>NW_022589714.1:14898330-15335368 GCF_004348235.1 Phoca vitulina
CCACTCCCCCTGCTTGTGTTCCCTCTCTCGCTGTGTCTCTCTCTGTCGAATAAATAAATAGAATCTTTAGGGGCGCCTGGGTGGCTCAGACGGTTAAGCGTCTGCCTTTGGCTTGGGTCATGATCCCAGGGTCCGGGGATCGAGCCCCACATTAGGCTCCTTGCTCGGCGGGAAGCCTGCTTCTCCCTCTCCCTCTGCCTGTCGCTCCCCTTGCTTGTGCTCTCTCTGTCAATATAAAAAATAAATAAATAAATAAAATTAAAAAATATATATATTTGATCTGATTGCCTAGGAAATCTGAACAAACAATATCTCTGATTATTTCCTGAGTATTTTTGGAAAAATTATATTCATGAATTTAATTTTTTAGATTAATGATTTTATTATTTTATGAAAATTATATATGCTTGTGATAAATATTTAAGAAATATGTAAAAATAAGAATTTTAAAAAATTCACTCCATATCTCATTAGCTAGAAATAAAAATGAAGAGATATAATTTCATCCAGAATCTCTTTCTTCTCTCTCTGTGTCCCTCCCTTTATCTCTCTCTATATAGCATATATATATTATAGCATTATATATATTACATATAAATAGTATAAGAGATGAATGGCCATATAAAACATAATGTATATTTTAATGAAAATGAAGTCACAAGATACATTCTGTTTTAACAAAAAAATATATGGAATTTTTGTTGAATTTAACAAATGAAAAGTTAATAAAGGAGTTGCTAAACATCAAATGACTTTTCCTTCCAAAAAAAACCTTAATAAGTCCTAGAACATCCTTCTAAAGCTAATTGAAAAGATTGTGAACAACTTCTAAGTTGGTGACTTTTTAAGCTACATATTTCAACAATAGACAGAATCAGTTGACTATCCTGCTAAAAAGAGTAGGAAATGCCCCATTTAAGCTTCTCCCAGTTTCCCGTCCCTACACCTCCAATTCTATCTGACTGATATATTTTAATTTTATATTCTCTTGTGTAGCCATAATTTCCACAATTGTTTAGTTTTGTACTAATCTAAAATACAACATAAATGCTATGTCTCTTCCATTTCAGAGTTCCTTATTAGATTTATCCTTTATTTTGGTTTTCATTTATGGTCAGTTTTATTTGCTTATTTGTTTGCTTTCATGTTCCAAAGAAGTATTATAGGTGGGGACACCAGGATGGCACAGCCAGTTAAGTGTCCAACTCTTGGTTTTGGCTCAGGTCATGATTTCAGGGTCATGAAATCAAGCTCCACATGGGGCTCTGTACTCAGCCTGGAGTCTGCTTGAGATTCTTTCTCTCCCTCCCCCTCTGCCCCTCCCCTGCTCACACTCTCTCTCTCTCTCTCTAAAATAAATAAAATCTTTTTTTAAAAAAAAGTATTCATAGGTGCTGCTTTTTCTGAGTTCTTGAATGCATCTGAATGCTCTTCTGTTTCTAAGTTGAAGGAAATAGCTGAATTTGCTTGACATTTGCTTCCATGCATACATTTCCCTAGCATTATTAATTGAGCTTCTAGTATGTGCCAGGCAGTGAGGATGCAAAATGAACAACACAGCCAATGCTCCTGCCCTTGTGAAGCTTACAATCCATTGTGGCTAGAGAGGCAAATACATGAATTTTATATTGTGGTGTGTGTTTGGAGAAAAAAAAAGTAGAGTAATGTGATCAGGTAACTGTGGGACACTTTAAGTGTGATGGTTAGGTAGTGTCTCCTTGGAGATGTCGTCTGGGTTGAGATAGTAATGACAAAAGGAACCTGTCACGTGGACTTAGTTGGAAGGCAAGTGTACAGATCCTATGGCAGGGGGAAAAAAAGCTTTCTGAAGATCTGGAAGGGCAGAGAGAAGTTATTTATTTATTTATTTATTTATTTATTTATTTATTCATTCATTCATTTATTTTTGCTGGAAAGTAGTGAATGGGGGTGGAGGCAGTTGTCAGGGATGGTTCAGAAAGGTAGGGATGGAAGACTGTGTAAAGCCCTACGGGACCACATAAAAGATTTGGGATTTTTCCACTTGCAATGGGAAGTCCTCTTTCTACTCTACGTACTATCCCTTTTGTCTATGCTTCAGCGTGGCAAACTGCTTGAAAGCATTGTCCCGTTTCTCACCTGGTGGCATTTCCTTCAGTGGTTCCTTTCGGGCTTCCAACATGACTGCCCTAAGACCTCACTGGCAAAGTTATCGCTTACATGTGCAGTCTACAGAAGAAACAGAGAGTAGTGGTGCCCAGGCCCTGGGGGAATGCGGAGACAGGGAAACATTGGTCAATGGGTGCAAAGTTGCAGTTAGAAAGCTGAAAAGTTCTGAGGATCTAAGGCACAGCATCCTGACTATAGCTAACAATACTACACTATATACTTGAAAGTTCTAAGAGACTAGATCTTAAATGTTCTTAGAACAAAAAAGAGAAGATAGCTCTGTGGCAAAATGGGAACGTTAGCTAATTCTATGGTGGTAGTCATCATCCAACATATGTGTATCAAACCAACATGAACAACTTAAACCCACCTCTCTCCGCCTTCCCAGAATTGGAGAGGCGGGGCCTTGCTCTGGGTTAGGCTCTGACTGAGGAAATGCTGTGGTCGGTTTGATCTTCTCTCCAGACCACGAAAACTTTCTCTAATCTGCAGTCAGGCTGTTTCATCTTCTTATCACTCGTATGTTCACTGAAGTAGCACTTTTAATTCCCTTCAAGAACTTCTCCTTTGTGGTCATCCTTTCCTTTGCAGTTAGAACCTTTCCTTTGCAACTTCGCAAACTGTTTGCACAAGAAGCCTAGTTTTTGGCTTATCTCAGGTTTCAATATGCCTTCCTCACTAAGCTTAATCATGTCTAGCTTTTGATTTAAAGTGAGACATGTGACTCTTCCTTTCGCTTGAACACTTAGAGGCCACTGGTGGTTATTAATTGGCCCAATTTCAATATTTTTGTGTCTGAGGGAATAGGCAGGTCTGAAGAGGAGAGAGACAGGGTCACAGCCAGTCACTGAACAGTCAGAACTCGCACACCCCATTTATTAAGTTTGTTGTCTTTTATGGACACAGTTTGTGGCACCCCAAAACACTGACAACGCTAACATTAAAGATCACTGATTACAGAGCACCATAACAAAGATAATAATGAAAAAGTTTGAAATATTGTGAGAATTATCAAAATGTGACACAGAGACACACAGTGAGCAAATGCTGTTGGAAAAATGGTGCTTGTAGACTTGATAGAGGCAGGGTTGTCGAAAACCTTCAAGTTGTAACAAACACATCTGTGAAGTGCGGTAAAGCACAATAAAACAAGTATGCCTGTAGTTGGCTGTGTAAGCCTGGGTTTATTTCTGGGCTCTCTAGTCTGGTCCAAAAATCTATGTGTTTGTTTCCTGCCAGGACCATACTGCTTTGATTACTGCAGCTTTGTGGTATTGTTTGGAATCAGGGAACAGGATGCCTCCAGCCTTATCTTTCTCATGATTGTTTTGCCTATTTGGGGTTTGTTGTGGTTCCATATAAATTTTGGGATTATTGGTTATAGTTCTGTGAAAAATGTCATTGGTATTTTTTTTAAAGATTTATATATTTATTTGACAGAGAGAGAGAGACACAGCGAGAGAGGGAACACAGCAGGGGGAGTGGGGAGGGAGAAGCAAGCTACCTGCCAAGCAAGGGGCCTGACGGGGGCTCGATCCCAGGACCCTGCGACCATGACCTGAGCCGAAGGCAGACGCTTAACGACTGAGCCAGCCAGGCGCCCCACCTTTGGTATTTTGATAGGAATTGCAATAGATCTGTAGATTGCTCTGAACAATCTGCTCAGAAAAACACAAAGGGTAGGGAATGGCAAGTAGGAAGCAAGGAGACTCAGAACAGGAGTATGAGGAGTAGAAGATTAACTATAAAAAGGCAGAGATAACCATCCATCTATTACTTAACAAGGTTAGAATGATAGTGGACCCTCAACATATGTCTGTTGAATGAATAAGAATTTAAAAATTCAGGGGCAGAACTCGGGTATGGGTGGCAGAAGAGGTCAATGACAGAACCTAGGAGAAAGCAATTTTACTTACTACACTACAAATTCACAGAGGTCAGAGACAATATAATTTGTTTTTACATCCATCATACCTTCCACAGAGAAGGTATCATCAATGTGTGGAAGGAAGGAATAAGTGATCTGCAGCTTCAGTATAAGGAGATACAGGGAAATAGTACTGTCAAAATCAGATTGAAATGGATTTATAAATAAAGTGAGAACATGGATATAATTTCAACACATGGGGACATAAGAAGACATGTAGAGTGAGGATACCAGAAGCAGACAGAGAAGAGATGAAGACATGCAAATGAAAAGGGTTCTTATGTACGTGAGTCTGAGTGTTTATACGTGTTCATGGAAAGAGTCAAGATCCAGGGAAGATTTATGAAAACATAATTGGGAGGGGATAACTGAAAGAGCAAGGACTACAAATTTCACAAAATTATATCTTCTGTTTTCTTTTCAAATTATAACAAACAGAATGAGAATAAAAAACAAAAAAGCTTGAAATTGTATTATCCAATACTATATGCACATATGATTAAAATGCATAACTTCCAATCTAATTGACTATTTGATATCATTTAAACAGATAATTTTGTAACAAGAAAAAAGAGTGAGATGTTATATCTAGAAGATGTTTATTTGCAATAAAGTAAACTAAGCAATAATCAAGTCCTTCTGCATTTTCCAATAAACTCTTTGGAATCATCGACAACTATTTGCAATCAGGTTATCAGAATACATTTTATTTAGGCATGTCTCTGCAAGTGTCATTAAACTCAATTATATTCAGTTGAGTTTTCTAACTTTTTATCTTTATTAAAGGGCAAAGACTAGAGTGGCTAGATCAAGCATTTTTTTCTGATGGATTTTTTTTTTAAGGAGGGAGGTATGTACATTTTTAAATTTAAATTATAAATTTAATATAAATTATAAAATTAAAAATAAATATGGAGTTCTCAGTGTTAGTCAAGGCTAGTTCAGCATTTAAGCATTCCTCATTTTGTCTTACCTGAAGCATTCTTTGAATACTCATTACTGCTTGATGAAAGCCTATTGTGTCCCTTTATTCACCTACCTAAAGTTTGTCAAAATGCCATCAAGGCAGGCATGACTCCTAGCATATCAAATTTACCAACGCCTAGGACTTATGGCTGATGTCCACAATTTAACTCCAGGTAAAAGTCCCACTTAAAGTGTGCCATACATTCTGCTCAGCTGACACTTTTCTAATCAATCACTCTTGTTTTCATAAACCAATTATTTTTCCACATTTCCTTCTCCAATCTCTGACAAGTCCCATATATATTCAATATCCTTTTCCCAAGACATGAACCCATAATAACTGCAGAGATTTCTAATTCCCCTCTTTTTAGGGAGACCTGTCCAAGAGACATCTACTGTGTCCCAACACAAGAAAATAGCCAGCCATGCTTTATCTCCTCTTCAACCCATACTACTACTAATACTGGTAGTAGCCAGTACTACTATTGCTATTACTACCATCTCCTACTACAACTACCACTGCTACCTACAATTACTCCTACCTCCTGCTTCTGCTGCCACTCCCTTTCCACTGACGATACTGATTTATCAAATCTTTATTGTGAGCCAAGCATGGTGCTCAACACTTTGTTCATGACAACGCCATGAGACAGACATTGTATTCATTACAATTTATAGATGACGTTATCAAAACTAAAATGAGGTTATGTAATATTCTAGTAAATGTCAGAGTCTTGATTGAAACCGGGCCTCCTCAGCTCCAAAGCCCAAGTTTTTTCTATTCCATCAAGAACAGACTGACTAGATTTACCTAGGAGATTGCCAAGAAAGCAAGATCCCTTAATTCAGACTCTGGAAAAACCTAAGTGTACATGCTGGGATTGACTTGGCTAGTTGAAAGACAAGAAGAAGTGACTTTCTTGGTACACGACATTGTGTCTCTCCTCACACTCTAGTTTACCTGTGGGTTACTTAGAATAAGAAGCTCCATTTGGGGACTAGTTGTTAGGCACATACTAAGTAGATGGAAAGATGGAAAAGAGATGGAAAAGTTCACTGAAGCTCACTAAGACTTATCATAATCCATGGAGAATTATTTCCATTTCACAAAGATAAAGGCTCTACTGAAGTTCCAAAGGCCATTATTTCATGAAGAGATTGCCTACTTTATGTCTGCTTTATTGAATTACGTCAAAATTGTAAGTATTTGAAGTTCACTGTGTTCATATTCTATATATGAATCTGTGAAGCTCTGAATTATAAAAAATAACTTCATTTATAATCTGAGAATCATAGATATGGGAAGAAAAAGATAGATCAGAACCTCATAATTTTAACCATAGCCAACATAGACCTCTCTGATAAAGAAAAGGAAGGAAACAGCAAAATTATAAGGTGCATTATGAAAGACCTGAAAAGATACTTCTTTTTGACTTAAAAATAAAATGAAATCAAATACTTCAAACTTTTAGAGAACTTGAAGGTTCTAAATGTTAGATGAAGATAAGCTTTGAAGTGCTGCAATAATTTTAGGGAATTTGTACTGGCAGTCTCCAAGGCAAACCAGTGGGCCTGAATGGTGCCAGCTCATCATTTCATGCATGTGCTTTTCCCTACAGCCTGAATATATTCCCTTAAGTTAATACAATTGCTTCAAATTCCACCAATTTATTTGAGTTATAAAAACAAAAGCTTTTGGGGCATGTAGAGTATGTTAGAGAAATTAGCACAGATTGATTTTTTTGCTAAGAACTAAAATCAGATTGCACTCAGGGAATGGGAGTTTATATAGAAAGTAATTCTGGAGCACAAGTGGAGTGTCACTTCAGCAAGGATCCATGGAATACCAGAATGGGCTGCTTTAGGACTCTGTAAAAAGGAAGGTGAATGGGCGTCTATGGGATATTTGAAAGGGGTCTATGCTAAGCCTGGGAAAGGAATGGCAGAATCAGAAATCCCATGGTCATGGTTTAGGAAGGAATAGGGATAGAGGAAGTTAGGGCTCCAGTGATGCCCAGGGAATTTGCAAAGAAAGAAAATAAATTGCAAGGTAGTTGAAAAGAATACTGAATGGAGCACTGGGTGTTATATGCAAACAATGAATCATGGAACACTACATCAAAACTAATGATGTAATGTATGGTGATTAACATAATGAAAAAAAAAAGGAAAGGATAGTGAAGTTTAATTTTTCCCTCCCTTTACTTCTAAATTACTTATTCCCTGCTCTCAGGAATTAAGCATGAGATAGTGTTGTTCTCACTATATTTCAGCTGTTGTAATGATTTAAAAAAATTAGCCCTTTATTGAGGAGACTGGAATCTGACCATTGTTTTGTGTGCCTTATAAATTTCAAAAACAAACCCTTTAGACTTCCCGAAAGAAAATGCCTTAGAGAGGCAAATAAATACTTCATCATCTACCCTTATTTTATGATAAATCTGCATTCTCTCATTATCATTAATCAGATAAAATGTTTATAGTTCTGGGAACATGTAAGGAAGTATGTGCTTGGGCATCTGCTCAAATCCTCCACTCCCCACCCTCACTCCCACCCATACCCTCAACCTCGTTTGGGATGTATTTCCTAGATTAGGTGACTGGGAAACATTGACTCATTTTTTTTTTTAAGACAACAGCACATTTTTCAGCTTTTTATGACTACCCCAAGAAGAATTGGCTATTCTCTTTATCACACCCCTAGATATCCTTTTCTCCTTTTATAGTATCTAAAATATTTCATTGCTCCTCCTTATTTTCATATCTTTCTTCTCCTGTTAGAGGGTAAATTCCTTGGAACCAAAAACTATGGTATGTTTGTCTTTACATACCAGGGTCTACCAAAGTAAATTAATTGAATTCAAGTGAATCCATGAATGAATGAAGCAGCAGGCCTGCAATTCTCCTTTGGGATATAACATATGCATGAATTGGAGCTGCCTACCTGCCAGGAATTATTTAGAACTATGACTTTGGCTCCCTGTGCTGGTTTCTTTTCCTCATGGAACAAAATAATTTTAGATAATCAGATGTGAAGATTGTGGGTAATCTAAGGGGGAAATTAAATCTTTTCATTTTTGAATTCTTGAGATGATTCAAGAAATTCCAGCTACCTTATAAACATTCATAACCTGATTTCTGGACTAGCGAATAATAAAATAAGACCCTGTCCATTCTGGCTACATGACTACATGTATAACAGAGAAACAAAAAAAGGGAAGAAATCCCAAGCCAGGAATAATGGTTAGAGATAAAAAAAAGATGATGTACTTCCAGTAAAACAATTTAGGAACCTGCTAGAAATTTTGAAACAAAATAAAAGTTAGAGCTTGCTTCTGGATTGCTATGAGCCACATCAGATTCTCTAGATAATTTGAAAACTTCCAATGAAAAGTAACTCAGAATTTATCCAGTGTACTCCTTCTCTTCAGACCTGTTGTTTTTCAGAATTAAAGGAGAAATTTGACCTTGATTGCATTCCTGAAAGCCATGCCTAATCTAATTTATTCCCAGTGGAGCTGCATAAGAAAGAGTTGGTGGAGTCTGCTGGCCAGGTCTGCCACCACAATACTTTCTTCAGAAAGACTTGCCATCTGGAAAATGCATGATTAAGCTTCACTGGCACAAGCACATCATATGTAGGAAATAGAAGAACAATGATATTAACTGAACAAGCTTCAAAATAAATACAAAATATTTGTACAGGAATGTTAACCACCTGCTGAAAAGTGAATAGGTCTAAATGGCTTTCATCTTGATGGTCTGGGCACTCCATTTCGGTCTGCTTTTATTTTTAGAGTAGAATTTACTAATTTTTCAATGTAGAGAATATTGAATAAGTAAGAAAAAGAATAGGTAAATGTACAGTGTAAAGAAACATATCCAGAGGAAGGGAACCCTGAAATACTGTAATTCTAAAATTAGAAAATTTATTTTTTCCCATGAAGAATTTCCGTAAGAATTTTGCCACAAGCAACTGAAAACCTGTAGTAATAACCTCCTCCTCTCAGTGTTAATGCTGAGTGAAATGCTTACCTTGTAGGATATCAGAACAGCAAACCTGTTAATATCCTGAGAGGTTGTTTACTGACAGGTGTGGAACTAAAATTTTTATCAGGTGACACCTCAGACCACTGGTTTTCATGTTTATTTTGCATAGGTCTTTAAGCCCCTCCATAAGTGCACCAACTATTAGGCATACATTCCCAGATACATAAACACACACTTTATCAGGCACAAGGACACATCTTCCCAGCTAATATTCATCATCTTTATCATCATCATCACCATCATCATTAACTCAGCACTGTAAAACTTTCATCAATTCTAAGATGCACATTTTTTTCACATTTGAACATCTCTGATGTCAGAATGTATCTTTCAATCAATGTTGTCTTATAATTATCATCAGTGAGATAGTAAACATGGCATACTTGTTTTATCTGACATTTTTGGTAATAATATGAAAGAATCAGCATGAAAATATGTACAGTGAGTGCCATCAACTTGAACTAGCCACCCTGGATACAATGGTAAAGTCTTCTAAGAAGTGCTGTATGACATTGAAAAGAATATTTTGTAGAAAAATACCAAAATCAATGAATTTGATTCTAAAAGAAATTCAGAATGTTCTGAATACCTTAGCCAAATTATTTTATTCGTATTTTCCTCTTTATTTACGGCAAGAGTGATATATGATAAAAATAAGGAATTGGCTTACATGATTATGGAAGCCAAGACATCCCAAGATCTGCAGTCAGTAAGTTGAACATCCAGGAGAGTAGATGTATAGTTCCAGTCTGAATTCAAAGGCCTGAGAATGAGAGCTGATGGTATAGTCTGAAAGCCCAGAGGCTCAATACCCAAGGAGAGCTGATGTTTTAGTCTGAGTCCAAAAGCTGGAAAAGACCAATGTTTCAGCTCAAGCAGTCAGGCAAGAGGAGTCCCCTCTTACCGGGAGGTTCAGCATTTTTGTTCTCAGCAGGCAATCAATTGACTGGATGAAGGCTATGTATATTAAGGAAGACAATCTACGTTACTCAGTTTACCAAGTCTAATGTTTATCTCATCCAAAAGCACCTTCACAAGACATACCCAGAATAATGTTTGACCAAATATATCTAGGCAACCCATGGCCCAGTCAAGTTGACATGTAAAATTAACCATCACAAGTCTACCCTTTATCAACTTGGTACCCACATGCTTCTCCTTAAGCCACACTTAATCTCCAAATAAAGACAAGGTCATAATTCTGCCTAACATGATACAACTTTCTTATGTACAATCTAAAATGTACTAGCTCCTTCCCAGAAGAGTAAGTAAAGTTTGTGAGTGATGTTTACTCTTCTCCTTAATATCCTGTAACTTAAATACTATGATGTAAAGTTAATAATACTTAATTATTATGATAATATATATGTATTTTGTATACATATGAATGATTATATATATATATAACATATTCATAACAAAGTAAGGAGGAAATAGTCATGAAAATTACAGTTAAAATTTCTGTTACTGGTCACGTGATCATAGCTGGTATTTATAACTGTCTTCCTCCAAAACCCATTTTATATTCCCTTTCCCTTCAACAAGCGCCTCAGTCAGTTGTCGAGCTTTACCTGGAGGAACAACCTGAGGGGTCTGGGCCATTAGTAGTCCTGCCTGGACTAAGTTGTTGTAGTTTTACATTGATGTTAGAGCATGGAAATAATAAGCAACACCCAAAGGCATCTCCTGGAACACTTCTGTATGTGTTCCAGATATACTTTTTCTTACTTCTATTGTAGAGTATTAGTCTGATTTCCCCTTGGTGATCAGGATCAATCACCTTAGCCAGCATGGTGACTCCTTTCTTTGAGTATTGATTCAGATTGAAGAGCCCAAAGTGGTCAGGTGGAAGTCATAACTTTTAGTTCAATGGAATCGTTAATGTCTTCTGGTGGAGGCATTCTTCCCTTTAGAACTAAGATCTCCAGGTCAGTAGAGCATAGGTTTGGGGAAAAGGAAAGATAAATTTGCTAGTGCGTCACTGGAGGTAATAGTGAGTGATCCCATTTCCATTTCCACTCCTTGATTCCTAGACCTGTGAATTTTGGCTCTGGGGGAAACAGTATCATACATTGGACACTGATTCAGAGCATATATAAGGTTCTGGAGAACTTTGCCCTGGCCCTGCAAGGTATTGCCAGCTAGCTGATGCTATAAATGAGTCCTCAAGGTTCATTCCACCATTCGAGTGAGCTAGCTGTTGCAGGATGGTAGGGAGCATTAAAGACCAGATTTTCACAAGCATGAACTCGTGATCACATTTCTCTTACTGTGAGGTGAGTTCCTTGATCAGAAGTAATGCTGTTCATAATACTATCATGGTAGATAAGGCATTCTGTAAGTCCATGGATAGCAGTTTTGGCAGCAGCATCATATACAAGGAAAGCAAATCCATATCTGGAATCTAGTCCAGTAAAAATAAAACACTGCCCTTTCTATGCTGGAAGCAGTCCAATGTAATCATCTTACCACCAGGTAACTGACAGATCACCCTGGGGAATGGTTCATATCAGGGACTCAGTGACGGCCATAGTCTGGTTGACCTTGATAAGTGGAGCCCATGTTGTTAAGCCCATGCATAAATTCTGTCCCTACCACCATAAGCCACTTTGTTCATGAGCACATTGGGTGGTGACAAAGGTGGCTGAAGAAAGAGGCTGACTGGCATCCGTAAAATGGGTCATTCTATCTACCTGATTATTGAAACTCTCCTTTTCTGAGGTCACTCTTTGGTGAGCATTCACAGGGGACACAAATATCTTCATTTCTTTTTCCTATTTGGAGAGGTCTATTCACATATCTCTTCCCCAAATTTCCTTGTAACTAATTTTCCAATTGTGTTCCTTCTCAGTCCCTAACTATCCAGCCAAACCATTGGCCACAGCCTATAAATTGCTTTATTGTTGCACATATGGCCATTTCTCCTTTCAAAGACAGTGAACAACAAGGTACATTACTTGAAATTCTACCCTCTGGGAGAATTTCTCTTCACCATTGTCCTTTAGGGACAGTAGGGAGCTATAGTGCTGTAGCTTTCCAATTTGGGGTTGGGTCTGCATATGATGCAGAACTATTTGTAAACCAGGTCTGAGTCTTCTTTTTCTCTTTCTCTGTCAAGCAACCACACGTTACTCATGAGGCCATAGGAGGCCTAGGAGAGAAAAGGCAACTTAGCAAGAGCCTGAACCATGAGCGTCTGGGACACTTCATATAACTTATTTCTGCCTTCAGGGCCTTCTCAGGCCCAATCAAGTATACCACATCTATTTGAAAGTGGAGTGCTACCGTGCATACCCAACTTTATTGTTTCCTGGGTCAAATTACACCCAGTGCATGATGCGCAGCTTAGGTCGCATGTTAACTTGATGACCCATGGTCAAATAGTTAGTCTTTACTAAGGTCCAATAGCTGGGCAAGAGCTGTTTCTCAAAAGAGAAATAATTATCTGTAGAAACTAGCTGAGTTTTGTTCAAGAATCCTAAGGATCTGAACTGGGGTTTATCTATAGGGGCCTGCTAAAAGATCCAAAGAGCATCCCTTTCTGCCACTGATATTTCCAGCACCATTTGGTCTGCCGGATCAGATGGCCCGAGTGGCAGAACAGCTTACACAGCAGCCTGGACCTGCTTGCAGAGCCTTCCCTTGTTCTAGGCCCCACCTAAATAGTAAATCTGGAACAATGGTGAATTCTTGCTTGCTAATTCCGATCAGCATAATGTCATCAATGTAATGGACTGGTCTGTTATCTTGTGGAAGGGAAAGGTGATCAAGATCCCTGCAAACGAAATTATCACATAGGGCTGGAGAGTAGCTATACTCCTGAAGTAAAACAATGAAGGTGTATCACTGGCCTTGCCAGCTGAAGCAGACTGTTCTTGGTATCTTATGAACAAGGATGGGGAAGTGGGAATTTGCTAAATCAATAGCTGCATACGAAGTACCAGTGGATGTATTTGCTCAAGCAATGAAACCGCTTCTAATACAGAAGATGCAATTGGAATCATCACATGGTGAAGCTGATAATAATCCACTGTCATTTTCTAAGATTCATTTGTCTTCTGCACAGGCCAAATAGGACAAATAGAATGGGAATGTGATGGTAATCACCACCCTTGCATCTTTCAGGTCCTTGATTGTAGCACTAAACTCTGCCATCCCTCCAGGAACGCAGTATTGCTTTTGCTTTACTATTTTCCCAGATAGAGGCAGTTCTATTGGCTTCCACTTGGCCTTTCTTACAGTGACAGCCACAGGGATGGAACCAACATGGGGATTCTGCTAGTTGCTGAGTGTATCTGTTCTAATTATGCATTCTGGAACTGGGGGAATATCCACAAGATGGGTTCAAGGACCCACTGCACCCACTGTGAGACAGACTTGAGCTGAAATTCCCTTGACCACCAGACCTCCATTAGCCCCTACGCTGGTGGACCACAATGACGTTTTGGGTCTCCTAGAATTTGTGTCATTTCAGAACTAGTACCCAGGAGTCTCTAAAAGGCCTAATTATTTCCTTTTCTCAAAAGCACAGTTACCGTGTTAAAAGGTCATATATGCTTTGGAAGAAAGCTGGGATAAAGATTAACAATATCAATTTTGGTGGTGTATTGGTGTCCTTCCTCAAGAAGACCCCACCACCTCCCTTTCATTCAAAGGGCTCTGGGTTTGCAAACCCACTCAAGTCTGACAATGGATTGAGGGGCCATGACTTTTTGTTTTATGATTTTTACTTGGAACTTTTTCTGCTTATACAGATCAAGTAAGAAGTTAGTAGGCTTCCTACCTGTTTCCTTTCTAGGAACACCATGATTAACTAGCTACCTCCATAGGTCTGTGCAAGTCAGACTATTTGGATTGTTATTTTGTCTCTGCTGCCCATTATAGTAGCCATGCCCACCTTGCTTTTGGCTGTTGAGTGCACCTTGTTGACCTCTGTCACCCTGGCATCCAATTGTTCCCCTTGCAGTTAGGTTTCCCAATCTAGTGACTACAGTCCCTACTGTAGGTCTGGCCTACAGAGAAGAATAATCATAGAGTTCTTCAAAGATGCGAGGGATCCTCTCTCAAATTTATTTCTCACAGTTATAGTAAAAGTATGTCTCCTGGATCTTCCCAGTGTTTGTGAGTAAGACTTAAATAAAAAATTCACACTAACATCCCAATCACCTTAAAACTTTGAATAACTTCCTCTACATTAAATCTAGGTAATCTAGCATTTCCAGTTTTCTCACTGTGGGCCTCCTTTTGGTCCACATTTCAGCCAACCTAACAAACCATTAAATTCTGTTCTAACTCTCTAAGCTGTAACATTAAAGGCAGAATCTCTGCATAGTGAGTCCGTATCAATAAATTTGGCCTCATCTAACTTCATATTCCTTTATTGTTTCACCTGGAACTGACTTAAAGTCAGAATCCTGTAGATGGTAGCTTTGCCCTATTGGCTCGTTGGCTAAGCATATACACCAAATATCTGGGCAACCTATGCCCAGTCAAGTTGACACATAAAATAAACCATCACAGTGTTTATAAAATAAAAATTCTAAGTGATTAAAAAACACATTGGGTTATAATTTAGTTTGCATCCTTTAATTCATGGTATCTTAGTTTCAATGACATGTGAAAATCATTTGTCAGACATTGTCCTAAGTATTTGATATATATCTTCTTATGTTGCCTAATGGATAGTATGGACTATCCATAAGATCTATTTTAAAGGAGAGAATTGAGGCTCAGACTGCTTAATCATCCTTCCCAAGGTCTCATAGCTTAGCAGTAGTAGACCTATGACTCAAACAGTTCCACATGATACCACAGAAAGTTCTTCATCAGAAGTTTAGAGATGTCTGCAATTTAGGTATGGCCAAAATTTATAAAATGTTAGAGCTGGACAAGACCATCTCCTCTGGGTAAGTGTCCATTTTCGAGGTAGTGTGACTACTTATGTGAAGAAACCTAATGTCTACTTTTATGGAGAAAATATCTTTAGGCAGATAAGACATAATATGGTAAGTGCTCTTATGACAAGGTAAATAATTCTGAATTTGGTTGTGAGATCCATAACAGATTTCCACACATTACAGTAGAGAAAAATGAAAACAGGAGAGAATCAAAATAATTAATCTCAGCCACTGACATGTTGTGGCAGAATCAGATGAAGGAAATAGACAACCAGTTTGCAGCAAGAATGAGAATACATTAAAATGGGAATACAAAGAAAGTTCATTTCAATGACCTCTACCTTCTCCATAAAGTAAGAGGAAAAACTGGGCAGGGCTCATCACTTTGGCTCCCATAATAGTTTTCCAACAATGTTTCTCACATACATTTGGAGAGCTTTTGAAAATGTAGATATCAGGGCCTCCTTCTTAGAGATTCAGACTTGGTACATCTGTAGTGGGGTCCAGGAGTCTCAATTTTGAGCAAGTATTCCAGGTGGTGCTGATGCTAAACTTGACAAACACTGGCTAAACATTAGCTAACAATTATTTCATGATTCAACACACAAATAGCTCACTGGAATGAGGTTGATAGTATTGAGAACCAACTAATTAGGT
Organism: Phoca vitulina; assembly: GCF_004348235.1. Lineage (NCBI taxonomy): Eukaryota > Metazoa > Chordata > Mammalia > Carnivora > Phocidae > Phoca > Phoca vitulina. The sequence goes on from NW_022589714.1 coordinate 14,913,976, forward strand.
TTTTCCAGATATGGAAGGCATTCTTAATCTGCCCTAATTTATAAAACTATAAATATTAAAGTAACCAATATAAATATTTACTAAATATTTTAATGCAAACCATTGTGACACACAAATTAGAGTAATAATTCAAGAAATGAGATGCACAGTGATGCTGTTAACTGCTGTCAAACTGTTTAATGTAAGTTACCCATCAGCTTCCTTTTCTCCCTTATCTCCAACCCCATAAAATCTCCCAATCCAATTTCCAGCCTATACCCCTCACACTTATGACTTTGTCCTAAAACTCATGTTTGGGCACTTGTTTCTGGCTCTTCAAACTTTATTCTGAGCAGTTGGATGGCATTACTCCCTTAGAAAGAAGCATGTTCATGGACAAATAGCTTAGAAATAGTTGAGCTGAATCTGAACCCACGTCCATCAAGAACCTGAATGAATTGTGTCAGTTCAACTGGATCTGGTTTACTACAATTATAAATCAACACTTTTTTTTTTTTTGCTATGGTGGGCAAAGCTTAATTTAGCTCTGCCTCTAGAGTTTATCTGGAGGTCTAGTACTAGAATCAAAAAAAATTTTTGGACATAGAGGAATTTTGGGAGAGACACTGTCAACCTTCTTTATCATTTTAGCTATTCCTTCCTTAAAAAGATTCATTATTGTTAATGGCCACTGCACTATGGCCCAAAGGCAAAGGCAGGGTCCCTAGACTCAAAGTTAATGCTAACTTTAGCCTAGCTAAAGATAATGCACACTACAAGTTCACCTGAATATTTCAGTTATCTACTTCTGTGAAATGAATTACCCCAGAACCTCATGCCTTAAAACAAAATCAGTTTACTATCTTTCACAGTGTCTGTGGGTCAAGAATTTGGACAGAACTTGCCTGGGTGGTTTTGGATTGAGGTCTATTAAACAAAGGTAAACAGAGGAGATGGTGAATGGAACTTGAGCAAGGCCTGGTATCAGTCAGGAGATAACCACACATCTCTCTGTTCTTCATGTAGTCTTTCATATACACTACCTTGGGCTTCCTCACAACATGGTAGCTTCAGGGCCATTTGACTGCTCGCATGGTAGCTGGCTTTCCCATAGGTGAGTGTCCCAAGAGAGCTAGGCAGAAGCTGCATCTCCTTTTATGATAACACCTCTGAAATCTTATAGCTTTACTTCCGCCATATTGCTGAATCAAACAATCACAAAAGCACACTACTCTCTGATGGGAAGACTGTTAAAACTTCTATGGACATGTGGTATAATCACCACATTGAACCACTGATAATGTCTCTGGTTCTGAGTTTCTCTGAATGCCTACAGCTGAAAGGTGGAAAAGGGCAAAAATATATGGATATGTGAGTTAGCTTATATGTATACTATATATATGTGTACATATATATTATATTTATGCAAGTTACTTATATGTCTATGGGCCAAAAGATGTATGTCAGGGATTATAAGGAAATAAATGCTTAAATTTAAAAATTTATATGGAGTTTTTTTTTTCCATTGTATTTGAGGGTGTCTTAGGGTAAGCATACATGTATTATGACTGTATGGGAGTCTTGCTTAAGTGATGAAACCAGTCTACATTTCTATTTAAAGTCATTTTCCATGCTATTTTATTTAAATGGCTTGAAAATATTTAAAGGGAAAAGGCATGGTCCCTTTAAAAATTGAAAGCAGATCCTTGGTAGATGTTACATTTTTAAATGGCAAAGTAAATAAAGAAACCCACTTGATGATTAGGCATTGCTTATGAAGGAGGGTGGGGTTGAGTGAGTGAATTAAATCCATTGCCAGGAAAATTCTTTCCTGATTAGAAATAAAATTTCACAGGTTTTCATACAGATTCCATCCTCCTTGTGCTTAGCGTCTGAAGAGACAAATTTATTTCCTCCAGATTAAATTAAGCTTTATGTAATTGAAAGTTTACTGAGGTAGACCTGGTAGGTCCAAGGAAAGTTGTGGAAGAAGTAGAAGTATGAAGAAGGTACCTGAGGACTTTCTCTAGCTGGTTGTGAGTACATGAAAGTCTTGAGTGAAGGCTCCCACCAATGCTTTTATTCCCAAACATCTCAGAGGAAGAGCTGCAAGATCAAAGCAGAGCATGTGCTCAGTGGTCCCAAGGTGGGGCTCAGTATGCACAGGCTTTCTTCTACTCTATATGGTTCCCAGAGTTGCGGAAATGTTAAAATCATCAAACATCTTCCTAGAAGGGCCCTCTGGGTCTGTGGTAGAAGAACTAAATCCCAAACAGCAGCTGTGGCTTGGCTTCATGGCACCTTCTCATCAAAACAATCTAGCCAACTAGGCCCAATGTTTTACTTATTCCCTATTGGAGAACAAGTAAATCTTACAATCCAGGATGTCCTTCTCTATGTCCCCAAGTAGAAATAAAAAGGTGGACTTGAACTTTCTTTTCATTGCCCCTCAAAGTGAGTGTCTTTATGACTATCACTACTTGGATTGATTTTTTTTTTACCTCAGTAAGATTAATAAAAGAAATGGTATCACATTTGGCTGGGAATGTATGCCGTAACTTGGCAAGATTACACATTTAGGGGTACATCTTACTTAGGTCTTTTCCCTCTCATTCTTCTGCCTTGTTACTAACACTTGGGCCCTTTCAAAAGCCTTCTCATAGAATTTAAAATGCTTACAACTCTGTCACAATTTGGCTTAGTTCTTTTTTTCCTCTTAGTGTAGGTCTTCTAGTCTCTTCGGTGTTCTGCATTCCATTATTTGAGTTGTCTCTTCATAATTTTAACTGATCTAGTACTAAGATATTCCATACCCAGTGTTAAATCTTGTCTAAAAATTTCAGCCCAAGGGGGCACCTGGGTGGCTCAGTTGTTAAGCGTCTGCCTTCAGCTCAGGTCATGGTCCCAGGGTCCTGGGATGGAGCCCCACATTGGGCTCCCTGCTCAGCAGGAAGCCTGCTTCTCCCTCTCCCACTCCCCCTGATTGTGTTCCCTCTATCACTGTGTCTCTCTCTGTCAAATAAATAAATAAAATCTTTTAAAAAAAAATTTCAGCCCAGGAATCAGAATTTGCATTTTTGTAATTTTGGGGGGTCATTTCTTGTTCTTTTCAGGGTTACCTTAGTTCCAGTTCAGATTAAGAGATCTGTCTCTTGTCCCTAAGAAATATCTCCTCTGCTAAGATGCTACAAACTTTGAATTCTATCTGTAGTCATTCCTTAGGGAAGTTTCCCAAATTTACTTCTTAATTGCTTCTTCATAAGAGTTATTTGGGAATCTCATTGAGCCAAGAATTCTTGCCTTACCTCCAAATCTCTTTAATCAGAATCCAAATAAGGAGGAATGAGAATCTCTGTATATAACAACTTATTCTATATGTAACAAGAATTAAGACCTGGATACTTTGGGAAATACAAGTGGGCAAACTTCTTCTGTGAAGGGCCAGATAGTAAACATTATTGACTTTTTGAGCCAGGGATCTCTGTTGCAACTACTCAGCTCTACTGTCAGTATAATAGCCACTGACAATATATAACAAGTAATCATGGCTGTGTGCCAATAAAATATTATTTATCAAACAGATCAGCCTGATTTTATCCACAGACTGTCATTTTTTGACCTCTGGGTTTTGGGAAGTACAACTCGTATCTATTTAGTTCTTATTATTACTGGTATTCTATATAAATTGTCTCCTCTATTCTTTACACCTGGTAATGAAGATATCAATATTCTTATTTTTCAGAAGAGGAAATTGGAATTGGGCATGTAATTCTGGAATACAGTGTCTGGAAGGAGGTGCTAAATGAATGTTTGGTGTATATCTGGAGAATTGATTGGGTGGATAGAATTTGAAATATATAACAAGACATAAATGTTTGAAATTTCATTAATTCATCCTACATTTATGAAATAATTATTTTGTTATTTTATGAATAATCATCTGCAGACATTATTGGTAACAACATAATGGTGAATGAGATTATCTTGGAAACAGAATAGCAGAAGTCAGACAATAAAACTTAGAGGAGGTGATACATAATGGCATTTTACCAAAGCAAAAAGTCTAAACTGACATCAATTTTGGTTGAGATTTTTCAAGTCAGCCTCATGAAACATTTATTCAATGTTATCTTAGAGTGGAGAATTTGGTTAATTAAAATTTCCAAAATACCATTATTTCCCTAACAGTATTATACCCTGAGAATTTCATGGGCTCAACTCTGACTTAATTTACTAATAGAACTATATTCAAACTCAAAAAGTAACTTAAAAAGTTAACCAAGAAGATAAAACATATCTTTTCAAAATAAATATTATTAAGGAAGTCATCCCTAGAATTAGAAATAAGGTGCTTTCAGAAAGACGAAAAGACAGCTAGAGAGAGAAAAAGAGAGTGAATCTCACGGATATTTTTTTTTAAAGATTATTTATTTATTTGACAGAGAGAGAGACACAGCAAGAGAGGGACACAAGCAGGGGGTGTGGGAGAGGGAGAAGCAGGCTTCCCGCAGAGCAGGGAGCCCGATGTGGGGCTCGATCCCAGGACCTGGAATCATGACCTGAGCCAAAGGCAGACGCTTAACTACTGAGCCACCCAGGTGCCCCTCTCACGGATATTTTAATGAGATATTTATTCGTGTATTGAAAAATATATTTTAAAATTGTGATGTATAAAATGTATTTGAAAATGAACTACAAGTATGAACTATTGGACTTCTAGATACACCAAACTTTGGACACAATAGGAAAATTAATATGCTAATCCATCTTCAAATCCATATATGTCACTCAAAGGATTCTGTCTTGAATCATCTTTAAAAACTTTAAGGCAAATTTCCTAGTTTTCTTTGTGCTTCATTTTCTACTTTCTGTAAAATGGGGAAAATAATATTCCCTGTCTTACAAAACTATGAAGGTTAAATACATTAATACACACAAAGTTCTTGGAGCAATGCCCTGCACAAACACAAGCTCAATACATATGACCTATTACTTTAAAAAAAAAAAATCATCATTTCATAGTACTTATGTCTTTTGAAGATACAAGACATGAAGAACTGCTTCCTCCATTAAAAAATAAATAAAATAAATTTTGAAGAAACAGATCATTTAAAAACCTCAGATTCAGAAACTCACCAACACATTAAATATTCAGAAAATGCTGAGTACAGAAGTTTACTCCACTTTGTTTAATTATTTCTTATATTTACTTGAACATGAAATTAGAGGGGGGTTACAAATCTTATTATTTATGTATTCCAAGGAACCCATCTGGGTCTCTGCAGCACTGAAGATATTACAACTGAATCAACTTAGCAATTACATACAGTTCAAAAGCTTGGAAAATGTAATAGACTCTATTGGCCATCTACAGCTTCAGATCTTGTAGGTGTCATCTAAGCCGTAGCCATAGCTACAGTAACTCTTCTGTACAAATTGCAACATGTTTTGCAGAATAAGAGTCTTACCTCATTCATGCAGTGCTTTCTCTTGTTTTCTGCGATGGGCCTTTCCTGATACACAGAGTAGGATACCAACAGGAGCTCAGTTAGTAATCACACATGTGCAACCTTGAAGTATGTGGTAGTTACTGCCCAAAGGACAATTTTCAACTCAGAGAGGATGTAGTTCTCTACATCTCTACATGAACACTTCCCCCCCCACCATGGGTAGTTGTGGGATGTGTTCTAATATCCTCCTCCCTGGAAGGTCTCAGCAAGACAGAACACCTATTCACACACAGTGATGATCAGCTAGTAACACCCTATTGTGTTGATTCCTTCCTTCTTTCTTTGACCCTCTCAAGTCCTTCACTACTGTTAATGGGATTACTTCTCAAATGACCTGCCTGCATGCAGACTTTTGTCTCAGGATCTGATTTCTGGGGAACCTACACTAAGACAAGGACTGATATACTATGAGAACATATATAATACGTGCTATATGCTCCTACAAAATATAATGTAGACAATAAATTTTGTGCTTTCTATCTTTTGAACTTGGTACACTAGCTTTAAGGAATCATGTATGATACAAAGCTCACCTTCTATATGGGTGGAGGGAGAATAAAGAAGATAATTTTCTACACTTAAACCCACAGACTGTCTTATTCTAAGGTTTATATGAGTTTGAGTCATAAGTGGAATTATAGCTATCATTCCTACTTTTATTCAGCAAGATCTTCAGTGATAATGACCTTTGGTAAACATGGTATAAATTGTACAACCAAGAAATAATTGCATGGAGAGCAAGAATTATGGTCCCTGATATTGTTGATAACAGAACTGTTGTGTCTATGTGGTCTAAAATATTCTCATTTTCTTCTTAAACCCATTGCATCATTTGGGAGATATGTTTGTTGAGATATGGTGGCACTTACATTATTTTGATTTGTCGAATAATTTTTAAAACTTGTTTTATTTTATTTATTTATTTCTTATTATGTTCAGTTAGCCAACATATAGTACATCATTAGTTTTTGATGCAGTGTTCAATGATTCACTAATTGTGTATAACAGAATAGAGGAGAAATCTACATCATAAAAGAAAAATAAATGAAATTCAATAATTCAATAAATAAAATTTCTTACCATCAGAAAAATAAGTGAGAAATAAATGAAATTCAATAAATTCAATTAATGAAATTCTTTGCCATCAGGAAAAGGGAGAAAATTAGACAGAAATAATATACTTTCCAAAATGAGGCAGGCTTCAACTTGAATCCACATTTGTACTTGACCATTTTATTAAGGATAGGATAAATGAAGTTCTTTTGCTTTTAATGTTTACCTTAAAACATATCAAATTTAAATATTGTCCTCATTAATCAAATAGGAAAGCCAACATCTCATGGCTTGGAATAGCCTTGTATTTGGCATAGCTGTTGGAGACGGGCTTCAGATTGACTTCAGTTGGTATGGCACATGTGGATCATTGGATGATTCATTTCCAGATGGAAACATGTGCTAAAAGAACTACAGTTCTCAGATGAAGCAATCATGGAGAAAATTTTATTGAAATTGGGGAAGGTTATCGTGTCTGGCTTAAAATGAAATCGTCATAGAGCAAGGTCGTCATACAGTGGAAATAAAATCAAAGCCATCTTAGTAGTCATTATCCTCTATAAACATTTCACCTTCTACTTTCAATTACTAAAAGCAAAGGAGTCTGATTTTAGGAAACTTAGAAGTAATGGCAATATCATGTAAGTAATTTCAAGTTCATTCTTTTTCAGTAGAGAAAATTCAACACTTCAAATGTCAAACTATTGGAAGTATAAACAAACATTTTCCTTTGAAGAAATAACAACCTAGATTGCTTTCAGCACACATAAATGTTAAAGGTCACAGCATATATTATAAACATATAAGCAAAAAGCACTTAGGAAAAGTTAAAGTAAGTTGTCATATGAAGAAGGGAAACCAATACACATTCTACTTTATATTGTGATTATTTGTATAAATATCTTATTCCTGAATATAATAAGAGGACCAGGTGAGCATTTTATTATTGCCTACATGGCTTCTTCTAGTGTGCACGTGGAACACTCTCAAAATTTTTGGTTAAAATCAGTTTAAATTTATAAATTCAAAACTGTGTGAAGAACTCACACATAAAAAATAATAGGACCCTAGATGCATGGGGAAAATGTGTTCTGATGTGTTCTCATATATATTTGGTAATGTCAAGGTTATAAATCTATCACTCAAGTAATAATAATAGAAGAAGCAGAGAACAAAGATGAGGAACTGATTCTGCCTCTATCATCAAATTTGGCCCTACATCTTGTCGTATATGCATTGTATATGCTGTGTGACGTGACACACAGAAGGGAGCCTCCACTTGGATATATGTACATTCTCAAGAAAAAATCAAATGTTACCAAATTTTTAGTCTTTTATATTCTAGCCTCAGCCAAAATATCTGGGTTCTACCCCTCAACAGGACAAAAGTCACAGATCCCTCCTTCCCAGAAGGGCCAATTGGCCACCTTTTCTTGACGACCTATATGGCATATAATCTGGTAGAAGATGAAATTCATCAAGAATTTCATAACACAGTACACCCATGTTTTTGAAAAGTTGACATAAGAATGTCTTTCCTTATAGCAGCTTTAAGAAAAATTTTAGAAGAGCCAGGAGAAAAACTACCCAAATAAACAGCTATATTTAGCCAAGGAGACTTCAAATGAGGACTCTCAACCAAGTGTAAGCATATGGTATTAAATCTCTACTGGTGTGAGCTAATGGATCCTGCAGGACAGAGTACTTGTGAAAATCAGCAAAGTCAAACTTCAGGGTACTTCAGTGCGTAAGTGAATAACAGTACATTTTGAATCTACTATTTTTGGCAAGTTTAGTGTTTGTCCTAGGGTAGCTTTAAATATTGAACTCTGTTTTGTCAGAATGAATGTTAGCATATTAATTATGAAAACATTTTTTCTTGTCTTAAAATAAAAAAGGATCTGAGTATAGCAGAACCAAAAAATTGATTGGAATCTTTAAGAAAAAAGACTCATGGAACCCTTTTGCTAACTCATTCTTTCCCCTTTTTTCCTTTCTATTAGTATTTTACTGAAAAGCTCATGACTTGCTAGAATGGAACAGAGAACATTCTTATAGGCTTTTAAAATTAAAGAAAGGAAAATTTCCAGGGAATCCCATCCCATTTAAACTCGTTTGAGTGTGGACAGAAATGTAGCTGCTATGCAAAATAACAAATTACAGTTGGAATTATTCTGCCTAAAAAAATGAATTTATAAACACATAATCAGTTTTCAACCAATGTCTTAAGGATTATAACACTATATCTACAATGAGGATTATTTCTTTTGTTCTACGAACCAGTAATGTCTTCATTAGACAATACATTCTTCTATACTATCTTGTTAGGTATTGATGTGCTGTAGAAAAAAAAAAAAAAAAAAGTGGGGGGCAAAATAAGGCACAGATATTCTTTTCCAAACATTATTTTTTTTAATTTTTAATGAATTTTTAATAACCATAAAAATGACATTTAATTCTCTTTTCTATTCTTATATAAATTTAGTCATTAAATAATCTTAAGTAAAGAATTATTTCAAACCTAGTTTAATGTTATACTGGGGTGAGAACAAATAATTCAGGATTGTAAACATATTAATTTTAATAAAAATAAAATCAAGACAATTTTTGTGTGATTAACCAAATATACACTATCAGTAAAGAACTTATGACTTCTTTGATGATCTTTGGGTCATAGTGCTATTCCACATCCCACACAGTGTTTCTTCCAGTTTAATTATATAACAGTAGACAAAATGTTCCAGTAATAACATCCAACTATAAACACGAAACACATGTGTTCACAGGGTAAATCAGGAAAGAGCACATTGGTTAAGGAGCAGGTGGGGTCTGAGTCCAAACTGGACAGGCAGGACCATGATCCATGTGAAAGCAGTGTGAGGGGCTAGCGCTCCAAACACCTGCTGCCTCCCAGAAGGTTCCATCACAGGGCAGTCACTTAGCTTCTCTATATCTCAATTTTCTCACCTATGAAATGAGGAAGAATTCATCAGCCTGATATGTTTAGGGGGTCTCCAAACTTCTCAAAAGTACTCAAACATTGAATGAATGGATCTAGCCAAGATGGTAAATATAACTGCCTGCTCTTTTACCTTAAAAACCTGGCTTAATTTGGGGGGGAATTCCAAATGTGAATTGTTGAAAACCAGTTTAAAATGTGGTAATCATTAAATTACATTTATAGAGGATATAATCTGTCATGTTACGAGCTCTGCTTCCTTTGCTTCTGAATATTGTGAACACAGTTATATATACAACTGGACGCTTACAACATCTTCAAGTGTACCCACTAAGTCCATGCAAAATGAAAATGATACACTCAACATGCTAATAATTACAATCTTTATATACTACTCTATTATGTACTAGCCTCTTTACATAAATGATTTTGTTGTATTTTTGCAATAATGCCTTGCAGTAGGAAAGCTAAGTGTAATACCACATTCATCTTAATGATAAGGAAAATGTGGCTGTGCGAAGTTGACTTGTCCGAGGCAACAGGGCTAGTAAATGGGAGACCCCAATTCAAGCATTTCTTTTTTTGTGACTATAATTTCCAATTGTTTAAGTTAGCCCAGGTTTAAGGTCTTAGAAAAATTATAGTAAACATAAAAAGAATCATATTGTAGAAAACAGACAATAATTTTTATTGACTCTGATTGGCTCTTGTAGTTTTTCAAATTTTTAATTGTTGTGTGTAATTTGATCCTATTATTGATAACAATGAGAAAGACTTATGGAATGATGGACTAAATTCTATAAAATAAATGTGTCACGGATTTTATAGCAGACTTGGAACGTATCTGGAGAGTTTCTGTAAAGCAAATGTGTGATTGTCTGGTATGAAATTTAGCCCTGTCACTATGCATGGCATAGATGTTGGGAAGTTCTTAAGAAGGAATTTAAAAAAAAGTAACAAGTGGCAAAGGAATGGCTCTATTCCTCTCTGAGGTCATGGCATCTGGGGAAGAATGTCCCTTCTTCACGGGTGGGGCTGAGCAATTAACAGCATGTGGCAAAGCGAGGAAAGAGTGAGCCTAAGGAGGAATCAAAGAAAGTAAAATTATTGGGACCTCATTTTTATCTGTGGTGTACATAGGGACACACATTTATGAAACCTAGGAAATAATACTTTATGTCAGGCACATTATTAGGCTCAGAAACCCTGGCCAGGAAGTATATTCTAACTGGTTATGTTCTTTGCTAGATGTACTCTTCCTCACAGATTTAGAGGCTTTATCAAAGTAGGGCTTTAGGTGTTTTGGTCAAATGTTTATTCCACTTATTTGCATTCTATGTTAATTTTTCATATTCTAATCACTAACAGATGCAGGAAGTTCTTTCAATAGGAGATATTTCTACAAATCCTTCTAAAACTTCCAAGGAGCTTGTGTTTGAGAAGGCCATTCAGGTAATTTTTGTTTGGATGGGATAATGTTCTAAGTCTTGCTTATAATCCATTAGTTGCTCATTATCTTCATTAATCTTTGAACGCTTAGACATTTTTGATGAAAAGAAATGTTTTATTGTCATCCAATATTATTGTTGGATGAATAATATTAGAACTATTCATTCTTTTTGTGATGTAGAATAATATCTTTTCAGAACAGCTAATGATCCAATTTTTAAACCATTAGATAATTTTTCTGTAATAAAAATAATTTGATTATTAAAAGCATTTTCTAATATCTGGAAATATTCTCACATTAGGAAAATTAAAATTCAATTAAAATCAGGATGAAAATCCATAATAGTAGTTTATAATTCAATTGCTTTGATCTATAAGTGAGTTTCCTAATTTTCTTTGTTCTGCTTTAAATTTTGACATACAGACATTTAGGGTAGGAAATTTAACAAGAGTTCAGAAGTTTGTCAACATTTTAAATGGAGACCTCATTTTGGAAAGGATCTTCTAAAAATCTTTGAGTTTTCTTACTTTTTTTCCAGCAAAGAAATAAAGATGCTTTTAAACTTCTCTTACACTCCATATCCATGCTTTCCAACCCCTCCTCCATCACAGCTCAGGTAACATTATACCTTTGTAGTTAAGCTTTCCCCAACTGAGTTCTTTCTTGACATCAGCTCTGACTACCCTATAAATCGCTTTTATTGTTTATTTAAAAATGTTTTTTTATTTGAGTATAATTGACACCCAGTATTGTATTAGTTTTCAGTGTACAACTATAAATGCTTTTTAAAAACACTAATACCCATGGGGCACCTGGGTGGCTCAGGCCATTGGGTGTCCAACTCGATTTTGGCTCGGATCATGGTCTTAGGGTCATTAGATTGAGTCCCATGTCAGGCTCTGTGTTCAGTGAGGAGTCTTCTTAGGATTCTCCCTCTCCCTCTGCTCACCCCTCTAAAATAAATAAATAAATCTTTAAAAAAAAAAAAAAAGCACCAATGCCCAGATCCCCGCCCCCACCAATGATCGGAATCCATGGGTGGGGCCAAAGCAGCATTTTTTTAGGAATCTCCCCAGGTAATTGTAACAGACAATCATGTTTGGAAATCTGTGGCTCAACATTTGCTTTGAAGTTTAGCATTGAAAAATTGTTCCCCACCACCCCACCTTTGGTCAGAGCCCAGCACACTTCTGGGTACCCATAGGTTTTGATTAAAAAGACATCATTTACCCCGTGACCATTCTATGGCCCCTAATAGAGCACACTACTCAACTATTAGTTACCAACTTAACGACTTAGGGTCTTTAACCTAGAGAATAGCAAATGCTTTTTCTTTTTTAAAATCTAAAGATAAATTCTTATAGGAGCGTCTAATCATAGTATGGTTGTCTCTCTCCCACCTCTTTATTTTTTTTTCTAGGAAATGCAGGTCATAGACTAAAAGAAAGTCAGCTTTTGGAGTGAACAGATGTAGACTGAAATCTCAACGATGCCGCTCAAAGCAGAATGTCTAGGTAAATGGCTTCATCCTGTTGAGTTTCAACTTCCCTAGGTGTAGTATGAGAATAAATATCCCATCTACAAAGTTGATTTGGGGATTAAATAAGAATACAAATGTAAAATACCTGGCACATAAGAAGTTTTCTAGGAGTATTGTTCCATTCCCCGAGAAGATCTTATACTTTAAAATAGTAGTTTTCACATTGAAGTTCTAGGAGCATAGAGCTCAGAGGCAGCTCCCGAGGGAGCATGGTTAGGGTAAGTGAGAGGCCTCAGTAGAAAGAAAGAGCTCCAGACCCCAAAAGTCAGGTTCCACCAGAGGGGCTCCACTGGATCTATCTTATTAAGTGGTTTTTGACATGAGAAGTCATATAATGAAAAGGATTCTATTGAAGGAAAAAGAATGCATAAAGCCACTGCTTGAAGTTATTATCATGGCCACTGCTTGGGTTTCTCTTCCACCATACATACTCACTACAAAAGCACATGTTGGTTTATTTATATCATTACTTATAATATTACTTATAAAAACAAATGTTTTTACGTTAAAAAAATCATTTGGCACTCTGTACTTGGACCACGATAAAAGATCGCTTTAAGGAAGAAACTCTTAGTAAGGTTTATCATATAGTGAAAAAACCAGATGATAAATGACTAAAATGACCTATGAAGCCAACTCACCAAACACTGAAGTGACAAGTAGGAGATTTATATGTAGATGTGAATAAAATTTTAGAGGATTTTAAGGAGGCAATAGAACAAAGTCGATACCAAGAAGAGAATAATTAACTAAGATAGCTTAGGCAAGATGATCTCATAGAACATGCAATCTTTCCCTTAATTCAACTATAATAAGAATCAATGGGGCTAACAGTAGTCTGGAATTTCTATAGATACCAGTCTTTTTAGTTGTTCATTGTTTCCCAAAATAGCAGAGAATACATGACCTCCTTGCTGTTTCTAATTTAACAAATGTAATCACATTACTGTAAGCATAGTTGCTTATCATATTCATCCAAATTTCTGGAAAATATTAAGATTTATTGTCAAAGTAATGAGAACAAAAGAAGTCATGCCCTGGCATATTTTCTGTTGGGTATTTCCTGTTACTTTCTGCATACTTTTTATTGCAGTCATGGCTGCAGCTGAACCTCATTAATATTCTCTCCCAGTCTCTCCCCTCTCTCTCTCTCGGAATTGGGTGACTAAAATTACCAGGAAAATTTCATCCTTAAATTCTTAATGGATCACCACAATGTTTTCTTTCTTGCTTCAGAGATCATTGGAATCTTTTGAAATCCATGTTGGCATGCAGTGCAAGATGGTTCTGCAACAGCAAAGGCCATACGAGGCACAACTTAGCCAGAGGCAAGAAACAGCTAATCAAAATGCCAAATGAAAGCCTTGGTAGTTGAAATTTATTGACGTTTTGAAGACTACACAACATGGGTTCCTGCGATGTGACCTCCATCATCAGTATTCTTAACGGTAAAGCATGTATTCTGTGGTCATCCTTTTCAAAACTGACTTTTCCATAAAAGAAGGGAGCACATTGCCTCTCTAAGTCAACTTGCTTCTAGAAGTGAAAAAAATGACACGCAACTTCTAACAAGCTTGTTCCATACAATATTAGCATTATTAGTCTACTGCACGAATTTAGAACCATTTTGTTTGTGGGAACAACCATTGCCAAACAAGAACCAGGTAAATGCATTTAGATATTGTCAAATCAAGGTAGCACGTGATACAAATGACTTCTGTTAACTTCAAGTTGACCAGGCACATATTCTCTTGGGAAACCAGCAAGTCAAGTCCCTTAGTTAAATTTCTTTCATAAAATAAACAAAGGAAGTGAAACTTCAGTTATCTAAAAACTATTTGGTGAAGAGTTTAATACAATTTCCTTTACGTGTTTATTGGGCATACTGCATGTCAAGAATAGTACTGGGCTGGGAGGTAAAGGAGACCTCCTCAAGGAGATCACAAGCACGTAAACAAAGGGGGTCAGAACAGTGTGGCCATTGTTCAGAACAGGGCACAGTGATGGAGGAGGGCATAGTAAAGGAATTGATTCATTCAGGAACAATCACATGTGGTCACACAAAGGATGGAGACTGAGCTGGGTATTGAAAGATAAGAAAGGAGATGTAAGAAACAAGGGAAGGGGAATTAGGGATAGACCAAATACTCTAGTCAGAGGGAAGAGAGACACAGAGCACTGAGGAAAGCATAGTATAATGAAATGTTTGAAGAAGTGCAAATATGTCACAATTATAGGGGAGTGAAATTTGAGACTGTAAATGGCAAGAATTAAGGTCACATATGGAGAAAAGTTCTTGCATGCCATGGAAGTCATTCCTTTGAATTCCAGTGGTATAAAAACCTTTTCAATGACACGAAATTTGTTAAAAAACAGGCAGTCCTCCAATATATGTATGTTCATTTATGTATGTAATTGTGTGTGAACTCCATAAGGGTGGTTTTAAAAACATGAGTTTTATTTATAGATATCTTTCAAGTGTCCATAAGCATACCTGGCACAGAGAGAACTAATAAATAGCTATTGAGTCTATATTACTAAACACAAATAAAAATAGAAATTTTAAGGGAATGTGCTAAAGATAAAATAAAATGTAGTTTTAAGGGGTTTGCTAATCAGGATGTCTTTATCTAGAACCTTTATGTTACCATTAGCTGATATCTCAAAGTGCAGTACATGCTTGGAGGCTCATCTATAATGATGGCAGATGTAAATAAGTATTTTAAATAATCTTCTTGATAATTTTGATCTTTTTTGCCTACCATATTTTCAAATCATACCAGACCATTCTCTTTTCCTTGTGATGTGGCTGGAAGAAAGCTTGTGTTAAGGGAAGAAGAAGGTATTTCAGCTCTATAATTTTTTTTCTTTTTTTATTATGTTATGTTAATCACCATACATTACATCATTAGTTTTCGATGTAGTGTTCCATGATTCATTTTTGCATATAACACCCAGTGCTCCATGCAGTATGCGCCCACTTTAATACCCATCACCAGGCTAACCCATCCCCCCACCCCCCTCCCCTCTAGAACCCTCAGTTTGTTTCTCAGAGTCCATAGTCTCTCATGGTTTGTCTCCCCCTCTGGTTTCCCCCCCTTCATTCTTCCCTTCCTGCTATCTTCTTCTTCTTCTTCTTCTTTTTTTTTTAACATATAATGTATTATTTGTTTCAGAGGTACAGGTCTGTGATTCAACAGTCTTACACCATTCACAGCTCTCACCATAGCACATACCCTCCCCAATGTCTATCACTCAGCCACCCCATCCCTCCCACCCCCCACCACTCCAGCCACCCTCAGTTTGTTTCCTGAGATTAAGAATTCCTCATATCAGTGAAGTCATATGATACATGTCTTTCTCTGATTGACTTATTTCACTCAGCATAATACCCTCCAGTTCCATCCACATCGTTGCAAATGGCAAGATTTCATTCCTTTTGATGGCTGCATAATATTCCATTGTATATATATACCACATCTTCTTTATCCATTCATCTGTCGATGGACAATTTGGCTCTTTCCATAGTTTGGTTATTGTGGGCATTGTTGCTATAAACATCGGGCAGAATGGGAGAAAATATTTGCAAATGACATATCAGATAAAGGGCTAGTATCCAAAATCTATAAAGAACTTATCAAACTCAACACCCAAAGAACAAATGATCCAATCAAGAAATGGGCAGAAGACATGAACAAACATTTTTCCAAAGAAGACATCCAAATGGCCAACAGACACATGAAAAAGTGCTCAACATCGCTTGGCATCAGGGAAATCCAAATCAAAACCTCAATGAGATACCACCTCACACCAGTCAGAATGGCTAAAATTAACAAGTCAGGAAACGACAGATGTTGGCGGGGATGTGGAGAAAGGGGAACTGCCCTATACTGTTGGTGGGAATGCAAGCTGGTGCAGCCACTCTAGAAAACAGTATGGAGGTTCCTCAAAAAGTTGAAAATAGAGCTACCATATGATCCAGCAATTGCACTACTGGGTATTTACCCCAAAGATACAAATGTAGGGATCCAAAGGAGTACGTGCACCCTGATGTTTATAGCAGCAATGTCCACAATAGCCAAACTGTGGAAAGCTCTATAATTTTTTAATTGCTCTTTTGTCCTTCTTCATTAGTATTGTCTTCAATCAATGATTTCCTGGGAAACTTTTCTTAAGCACCTTGCTCATTTTTTGAGATTTAGTAAAGACTAGGTAATAAAAATGATAAATTCATTTGCTGATACATATAAACTGTAGTTCATTGCAGTACATTGGAAAGTAAATGAAAGAGTGAGGGTGTCATCATCAATCTGCACTGTAGCAACCCAGCACTTGCCTTTGAATTCTTTCTGTGACCATTTACAACTAGTGGAACTAAAGGAGGGCACCAGGGCCTATCTGAATATCACATATCAATACAACACAACAAATTTCTTTTTAAATATCATAAATATAGTGTAATGAATGTAAATATTTTAATATTTTCTTAAGACTCCAAAGGATTATTTTCCCGCCTGAGGTGCACACACCCCCATTTAGAGACCGTGGTTATGGAAATAAAAACTATGGAAATTTTATTATTTTGGATGGCTAGAAAACTTTCTAATATGTACTTTAGACTTTTTTTGATTTATTAGTCATTTTAAAGATTTTATTTATTTATTTATTTATTTGAGAGAGAGAGAGAGAGAAAGAGAGAGTGTGTGCAAACTGGGAGAGAGGCAGAGGGAGAGAGAGAATTTCAAGCAGACTCCACACTGAGCACAAGCCCAACATAGGGTTCGATCCCATGACCCTGAGGTTATGAGCTGAGCCAAAATCAAGAGTCGGATGCTTAACCAACTGAGCCACCCAGGCATCCAAATGGTAGCTCTTCATAAAGACTTGTTAACATTTCTTTTTCATTTACTAGGACATTTGCACACTTCTAAGCTTGCTGATTGGAGCTCTTTGAAATTTGAGTGTATAAAAACCTGACGTGAAAACTGAGGACTATTGAAAAGTAAGATAAAGAGGAAGGAAAGAAAGAGGGGGTAAGGAGGGCCAATGTATACAAAATCTAGAATCTATTCTGAGTAGGAGACCCTCATGACCGGAAGTGAGTCCTTCATGAAGTAACAGTTCAGATGTATAAGAAGAGGTACCTGGGTTGATGGGCAAATACAGAACAGATATGTCTCAGTTACCAGGTCAGAGAGAGGGGACATGGCCACTGTCCTTGGCAAAGTGATGATACATTGGCAATGCCCATAGCTGGGCAACTACTACTCGGGGAGTTCCTCAGAGGAATTCAGGCTGAACTGATTCTCAAATAAATCAGTTTAATATAAATAAAATTATCTCTTTCATATGTTATTGGGTGCCCAGTGAATCAAGATTGTATTGATTCTGCTGACTGTCAGGCTAGTCATTTATCTTTTATGCAGATTTGCATATATACAGAAAAGTACCAAAAGTAATACAAATACACATATCCATCTGCTCAGAATTAGTGCATATTAGTATTTTACCCTCCTTGGTTCAGACTTTTGTTAAAGGAATAAAATGTTATAGCTCAACTTCTCTCTGAAACCCTTCCCAGCTTCAAAATTGAGACACTGGGCTTCCTCCTAATAAGGGCGATTTGGAGCTAGAGAAATTAACTGGAAAAATAAATATGTATAACTATATTTTCATCCCAAATTCTAGGTTATGCTGCACAAAAGACAAAGGGAAGTATTACCAATTTCTTTTATTATAGATTTGTTTTTCTTTTTCATCATGAAATAGTGCTTTTAAATGTCTCAGTAGATACCCATTAGCTCTGTTTGAGGGATAACAGTACATTTGCTTTGGCACATGCATTATGGGTAAGGAGTTTCTACAGTTGTGTTTAATGAATTCACATAGTTTTAATATCTGACAAGGGAGTGCCCAAACTGAGCAACCACAAGAGAAATAAAAGGATTGAACTATGCTAGCTGCTATTCGTTTTCACTTACAGAAACACAGAATGTCAGATGCAGATATTGTGGAGGCAGAGTTGGCCTGTGGACACATTGTTTTTCTTTCCCATATTCTAAGGGACTAGCACACGTTGAGTCTCAGGGATCAGACATGGAGACAGAGGTTTGTGCACAGAGTGTCACTGAACAATGCCTTGGGAACCTCCTGGAAGGAAGTGCGGGAGGCAGGCGTGGGCAGAGGGAGAACTGAACTGGGATGCAGGTACGAGAGAGGCCTTCCCTGAGCCCTTTGAGCTCATGGGAGCAGGGATGGCCCTTCACAACTGTCCTCATTTGGGGAAGGAGTAAAAAGGGTTGCCAGAGGGGAGAGATAACAGCCTTTAGCTCGGCAGTTGCCCATGGTCTAGGGTTACTTGTGGAGACCGCCTCAAGTGTGTACTATCAGCAGACGACGCTCCCAGCATCCGAGGAATGAGGGCCTCGGGCCTGGAGAGGGACTGTGGGCAGCTCACCATTCCTGTGCCCGCCTGTGCCTGTGGCGGTCATAAAATAGCGCAGAGCAGACACGATGGCACACATGTCTTTTTTCTTTTTTCTTTTTTTTAAGATTTTATTTATTTATTTGACAGAGAGAGAGTGAGTACAAGCAGAGGGAGCGTCAGGCTGAGGGAGAAGCAGGCTCCCCGCCGAGCAGAGAGTCCAACGTGGGGCTCGATCCCAGGACCCTGGGATCATGACCTGAGCCGAAGGCAGATGCTTAACCAACTGAGCCCCCAGGCGCCCTGGCACACGTGTTCTTAACAGATAGCTATTCTACCTCATCAGGGACAACTATCCAAATTCAGGCCATTTGGTTTCTTAGCAAAGAAATATGTTATTCTTAGTAGTAAAATTGTCTGAAACGGTATGAATATATTCCTATCTTTTACTTTAAGCAATTAAACCTTTCGAGGATGTATTTAAGAACCATTTCAGAGGGGATATGCAAAACTAGGAAGTCATGCTCACTCCCTAGAAACAACAATCTAATTTGACAGATTAAATACACAGATATAGAACATTTAGGGAACAGTTACATAACCATGTGTAAAGGAATGCACAATCATGTTCTAAGAATGAAAATGCGGACAAAAATTCGGGTTGGCAGAAGTTTCCAGAGTGGATTGGTGACTGCACTGGTGGAGAAGCATCATAAGTAAAAGCACCAGTTGAATTTTTTCTTCTTACATTTCTCTAAAGACACTGTTCTTAGGTAAAAGGCAGTCGCTACCACGTTATATACTAAGTTCTTTTTGTAATTGCCTCGGGTATCCAAAGTTATAAAAGGGAAAATGGAACAAACAGATAAATTACAGATTTCCAAATTTTTTTAGTTCATTGAAACTTCATTTAAAGGACCTCGCAATACTAAGAGTTAGGTGACAATCTAGATTAATTTCTCCATGTAGTTCTCTTTCTATAATGCAACATACATACACCACAGCTATCATTTTTGTGTTTACAAGAATAGAGTGTAGTCCTGTTCCAGCAGAACTCAGCACTCTGGTGAAAGACGCCTGGGCCATGTTATTTCTCATATCTCTCAGATGTACAGATATTATCTTTATATGATGGCCTATGATGCCAACCATTCCTTCAGTTTAGAAAGAGAAGAACTCAACTTAAAAATGCTAACCTAGTAGTTCTTTAGGATTTTATAAGTATGACTAGGAAGCTGATTTATTTATTAATTGACTATTATATGACTTTTGAGTAAAGGGTCTGAATACACGCATTATATAGTATTAGCAGGACACAGGCAAGAATAGATTTTGTTCTTAAAGTTCCTTTGAAAGTTAAAGTCTGAAGTTTACAGGAAAATTTACCCACCAACTATAATTTTCCGTAAAATAAAGTTACAAGTGAGAGGTAGACCTAGGCTAGTCCATACGTGTCGAACTAACATAATTCTGTTTCATTAGCCCTAACTTTGCACCAATGATTTTGCTAAGTCCTGGTCCCTTGGGAAGTTGTGGCCCCCAAAAGTGAGGCAGAACTCTGGTGGCAGGAGGGGGCCCTAGGACAGGAGAGGGAAAAGGACAAAGCCTTAGACATCTAGAATCTTAAGGTGGAGAGAAAAAATTCTGCAGTGGGGAACAGAGGTGAGTAGTGAAGGATTAATGTCTGTTTAATTTATTAATGCTGTTTTGACCTGCAAGTTGAATTTCCACATTAGCGATTATTCTGGGTGGTATTTCAGGATAATGCTCCAAACAAACTACTCTTTATTTCAATTTGATATTCTCTGACTTGCCCATGACAGTTTCACAATATTTCTTTACTTTTTAGTCTTTATTCGTGCTTTCTCTTGACCTGTACTTTTTGCCTAAGCAACACTATTGCAACAATACAGGATATCAAATAGGAGAAAAATTTACTCACAATGTGCTCATGCTGACATATCAACTACTTTCATTTTTCCACATCTTTTCTAGTTTGTCCACGTGTAAACATTGTTGTAATGAACGCAGAGATAATTTTGTGCTCTGGTCTTTTTCACTTGACATTGTATCATGTCTTATGAGTCTTCATCTTTTCTCCTTTAGCACTCCAAAAAAAAAAAAAAAAAGAGAGAAACCCTTGGCCTTCTAGATTCCATATTGGATGCCCAGGCTTGTAAAGCTCTGTCCTGGGCATCAAACTCTACGCAGCTTCCTTTAGAGATGGGGCTCTGTGCGTCACTTCTGAGAGTGCATCTCTGCTGATATCTTCTCCGGCTAGAAGGCAATGACTTTCCATTCTCCTCTTAAAAGTGCAAAGAAACTGTACTTTCTCACATACGACTTTTGTGCTGCTTGTTTTGTTTTTTGTGGTTTTTTTTTTTGGTGTCATTTGAATTTCAAGGTAATTTCAAGTTTTATAGTTGAAACACATACCAACTGTTTCCCTTAGTGTGGTGTCTGGCATGTAGCAGGCGCTCGATAAATATTTATTGAATGAACAGTATTGCTCATACAGGATCATGTTATATGGATCTGTATATCTATATAGCTAGATATATAATATCTACATATCTATATCTATTATATATATTTACCTTAGCAAAAGAAAGTTTTCATAATGTATTTCCAAATGAAAAGTGTGTGCTTATCCAGAACAACTCCTAAAAAGTAGAAATCATAATGCTTTAAAATATATTTTAAAGAATGATGTTATTTATTGTCCCACTTGCTTTATAAAAGCTTCAGCTCTTTTAAGCTTCATAACACCTTGTGATACTAGTATCAATACCCATTTTATAGATGAATAAGGCTCAGAGAAATAAGAAACTTGTCTAAGATCACACAATTAATAAGTGTTGGAGCCAAACTTTGGACCCTGCCTTTCTGTGTTCATGTAATATCTTTCCAGTATCCACAGTCTAGTTTTCAGTTTCAGATGGTATAAAGATCAGAATGCTATGAAAAAAATGCTCTAGGTGTCCCTTTAAATGTTATTTGTGTTGCTATGAAGGTGGGGGTGTCAGCAATAGTGACTTGCTTGTGGGGATGTCCCTGATTTCACCTTAGTGGCCCATACCAGTTAACCCTGGGATTTTCTCAATTGGTTTGTAGTATGGATTTGAACTCTTGGGGCTCTTTAGTCACTGTAAAGTGTTCATGCCTGGTTAGGTTAACTAATTTCTCAGAAAACGACAGAGAAAATGAGAGTTCTATAATCATGGTATACGAAGTAGAGAGGGGGGTCTTGTGGGTACTGCCTTAAGAATCCCTAAAAATTACAAGTTTGAAATACAATATAATCAGACAAAAGGAAACATAATAAAATGAAATCAATTACTCTGCTACAACTCTTTGGCAAGAAAGGAATGAAAGATGGAATGTAATCCTTGACTATATATAGAGATACATTTTTAAAAAATATTTGTCTCACACTAACTCAGTGGTTTATAATTTCTAGAATGAATTCTAATGAATTCTGTGAATGTATTTTACTCTCATCCCTTTTGAGCAAATTGTAATATTGATCTATTTACACATCAAACAAAACATACAACCTTAAAATAAAGGTAAATACTCCTTAGAATTTCAGTTTTTAGAAAATATTGGCTGTAGGGCGCCTGGGTGGCTCAGTCGTTAAGTGTCTGCCTTCGGCTCAGGTCATGATCCCAGGGTCCTGGAATCGAGCCCCGCATCGGGCTCCCCGCTGAGCGGGAAGCCAGCTTCTCCCTCTCCCACTCCCCCTGCTGTGTTCCCTCTCTCACTGTCTCTCTCTCACTCTCTAATAAATAAATAAAAAATCTTTTAAAAAAAAAAAAGTAGTTTGGGGGAGAGGAGGGCACATGGGTGGCTCAGTCAGTTAAGCAACCAACTCTTGATTTCAGCTCAGGTCATGATCCCAGGGTCCTGGAATTGAGCCCCGCCTCAGGCTCCCTGCTCTGCGGGAAGCCTGCTTCTCCCTCTTCCACTCCCCCTGCTTGTGTTCCCTCTCTCGCTGTGTTTCTCTCTGTCAAATAAATAAATAAAATCTTTAAAGAAAAAGAAAAAGAAAATATTGGCTGTTGACAGTTATAATTTAATCTTGACAACATTAGCACTAGTAACAATAACAATAACAAAACAATAAAAAACAATAACAAAAAACTAGTAACAATTTTTTTTCAGCCACATTTGCATATAAAGCATCCACTAGGTAATGGTCACACTCTTCAAATCACTGGAGTATTTTAAAATACATTAGCTAAGCATTCCTAAAAATACTTCTGAGAAATTTTATTCCACTTCATAGACATAGTATGTCTGTCAAAAACATTAAATATCTGGACACTATAGCAACGTTCCATTTTAGAATCAGAAATCAATCTTAGAAAATATGATCTTGTACTCATGATGGGATACAATAATTTCAGGGCATGGATATATTCTGGATGAAGCCATCAGTGCCAAAATGAGACAATTTAAAATGAAACTGAATGTTCTTTTTAATGATAACATCAGTTTATTTTATGTCATTCAAAATACTTACATATTAGAATGAGGCAAGATTGATACAAGCCAGTAAAATGGAATTAAAATGTTTATCTATATTTGTATATCTCATGAACTGTGATTCTCACACGCCAATATCTCTTAAGATTTTCACTAGCAAAGTTATGAAAATTTGTAACTCAAATCTATAGATTTAAAGATACAAATGCACTGAAAATATGTTAGATTTTCAAAAAAACATAGATCTGTGATAGTAACTATGTAAGAGCTAATATTAAACTGAAGACAGAGACTTGCAAAGTAACAAATTCATATTCTAGTGTTCCTTTGCACATCTGTTGGAGAGTCTAAACTTTAGTATTTACATGACCGCCCTTAGAGTTGTTAGGGATTCTTGCTATTTGTGCCCAAATGATAATGTGTTTGAGGCGTATATAAGTCTACCAGAATTCAGATGTCTCATTCCCATCTGCAAAAAAGTTAGCTTGGTCAATTTTATCACAAGCTTATTTGTGTAAATGACCCCTCGTGAGAGTTTACAACTCATGTAGTCTTCAAATAAGCCTGTGAGATGGCAATATTATCACCTCCACTTTACAGATGAAAAGTGGAGGCTTGAAAATGGAATTGATGAAATTTTCAAATATACTAATGTTTATAACTTAATTTTCAACTATACTAATGTTTCTTCCTTGCTATATCTAAGGTATAAAGTGTCCATGCCTTAGTATAGAATGTAATAGTCTAACTTGATAAGATTAAAGATATCTATTTTTTCAGATTTTCAAATGGTCTCTTTCAAATGCATTTTACTTCCTTCCTTAAATAGAGGATTTATTTTGTACCAACAACTTTGAAAAATGTACTCAGGAGCTAGTAGAAAATTGACAAACTCCATTTTCAGGATTAAGGTTAGATATTGATTGAAACAAATACATCAGGATATTTACACTATGTGTAAATTAGTGAGTAGGAATTAACCATGTCATAATTTGGGTGGGGGAGTTATTGCAATGTAAAAGGAAATGTTCAGCTAATATAAAATATACAGCAACTTAATATGGTAGGTATACAACTAAAGGTAAACTGATAAGCACAGATAGGTGTGAGTCAGACTGAATAGTGATCAGAAGAACAAATAAATCAGAGTGAATAACCTCAGCAGAAAGGGCACATACTTTCATTTCTCTTTGGTAAATATGTAGGAATAAACAGGTTGAGTCATACAGTATATATATGTTTCATTTTTTGAAAGACACTGTCAAATTGTTTTCCAAAGTCGTTGTACAATTTTACATGCCTGGGAGCAATGTATGAGAGTTTCAGTTCCTCTGTATCCTTCCTAACACTTGGAATGTTAGCCATTCTAATAGGTATGCAGTAGTACCTAATTATGTTTTTAATTTGCTCACGACTAATAATGTTGAGCATCTTTTCCTAAGTTTATTCGCTATCTTTATAATATCTTTCAAGTCCTCGTTAAAAAACTTGAACAGATATGTGACTTGCAAATATTTTCTCCCAGTCTGTTTCTTGTCTTTTCGTTCTCTTAATGTGGTATTTTAAAGTCTTGGACATAAATGTTCATAGAAGCTTTATTTGTAATAACCAAAATCTAGAAACAATCCAAATATATATCAGCAAGTGAGGGGATAAACAATTGTGGTATCCAAACACCAGGATAATTTCCAGCAGTAAGAAAGAATGAACTGTTGATGTATATAACAACATGGATAATCCTCAAAATAATTATGCTGAGTGAAAAAAGCCAGAAAAAAATAGTACATGCATTGTGATTTCTTTTATGTAAAATAACCGAAATGCAAACTACTCTATGGTGACAGAAAACAGATAATTGGTTTCCTCAAAATAGGAGGATAACAAGTGACAAGGATTACATTAAGGCACAAAGAAATTTTTTAAAGGGATGGATACATTCATTATCTTGCTTGTAACGATAGTGTCATGGGTTTATACTTATACACAAACTTAACAAATTATACACATTAAATATGTATGTCAATTATACCTCAATAAAGCTGATTTAAAAATTCAGCAAAAAATTTGCCTTATGCTCTTTATTTGTGCTCTTAATTGAATTATCAAAAAAAAAGAAAGAAAAAGAAAAAAACAAAGAAAATCAGAGAGTACATAACATTCCATGAAAAGTTACATTGCATCTCATTTATGCTTTTATGATACCATTTGGCTCATTCTAAGGCAAAACATGACCAACGTAATGTTTTAAACTCTAAGATGAATAAACTCTAAGGTGAATAAAATTCCACTCTGAAAGTTTCAGTTTAGACAACAATGTATAATGAAATTCTCAATATTTATACTGACTGTAAGAAGAACATATTATGAAAACATTAGTTTTCATTGAAAACATAGTAAATTCTGCCCTTGGCAAGGCATGTAATTAAAAGCGTAAAAAACTGCCACCACCAGGCATTAATTTCATATGTCAGATCATGCAAAAGGAAATAGTTAATTTGTTTTTTCAGTTGGCTGATTAAAATGAAAGGATATTAATTAAGGACAAGGCAAGGTAAAGCAGGTCAGTGGGATCATTTTGGGAAAGGCTATAAATTTCACTCAGTGTTATTGGCACATTTTCTGGTTTTCCTCCTTCAATTGAAGGCCCTTGAAATATACAGCACAATTCTCAACACCGAGCTAAACAAAATCAGATTCTAGCAGAGAGCAGGAGGTGGGTTCCAGTGGATCTGCTGGGAGTAGCAAAAATTTATAGCTCACCATTAAAAGGCACTGGACAGACCAGGATGGTTCTCCAAATCTCTATTCCCATTAGTTCTCTCCATTAGATGCCTCAGGGAAAGTAAAATGGTTTACTGTCCTGGCTCCATTAGCCCTTTGTTCTTACATTCCCCCCCCCACCCCCACCCCCAACTGGATCATCTTTTCAGTTTGTCTTCCAGCTATATCGTATTAATGGAAATAAATATTTTCATCCTGCATTACTGTCCAGTTTCACGTGATCTTTCTTGTCACGCCCTCAATCTGTATCTGCCATTCATTTGCTGCTTCAAAACAGTTTGGATTATTTAAAATATGGTTAAAATTCTGCCACTGCAGAGGATAAAGAAAAAGAAATCACAGACCTGTACCTCTGAAACAAATAATACATTATATGTTAAAAAAAAAAAAAAAGAAGCAGCAGCTAGCAGGAAGGGAAAGATGAAGGGGGGGGGAATCGGAGGGGGAGATGAACCATGAGAGACTATGGACTCTGAGAAACAAACTGAGGGTTCTAGAGGGGAGGAGGGTGGGGGGATGGGTTAGCCTGGTGATGGGTATTAAAGAGGGCACATACTGCATGGAGCACTGGGTGTTATACGCAAACAATGAATCATGGAACACTACATCAAAAACTAATGATGTAATGCATGGTGATTAATGTAACATAATAAAAAAAAAGAAATTCTGTAGGACCTGTTTGCTCTATTCAAAAGTTGCTAATTTAGATTTTTTACTTTACAACACACCTCCTTGAGCTGCTCTGTAGGTAATTGTGGATATATAACTATCAAATAATTATAACTTAGTAAATTTCCTTTAGTACTTTAGTACTCCTCAAAAGAGAGTTTTGAAGAATTTATATGTGTTCTGAAGGCACAGTTAACATTTAATGATAGTGTAAATTACTTCGTAATAATTAAGACAATCTTCAATATGAATAAAGGAAACATCTTCATTTGCGCTAAGAGCACAAAGATCAAAATGTCTTTTTGCTGTAATAAACTTATTTTAGAAAGAGTTCTAGAGTAATAGAAAGTTTGTGAAGACAGTACCGAGTTCCCATATACGCTGCATCCAGTTTCCCATATTGTTAACATTTTACATTATTGTGATACATTTGTTACAACTAATAAACCAATATTGACACATTATTAACTAAACTTCTTGGAAAGGAAAATATCAAGTGCAGCCCCAATTTATAAAGTTATGCATACACTTACCTTAAGATCCAGCAATCCCTAACCGGATTCTCTTAGGTATTTACCCAAGAAAAATCAAAACATGTCCACACATTTATTTGTCTATGAATGTCCATAATAGCTGAATCATTGATAGGACCCAAATGTCCATAACATGTGAATGGGTAAACAAATTGTGAAATATCTATATAATGGAATACTACTCTAATAAAAAGGAACAGACTACTGATACACACAACATGGGTAGACCTCAGTCATTACGCTAAGTTAAAGAAGGTGAATATAGACATGCATAAAATGTTCCTAGAAATGGCAAAATCTTAGTGACTGAAAGCAAATAAGTTTGCCAGGGGCTGGAGCCGGGGGAAAGAAATTGACTACAAAGTGATATAAGGGAAGATGTACACATGGATAAATTTTTTTCCCAGTTCATCAAATTGTACAATTAAAATTGGTGAATTTTATTGTATATAAATTTTACCCCAATAAACTGAGTGACAATAAGTGGAATGGATTTGATGGTAAAGCAAGTTTCTAAGACTTAACAGCTTGACCAAATTTGAAGTTCACTGTTCTTAAAACAGAAATAATGTGGTAGTAAAAATCAATAGCAAGTAACCGCTTGTGGTAAATAATGCTTCGTGAATTAATGTCAAAATAGAAAAGTCTGTTCATATTCAAAGAAAGCCTTGAAATAGCCCCAAGTAAACTGACATGTAGTAAAATTGGCAAAAAGAAATAAACACTACATCAGTGTATTAGGAAAGCTAAGATTTTTTGCAAGATTCAAATCAGGTTTTAAAATTAAATATATGGCTTTGAGTCCATTACTGGAATGTTTAGGTTTTTGCCTTCCTTTGATTTATATAGTATTGGACACTTATAATGAAAATAAAATTTCAAGAACAAGAATTGCATAAAATCAATGACACGACTCGTAGGTCTTCCCAGAGTTGGCACGTTCCTCGTGGAAAAAGATAGT
This sequence comes from Phoca vitulina, assembly GCF_004348235.1. Lineage (NCBI taxonomy): Eukaryota > Metazoa > Chordata > Mammalia > Carnivora > Phocidae > Phoca > Phoca vitulina. The sequence goes on from NW_022589714.1 coordinate 14,942,323, forward strand.
CATTCTCATTTTAAACCACTTGGGTGGGCAGCTCCTCCCCATTCTGGACAACCAAACCTTTTGCTCAGAGGGTTTTCTTAAGAACTGTTTATTGCTTTTACATAGCAACTGATGCAGTTAGGAAAATATGTTACTTTCAACATCATCTTTCTTTATGTTGATTGCATCCTTGTTAAGATGGCAAATTTGTATCAGTGAGTTCACTTCTGATCAAATGATTAGTCTTGCACTTGAGATATATTCAACTACTCATTCCTTTTTATTTAATTAATTCACTCAAGATCTGTTGGGCATCTCCTTTGTACCAGATACTCTGCAGGTGCTGGGGATATGACAATGAAGAAATTATATACAGTTCTTGACGTCAGAGTATTCAGTCTAGTGGAAGAGATAAACAAACCTACAATTAAAAGATCACATAAAAATGCTATGATTAGTGCTTTTTTTTCTTGTATAGAGTGCTTTGAAAGAATATAATAAGGTTAAGAAAGAACATGAGAACATGAGCCAGAGAACATGAACATGAACTTCAAGTAGAAAATATATAACAAATCTGAATAAAAACTTGGAAAATGATAAAAATCAATGCATTAGGATACAACAAAAAGTTGGAGATTTGTGGTTGAGTCTTGACAAAAATTGTTTTTAAAAGAAATTCAAAGTGACAAAAGCCTTTCATCAGCAAGGAGAGGCTACATATAGGTAAATTAGTATACATAAAAGGGGGAATATAAGTGTGTAGTGATAGTAGAGATGGACAATTGAAATAATGTATTAAAATAATTCAAATATATTATTGAATGTGTTAATATTAATAATAGGTTTTATTTGCCCACTCTTTCACTACTCTTTTTATCTCTTCTATTAATATAATTTTCAATTGAGGAACTAATTTTAAGATTTCTGTATTTATTTTCCCTAACTCTTAATTTCATAACAAACAGTGTGATTTGCCTAAAAAGTAACTAAGCTCCTCCTCTCTTCATTTACATTCAACCATTTTTCTATTATTCTGTATAAGAATTTCTTTCTCTTTAAGCACAGGCAGTAATTTCTCTGACATTGTTGTAGTAACATCTTGCTAGATACATCTCCTGAGGCAAGGGAAACAAAAGCAAAAATAAACTTAGAACTACATCAAGATAGATTCTGCATGGCAAAGGAAACAACAAAACTAAAAGACAACCTACTGAATGGGAGAAGATATTTGCAAATGACATATCTGATAAAGGGCTAGTATCCAAAATATATAAAGAACTTATCAAACTCAACACCAAAAAACAAATAATCCAGTTAAGAAATGGGCAGAAGACATGAACAGACATTTCTCCAAAGAAGACATCTAGATGGCTAACAGACACATGAAAAGATGCTCAATATCACTCATCATCAGGGAAATGCAAATCAAAACCACAATGAGATATCACCTCACACCTGTCAGAATGGCTAAAATCAAAAACACAAGAAACAACATATATTGGCAAGGATGCCAAGAAAAAAGAACCATTGTACACTGTTGATGGAAATGCAAACTCATGCAGCCACTGTGGAAGACAGTATGGAGGTTCCTCAAAAAATTAAAAATAGAACTACCCCATGGTCCAGTAAACACACTACTGGGTATTTATCCAAAGAGTATGAAAACACTAATTCAAAGTGATATATGTACCCCTATGTTTATAGCAGCATTATTTACAATAGCCAAACTATGGAAGCAGCCCAAGTGTCCCATCAATAGATGAATGGATAAAGAAAATGTGGTATATATAATGGAATATTATTCAGCCATAAAAAGAATAAAATCTTGCCATTTACAACAACATGAATGGAGCTAGAGAGTATAATGCTAGGTGAAATAAGCCAATCAAAGAAAGAAAAATACCATAGAATTTCACTCATATGTAGAATTTAATAAACAAAACAAACAAAGGAAAAAAAGGAGGCAAATTGAGAAACAGACTCTTAACTATAGAAAACAAACAGACGGTTAGCAGTTGGCCGGATGGGATGGGTGAAACAGGTGAAGGGGATTAAGAGCACTTATCCTGATGAGCACTGAGTCACATATGGGATTGGTGAATCACTACATTGTACACCTGAAATGAATATAACACTGTATATTAACTACATTGAAATTAAAATTAAAAAAAATTAAAAAAGAGAATTTCTCTTTAGACTATAGTATTGACAGTTTTCTTCACAGGGAGGAGAGGATCACATTTATTTGAAGGAATAAAGAGTAACTTAAACATATTTCACCATAAGATATGTTTTTTCTAAATCTTTTGAAGAAAAGAATCCATTACCATACAGTTTTCCAATGAAAATATTTCTCCCCTTTCTCCCTTCTGGCTACTCTCTTGCTTTCCTTCCTTCTATTCAGATGCACGTATGGAACCCTTGCTCTGTGCTCTGCAGTGCTTAGAGATGCTGTGTAGAGTGGACAGGTTGTGCACTGTACCTGCCCAGGAAGCCCCCTTCCCATTATGGTGCACTTGACACAGTGTGCATGGCATGTGAAATAACCCCCAACAGTATATTCTCAACTTTCTTCTCTCCTCATGTTCCATTCTTAATGTGTGATATCGCCCAGTCTGTTTCAAGACACCTTTCTTGTGGTCTCCACATCTTTTACAGTTAGCTATTTACTACAATAATCTTCTATTGACCATCTTACACTTTAAACTCTCAGTATGTTCCCAACTAGATTCATCTTATCTTCTTTAAGTCTCTTTGTCATTTCAAGACAATTCAGGAAACATCTCTTCAACACTTATAAAAAACAGACTTCGAGGTACCGTGAGACCTGAAGATAGTTAAGACAAGATATTCCTGGACTGAGGGAGCTTCTCAGCAAATACACTCATGGAATGTTTTCTATATTCTTTTTTAGCTATTTGCTGCAATGCTGGACCACACCACCAGAATCAGATCTGTAGCGGATATGTACAATAGATGTAGAGGACACACAGAAAATCATTCCAAGGATAGCGATAGTCACTGGAATTATTTGATAGTTACAAAGTGAGTGAAAAATTCTGAAAGATTTCCTTTTAGTATGGCTTATTTACATGTTTGATATAAATCATAGTTGCATTTTCTTATGTAGAACCTTGAAAACTAGCGTGTTTGTGACAGATACAATTTCTCTTTGACTTATTGTCAAATGTTGTTCTCTGTATTAACCACCTTTTAATTTTCTGTATTTCTGACACTTTGCCATCAGGGGCCTTGCTGAGCCCAGAGAGACTAGTCTTCTCAGGGATGGCCAATCCTAGAGATAGTAAAAGGCTGGCTTGCTGAGTACATCTTCCATATGCAAAGGAACCAATTCAGAGCCCACATGCCCACCATCTATTGGACTCCAACACTGAAGAGCGCTAATTCCCTGCTCTAATCACTCCAAGGTCAAGTACCAGAACACTAGGGACAGCCTCTATGCCTCTGAGAACACTGAAGTTATTCAAACTAGCCAATCCTAAACTGCCTACCTTTGCCATGCCAGTTTCTGACCACGGAAACCACAATAAAGGCTCTTGCCAATGTTTTCCCCTGACTTCCTCTGCCTCCTGATCAGTTCTGGTGCTTTCCTGTATGGCCCTGTATAATGTGCAAAGCCCCTTCCTCTTGGGAACTGAGTAACAAACTATCTTTTCAATGTCAATCACCTCCTGATCTGTCAGCTTCGCTATAGCTGAAAAATAATAAAACCTACATTTTATTTTATTTTTTATTTATTTATTTATTTTTTAAAGATTTTATTTATTTATTTGACAGAGAGAGAGAGCGAGAGCAGGAACACAAGCAGGGGGAGTGGGAGAGGGAGAAGCGGCTTCCCGCCGAGCAGGGAGCCCGATGTGGGACTCGATCCCAGTACCCTGGGATCATGACCTGAGCCGAAGGCAGACGCTTAACGACTGAGCCACCCAGGCGCCCCTAAAACCTACATTTTTAAGAAGAGCTGGATTTTATGGTCTGTGAGAATTGATGTTGCTTTTACATCTTGCAGAAATAACTTGACCAATTGTGCCTTTTCCTTTTTCCAAAGCATATACTATCATCATGCAAGTTTAGGGATTCCGTTGCTTCTAATATCCTCTTTGCCACTCAGATAAATAGGTAAAATGTCTTCATTCTTTAGTTTCTGATGAAATGTCCTGTATTCTATGGATCCTATAATAAAAATACATTATGTTGGTAAATTACTTTATGGTTAATAAATGTTTCTACATTTATTTATTAATTAAGAGCTTCTCACACACGTACATACACGATAAAGACAGGTCATAAATCATTCCTATATTGGAAATGAAGAAATTGTGCCTCTAAGAGCTTGTATGGTTTTCTCAGGCAGGATGGTGGTGGTGGTGGCTGTTTCTTAGTCTACTACCCAAGATTTCTGGGTAGTAGAGATCTTGTGAAGTGCTAAAATGAAAATCTTCATAGAAACTTGATTTTAGAAGATGTAGTAAATTGAAGTTAGACTTGTATTGGTAAAAATTAATCACATCCACAGTTAGAAAGGGAAAGATTGAACCCATTTCTCCCTTCTGCTTTGCGTGAAGTTGCAGTACATCTTCTGGGGATGAATTGGGGAAGACTACTTTCTCTGATTACTTCTTAGCATACATATATATCATAGAATCAGGCCGACCCTGTGCTAATTTCTGTACAGTTTTGTATTCATTTGTTATTATATTAAAATAGTTTTTTTGCAAAGCACTATTATTGAAAATAATTCCAATTGAACTTTTCAAGTAGAGATACACCAAGGCTACAGTAAAACTCTTACTATTAAGCAGAGATAAAAATTTAGAGCTGGAATTAATTGAGAGGTTATGTAATACAAACATTAATGAAAGAAGCCCAATGATATTAGGAAGTTTCCCCAAGATACTATAATGCTCTTTCTCAGCAATTTGTCATTTTGCTACTAAAAAAAGTTCTAGCTATCATTCCATATACCCGTAAGGATGCTTTAGCTCAGAACTCTGTGTTGTAATGCATATTGGAAAATTCAAATCCCTAGTATATTGTGAAGGATGAAAATAACCTTGTGTCATTTCTTTAAGAAAAAGTAATCATGTTCTCTCCTGCAAGAGTTAAACCATTTGAGGTTGGGAGGGGGAGAGGTGTTGTCCCAAGTTTCAATAAAGTCTGAAGGTAAAAAGTTTAATGGGAATTTCAGGGGCCAGTTCATTCTGTACAATCGTATGGAATCTGGGTGGACTTCAAGGACTAGTCTAACCAGAACGAGGAAACCACCTCCATCTTGCATTGCATTTCCTTTTAACATAGGCTCTATGAGAGGAAGGTCTCCCAATATATTTTTCATTGTTCCCATAGTATTAGCCCCGAGAAGCCAAAACTTTCTCCAAATCTATGAAAATAATTTAAAAACCCTACAGAACATTTGGGCCTTTTAAAATAAAAACTTTAAAATAACTCTGATGTTTGTGAAGGATTCCTTTTATTTATCATTGAAGGCTGGAATTACTTAAAGCAAATCTGCTTCATTTTTCTTTAAAGGAAGGCTCCCAAAGGTCATAGAAGTTCTGAGAAATCATGTTCTGAAATTTTCTTGGGCTTCTGGGTTATTGAAGCTGGACTGAGTTATATTTATTAAATCCCTGTCTATATTCTTGACAATTAGTTTCTTACACCTTGACTTTAGAAATCTGGGAATCATTGACATGTCAAACCTTCAAACTATATGAGGCTAATTTTTCATAAACCAATGTGCTTAATTACTGGTATTACTTTTTGAAATGTTTCCATTGCTGATTCTCCTGGGATTCATACATGACAAATGCATTTAAAATGCCATTTATCATCTGGACCCCTCCTTTCAAGCCCTTAGGCAAATGTTTTTGTAAACAATTGGCCCTTGAAGGTATCCTTGGAGCCAGGAAGCTCATATTTCACTGGATCAAGAGAAGAAACACATTCCAGAGTTGAGGATTCTCTGAGGACAAAACTGTGAGTCAAGGTTCCCCACATTGTATCATTAATCAGTTTGATTTGAATGATGTCATAAATCCAAGGTCAAAAAGAGTAGTTAAATTCCACCTCCAAAGGCCCACTTTTGTAGCTTCAAGGGTGTCCTATGAAATTTTCCAATTTCTAAAATTGAGGCAATGCTTATGAACTACAAAATTTGAAGACCAACTATAAACCCAGAATTTGGTGATGTAATCAAGACAGGATAGAATTTAATGCAACTAACATATGCTGAACAACCTACATAATTATGATTATAAGAATAGCAAGTAATCATAAATGGTAACTAACAATGAGAACAGTGACATTTACACTGCTGATTTGAGTATTTTCAAAAGTCCCTTGTAAAAGTGACTAGTAGGCTTTGACAGAAAGGAAACTGCTCAAGTCCCTACTCAAGACATGGTAATGAAAACCACCTGAAGTGCAAGTTAAAAACATGATTTCTGAACACCATCCCAATATAGATGCCAGATAAAATACAGAATGTCTGTTAAATTTGAATTTCATATAAATAATAAATGTTTGTATTCTTATATTTTATTTCAGATAAACAATGAATAATTGTATTTTTATATTTTTATTTGCTAAACCTGGCCATATCCAGAGAACAATCTGAATTTTTAATTAGGATCCCAGAAGATTCTTATTATCAGGAAAGTTAAGGAAACATTGCTAGAGGTAAATGTTGACTTTTTCATTCTTAAACGAGGGTTCCTACAGACAGGTATCCCCGAACCTTCAGGCTTTGGAAATTCCAAATCATTTAAAAATGGACTTACAAGAAACATCTCTCCTCATTTTGGTTAGACTTAACTTATGTTGCTTTATTGAGGAATAAGATCAGGTAAGGTACTCTGGCTTTTAAAATCTAGGCAGGAAGGGAGAAGCAAAAGGAGACAAAAGCTGTAGGAGGTCATCACCATTAGGTCAGCCTTAGGAGAAATGTTAAATGGAGTTGTTTAAGTTGAAACTAAAGGAGGTTAATTAGTAACAGGAAAACATATGAAAGTGTAAAACTCACTGGTAAAGGTAAATATATAGTTAAATTCAGAATACCCCAATGTTATAATGCTGGTGGGTAAATCACTTAAAATTCTCATATGAAGGATAAAAGACAAAAGTACTAAGAAAAACCATAACTACAGTAATTTACACAATGTAAAAAGATGCAAATTTTGACATCGAACACATAGAATGAGGTGGAGAATATATAAAATGTAGACCTTTTCAATATACTTGAAGTTGTTATCCGCCTAAAATACAATATTATATACATAAGGTATTTTATGTAAGTCTCATGGTAATCACAAAGCAAAGCTTATAGTAGCCACACAAAAGAAAAAGTAAAGCACACCACTACAGAAATTTATCAAATCAAAAAGGAAGAGAGCAAGAGAAGAAAGACACAGAGGAACTACAAAACAGCCAGAAAACAATGAACAGAATGGTAATAGTAAGTTCATACCTATCCATAGTTACTTTAAATATAAATGAACTAAATCCTCCAATCAAAAGACAAAGAGTGATCAAATGGATTAAAAAACAAGATCCAGCTATGTTCTGCCTACAAGAGACTCACTTCAGCTTTAGAAAACACATAGACTCAAAGAGAAGTTATGGAGAAATGTATTCCATGCAAAGGGAAACCAAAAGAAAGCAGGGGCAGACAAAACAGAATTTAAGCCAAAGACTGTAACAACAGATGAAGGTCATTATGCTAAGTGAAATTAGTCAGATGGAGGAAGGCAAATACTCTATAGTATCATTTATATGTGGAATCAAAAAAAGGAAAAAACCCCAAACTCATAAAAACGAGAGTAGAAAAGTGGTTGTCAGGAACTGTGGGGTGGAGGAAATAGGAAGAGGCTGGTAATAGGTACAAATTTTCAGGTATAAGATGAATAAGGTCTGAGGATCTAATGTATAATGTGGTGACTATGACTGATAACACTGTATTGTATAACTGAAATCTGCTAAGAGAATAAAACTTAAAAATTCTCACCAAAATTTAAAAAAAGGGAAACTATGTGAGGTGATAGATGTGTTAATTAACTTGATGTAGGGAATCCTTCCGCAGTGCGTGAATGTATCAGTTCATCACTCTATATACTTTAAATATTTTACAACCTCGTCAATTATGTCTCAATAAAACTGAAAAATAATTTTTTAAAATTTTATTTTATTATGTTACTCACCATACATTACATCATTAGTTTTTGAAAATAATTTTTTAAAAAAGAAGTCTTTATGGGAGGAAAAAGAGAAAAGAGGGCGAAACAGGAAAGGTTAATGTGAGTATGGAAAGCAAGTAAAGGGAAAATCAAAAAGCCAATTTGGAGAGTAATTGTGGAAATATAAATGAGAAAGGAGAATATGAATCTAGGAGGATGCATCAGTTGCACTCACTTGTATTTCTGTAGAAAATGGGACATATATGCAAGGATATTCTTTTTTTTAAAGATTTATTTATTTATTTGAGAGAGAGAGTGTGCTCACTGGTGGGGGGGTGGGGGCGCGGTGAGGAGCAGAGGGAGAGAATCCCCAAGCAGATTCCCTGTTGAGCACGGAGCCTGAAGTGGGGTTGATCTCACAGTCATGAGATCAAAACCTGAGCCAAAACCACGAGTCAGAGGCTCAACCAACTGAGCCACCCAGGCGCTCCTATGCAAGGATATTCTAAGATGTATGTGGTTAAAATCATACAGAGCTTAGCAGGAATTATGGTTAATATTGACACTTAAAATACATACAATACGTTTTATGTTTCCTATAAATATTCCACAATCTTCTTCAGTAATAAATAAATAAATTCAGAGATTAACCATGTTATCTCTTGATGGAATGATGAACTCTCCCCCCAAAACTTTGCATATATACACTATTTTTCATGCAATTTCAGGCATTCATGGACACCTCGAGGTTCTATTTTGGAACTCAGGTTAAGAACTATAAAATAATTTATCCACGGATTCATCATTCCTTCATTCATTCAACAAATGTTGAGGACCTGATATGTGCCAGGAACTGTTTTAGCCACTGAAGGAAGATACAGTTACAAAGAAAACAAAAATTTCTGCGTTAATGGAATTTCTGTTTGTGTGGAGGGGGAAATCAGTCAATAAAAATGACTCAAAAAGTACATAAATAGTATATTAGATATGCCAACCTTAAAAATAAAATAGCCAGTATAGAAAAATAACTTTATTTGAGAATAGCAGAGAAATTGTGATTCAGGACAAGGAAACTGGTGAACCATAGGCAAGTTTGGAGAGAAGAGGAGAGAAGCCCTTCTTGTATAGAGGAAAAGAAGAAGTTAAGAAGGACTGTTTGGAAGAAAGTTAATTGGAGGAAAGCAAGAGTTTGGGGTTGTTGCAACTTCTCATTGGCTGGGTTGTTGCTGGGCAAGGAGAAAATCTTCCTTTCTCCTGATGGGGTAGTAAAGTAAGTTGGATGGATGGTGCATTCGTGAGAGCTCTCCCTTCAGGACTCCCCAAATCCATTTTAAATGAGGTTTTCCCCTTATTTTCACAGATAATGTTATTGCTAAAAATAAAGCAGGGAGAGGATAGACAGTGTCAGGGAGGGGCTTCAGTTTTAGATAGGGTGGTCAGGGAAGACAATATTAAAAAGGTGACATTTAGGTCAAAACATGAAGGAAGTAAGAGAGTGAGCTGTGCAGAACTCTGGGAGAGGAGAATTTCAGCCAGAAAGAACTACAAGTTCAAAAGCTCTGTTAGAAGTCATAGAAAGCTGAGCATTTCCAGAAGCACAGAGGAGTTAGTGTAGCTGAAGAAGAGTGACCAAATGGGAAGTAATAAGTAAGAGCTTGCAGGAAAAGGAGGTGGGATCTTGTAGGTCTTGGCAAGTTCATAGGAAGGCCTTAGCTCTGAGGAAGTTGGAAGGTCACTTGAAATAGTTTCAAAAACACTCTTCTAGGGTCAAAAAAATCTCACCTAATTACTGCAGATAGAAAAATTAAAATCTCTATATGGCAAAATCTCTTTGTCTTGGACTTTTTATAATTAGTAGTATTTAATGCAAGAAAATTGCAGTAAATGTATTTATTTAAGATAATTCGATTCATTTCTCACTTGTAATTTTGCTTTGCAATCTTCCTTTATAAATGTCTAACACTTTATATGTAGAACTTTGTACAGTAACATTCACTTGTCTTCATTTGTTAACTTCAATATTGCATTGATGAATATGACATTCAATTTTTTTATTCTGTTTAGTGATAAGGGCACTGGACCTGGAATCTGAAAATCTGGTTTCAAATTTGTTTTCTGGTCATGGGAACTTAGAAGAGCACTTGTAGTGTGGTAGAACCTTTGCATCTGACCTTTCAAATCCTGACCCTATCACTTGAAAACAGTGAAACAATGTAACATTGGTGGGTTACTTAACCTTTCTGAACCCTGTTATCCTCTGGGTAAATTGGTGTTGATGGTGTGAGGATTAAATTAAGTAGCATGTAACAGATCAAGAGGATGCCTGTAACCTACTAGGCTTTCAATGAATGGGGCTTTGTATTACTTTGCTAGGTCTGCCTTAACAAATTACCACAAACTGGGTGGCTTGAAACAACCATAAACTTATTGTCTCAGTTCTGAAGTCTAGAAGTCCAAAGGTGTCCAAAAGACCATGTTCCCCATGAAGGCTCTAGAGAAGAATACTTGTCTCTTTCTAGCTTCTAGCAGTTTCCCACAGTCCTTGGCGTTCCTTGCCCATAGATGCATCACTCCATCTTCACGTGACTGTCTTTCCTTCGTGTGTACCTGAGGGTCTCCAAATCTTCCAAATCTTTTTCTTCTTATAAGCACACCAGTCATTGGATTTAAAGGCCACCTTAATCCAGTATGGCCTCATCTAAATTTTATTACATCTGCAAAGACCCTGTTTCCAAATGAAGTCACCTTTACAGGTACCTAGATTGGGACTTCAGTATATCTTTTGGAGGGGGGACACAATTCAGCCAATAATAGAAGTCTTATTATAATTTGAATAGCTCACTTAACTGTTTCTTCTTCTCAGAAATGAAGCTACTAACATCTATTTCACAGTGGTTCTGAGACTTAAATGAGGTATTTCCTGTGAAAAAGCCTGCATGGGCTGACACACCCAACACAAAAGTCACTCTGAATTTTCCTTTTTCTGTTTAATCACAACCAGCCATTCCATTTTTTATTCTTATACATAATTTGTAAGATTTTTTTTTTAGGTAGGATCCACACCCAGTGTGGAGCCCAATGCAGGGCTCAAACTCACAACACTTAGATCAAAACCCAAGCTGAAATCAAGAGTCAGACGCTTAACCAAATGAGCCACCCAGGTGCCCCAATTACACATTATTTTTAAATATAAGAGCCAGCTCTCCCAACTTAAAAATTTTGTAGAATTTTATCCAGTTTAGAGGTTGAAGTATACTTGGAACATCTGGTTAAACACAGTTTCTATCATTTACATTCATGGGTTGGACTTGATTGATCTGATGACTAATATATACAACAAACCCTTGCCTTTAACTCACAGGGCCTGTTTGTGCTTTACTTTAGGGAGAGAGAAAAGGAATTGGGGGAAACAGTCTTAGCATTCTTTGCCTGAATGATTTACATATGTTGCTTCCTTGGAAAGATGTGGTTAGTTTTCCCTACACACGGAAAGGAAATAAGTGTCTTTTCTCAGCTAAACCAGAAGATATTTTCCCAAATTTGGAGGACAAGAGTGTCAATATTGTGAAATAGAATCTTCTAAGTTTTTAAAGAAACTTGAACCTTGCCCCTGGGGAGGGAATGACAACAGGAAAGGTAAATGTGGGGGGATCCTAGAGAAAGGATGCCTTTGCCTTGTTTTCAAGTGCAGCCCAGGAGATCCTTGTCCTTGCAAAGAAGCCCTGCATCAAGAATGGTGCACAATCATGGGGCAGCGAGGGCAGAGAGTTTAGGTCATTAGGCCTAAAGGAAGTCTCACAAGATGCCAGGGGAGGGGCTAGGACGAAGACAGTCAGAGGACTCCAAGTGGCCTTAAAGTTCAGATAGAGAGGAAGAGCTCTGTGAACTTGGACATTCGTCATCATAGTGAACTCAGGGACCTCAGCAGCAGCACTAACAAGCATATGTTCACAATGACTGAAAAGGAAGCGTTCAGTCTGGTGTGTGGAGATTGTCGAGGACCCAATGCCCCTCGCCATCAGTGCCATGAAGTACTGCATGCTTCCCAGGACCTCGGAGGTGGGAAGAAGAAAACTTTAAGTGGACTGATTCTGACGCCTCAACTCACTGAGTTTAAATCCCAAACTGATGACATTTTGCACCTGAATAGATCAAGTAATCTCTGCTGAGTTTACTAGGTAGTGACCAGATAGTGTTTTCTGATGGAAAAGGAGAGAGCAAGAGAGAAATTGCATTGATTACAGAAAGATGAAGAGAGTCATATTCTTTTTTTTTTTTTTAAGATTTTATTTATTTATTTTGACACAGAGAGAGAGACAGCGAGAGAGGGAACACAAGCAGGGGGAGTGGGAGAAGGAGGAGCAGGCTCCCTGCTGAGCAGAGAGCCCGACGTGGGGCTTGATCCCAGGACCCTGGGATCATGACCTGAGCAGAAGGCTGATGCTTAACTACTGAGCCACCCAGGCGCCCTGAGAGTCATATTCTTGAATACTGAGTTTTATTTATAGAATTGTAATCAGCCACACACAAATCAAAGTGACACCTTCCATTCATCTGGGAGTACTCAATTTTTTTTCTGTTGCTCTCTGCTTTTCAGATTTCGTCACTTCAAAGAACCCAATTTTCTCTGCTGTTTTTGCAAGCAGGTAAAACATGGCTCCATCAAATTGGTGTTCTCAGTTCCTGGATCTATGTTATCACTGTGTAAGTGACAGGAGAGACTAGTGTTTTTAACTCTAAATATTAGAGTCTCCCAAAGAATCTGATTGCCTCACTGGAAATGTGCCTACCGTTGATTAAATCACTTTTTAGGGTGTTGGAATTGGGGTCATGTAATACTAAACTGGTTTTATACCCACAGAAGGGATTGCAAAAGAGCAAAAGAGAGGAGAGGGGAGGGGAGAAGGGGGCAGAGGAAAGGATGGGAAGGAGATCAGCTGAATGTGTGTCAAAAATGCATTTTTACAGTGGTATGAAGTGACTACATTCTCTATAGACCATTTGATTGACTCTATTTCCTATAGTCAGCTTGAAGGTTAAGAAGGCATCATTAAGGAGTAGGAAATCATTTGGAAATATGTAAAATTCTAATTTCTCCAACTAAGCAATAGATTCTGAATTCATCATTAACAAAGCAATCATTAAGAATCATCATTTTCTTTATGTATATTTATTATTTACTAACTTGTTCATGCCCACAAACATTTATTGATCTATTTATATGAGTCAAGCATACTAAGTGCAAAGTGCTGAATGTTGGCTCAGAAGATATGGCCTATGTCTTTGATTCTAGTGAAGGCAATCTCAATAAGACAGTTGTAATATAAGGTGATAATCAATGTGATAGAAAGAAGCACTGGGTACTCTGAGAACAAAAAGAAGTGCACCCAATTTAATAAAATATACTGAGACATGGGCACATTTTTAATTTAGAAAAAGCTAAATAAGCAAAAATAGTATTCTTTGTGAGTTACTATATAGTAAATAAGGTTTTACCTTAATTCTGGACAAAATAAAGCATTGAATGTAAATTTTAGGAACCATTTTTGTGAATTTGACAATAATGTAAAAATTATGTACAAATGGACTTGTAAAATATGAGTTTAAGCATGAATCTAAGAAAAAAAGTAATGATGATTGTCCTCCTACTTCCAATCACATGAGGTTTTCTTAAACAGGAAGCCTTAAAAATTGTTTTTTTGTTTTTTTAACTAGCTGCACCTAGCAGTCTGTTCTGGTAAAAGATTAAATATCTATCTATTTATTTATTCATTCATTCATTCATTTATTTTTAAATATTTATTTATTAATTTTAGAGAGAAAGTGTGTGAGTAGGGGGAGGGGCAGAGGAAGAGAGAGAGAGAGAAGTAGACTCCCCGCTGAACACAGAGCCCAACATGGGGCTTGATTTCAAGACCCTGAGATCATGACCTGAGCCGAAGTCAAGAGTCCAAGAGTTTTCCGACTAAACCACCCAGGTGCCCCTAAATTAGTAATCTTACTGTTCTTTTTGTGTAGCCTGTCACACATTCTAGGAACATAGAATAAACAAAAAACAAGTGACTCAGCTATTTCCACAGAATGTAAATTATGATTTAAAAGTAAAGTTGGCTTTAGCAATATACTTAAAAGAGGTGGAGATTTTCAAAACAAGGCTAACTGAAATTCTCAATGCCTGATGTTGTACACCAGTAGGAAAAAAACACACAGCCATTGGGAAACAAGCTTTACGCCATAGTTGAGTAATAGAGGAATGGTTGGATTTTCACCTCTTCAAAAGAAAGAAGATAGAGTAAAATGTGGAAGCTATGATAACAGTAATTTTTAAATGTTACATGCTTTTCCATTTTTCCTTTCAAGCAGTGTTGTAAATCAAGTCATGTCAAGTCAAATGTCAACATTCATGTCAGGTCAAATGAAGTAGTGTAGTGATAATCACACAAAACTCTTGTTCTAATTTAAGACTGCTTATTGGCAGAGGCAACACTATATGGTTGTGAAATCCCACTTCATTGTCCTCTTTCCAGACACACCGGATGACTATGTTTTCAAGCTTCCTTTGGTCAATTCTGGCTGATAGGATGTGGATAGAAGTGATGTATATCCATTCCTTCTAGGCCTGGCCATATACCTTCTTCACATGCTCTCTTTTCTCCTTCTGTGGCAAACTTAGGGGCCACAAGTTTAAGATAACAATGTCTTAGTGTAGAAGGAAACTGGGTCCCTGAATTATCACCTAGGAGAATCACCAGGGAGAGCAGTTCTACCTATATATACTATGATGGTGAGTGAAAAATAACCCATCGTAATGCAAAACCAATAAGATATAGAAGCTTGCTTGTTACTAGAGTATAGCTTAGACTACCTTGATAAATATACTACTAGGGTGTGTATTTTGCCATTGTTTATTTTTAAAAAAGAGATAAATACCGGCTTGTATTAAAAATAAAAATAGACAATGGAGGGGCACCTGGGTGGCTCAGCCAGTTGGGTGGCTGCCTTCGGCTCAGGTCGAGATCCCGGAGTCCCGGGATGGAGCCCCACGTCCGGCTCCCTGCTCAGTAGGGAGTCTCCTTCTCCGTCTGCTCCTCACCTTGCTCACTCTCTCTCGCTCTCTCTCTCGCACTCTCTCAAATAAATAAATAAAATCTTTAAAAAAATAAAAATAAAAATAGACAATGGAAAGTTTAAATGTCATATCTTTGTATGGGCTTTGTGAAATTTCCAAGCTATGATGTCTTCATTATTTTTATTGTCACATAAGAGGGTAGTAGTTAGCAGTCTTTAAGATTTTCTGGATGTTTGAGACCTTAGTCTTTAAGGAAATCCTTTAGTTATTGAGAAAGTACCAGCTCCTTAAGTTTTGCTTTATGGATTTTGAGTCAATTTATAAGAATGAACACTGTGTTTTAGTTTATGTATAGCCTACTAAATTTTAGATACATACATGACAGATCTAAACGTCAAGACTTAAAAAATGCAAGATAGAAAGATAAACTTTCATAACAAATCACTCTATAATATCTACTTATTAATTAGTTTATACTTTGTATATAAAAATATATTAAAATAACAATAACTTAGGTATTTAGAGTAAATAAAATATTAATTACTTTTTAAAATAAATTTTCAAAAATGTTACTTTATAGGAATGAAATGGAATAAGTTGAAGGGGAAAAGATAGAAACCAGGTTTTTAAAAAATATACCTTTTTTCATATGGGGGGACCATGGGATATTTTACATGATTATAAAATTAAATAAATAAAAGAACAATCCTTAAGAATAAAAATTTTAAAATGAACCTAAATATGTATTTAGTCAGTGGTATAAACACATGGCAAGAAAATGTCCCAAGTGACTTTAAAATATTGTAATTGGACTATACACTTTTAACTGGATATGTCCAAAGGATAAAAGAACTTAAAAAATTATTTTAATTATAAACTGTAAGTTTCATCTCTTACTATAATAGTGCTTCATGAGAAAATGATGAAACTCCCTGGCTTTAAAATCAGTTTCCACCTCCTAATTAATATGTCAGGTCAAGCACATTATTTGGCTTTCCTATGCTAAGAAAATTGGGGCTAAAATGACACCTATCTATCTCATAAGGTACTTCTCAGGATTAAATTAATTATCACAGTGTCTGACCCTAGGCAGGTACTCAATCAGTAAATGTACAGGTTACTTTGAACTACATATATTTGACTCTTCAGTCAGAGCAAGGCTGGATGGAGCACCCCACACTTTAAAGATGGTAAGAAAAGCTTTTTGAGTAGACTCATGTAGAGATTAGCATTGAACACTTATTTCATGCTTAACCTTCACTGTTTCATTTGATAATCAAAATAATCATGTAATACATTATTATGTTTTTTTATTATGTTATGTTAATCACTATACATTACATCATTAGTTTTTGATGTAGTGTTCCATGATTCATTGTTTGCATGTAACACCCAGTGCTCCATGCAGAACATGCCCTCTTTAATACCCATCACCAGGCTAACCCATCCCCCCACCCCCCTCCCCTCTAGAACCCTCAGTTTGTTTCTCAGAGTCCATAGTCTCTCATGGTTCATCTCCCCCTCTAACTTCCCCCGCTTCATTTTTTCCTTCCTGCTATTTTCTTCTTCTTTTTTTTTTTAACATATAATGCATTATTTGTTTTTTTTTACAAGTAAGGAAACCAAGGCTCAGAAAAAAGCTGAAAATGCGTTCTTATTCAGGGCTAGTAAGTGATACAGCCAGGATCTGAGTTAACCCTATCCTAATACTGGATTCTTTCCACCACATCACTGCCTTTCCAAGGAAAGTCTCCCATGTCTTATTGAGTGATGTCAGAAGTACCACTATTACAGACTTATTCCTATGGCTTATCTCTTTTCCTCTGTTAAATGCAGATATCTTTGCCATATCTAGTCATTGCTCTCTTGAACACAGAGAAAAAGACATATTTATATTTGGAAAAAACTACACTGTCATTCTATATCATAATTTGTATTCTCTGGATCACTCTCAGAATCAACAAGCCATCTTTTTTTCTGAGAAAGCTTTGGACAAGAAAAAGCATTTTTATAATGTGTGGTGGCAGAAACAGCACAGAACTCCTCCAGTGAAAATTGTATCTTGCTCAGCAGCTATGGAAGAAGCGTCCTCCAGAAAACAAAAATCCACTGTCATGTTCTTTAACTTTATAGCACTTTATTCTTGTGTCTTCCCCTGTCCCTTCTAAATGTAATTTTAGATGTAAGATTGTCTAAAGATACTTTTTTCAGACTCTGGTGTGTTTCTGGTATGCTTCTAAATGGGGAGTAGTGAAAAAAATTGGGAATCATGTTAGTTGTAAAACTAAATCCAATTTTAGAATAATTAGTTAAAAAGTTGGCAAGATAATTCAGAGAGTTTTAAGATGCAGACAAATTTTATTATCTTCTGTTCCTAATTTTAAACTCAAGAAATTTAGATGTGATGAGTTGATTCATATTTCCTTAATTATATAACCATACTTTTCTAATATAAGATCTGTGCATATGATAAAATGTAAAATGGACGGAAGGAGAGGGAGGAAAAATGAATTAAATAGAAGAAAAAGGAAATGCTGTAATAGGTGGTTAGCACATGGTACATATTCTAGGGATTGTTTTTGCATGCTTGGAAATAGCTATCTCTTATACGAATCATTTATTATTCTAAAAACATTTGGCATAGTTGAAAAGAAATAAGTGAAGTTTGTATGAGTCATACATATTTGCAAAGGAAAACTAACAGGGATGTTTACGAAAACATATCAGTTAAATTTAAAACATCCTGAAAACTTTAGCACAGAATCAGTTATTTTTTTCCCATTGTTAGTGTTTTACTCTAATTAATATTTTTCTAGTTTTATAAGAGAAAAATGAATAAATACAATTTATCTAGTGGCTATAGGAATATCTAAAATTAACTTCTATGTATATATGCAAAGTGAAACAATTTGTCAGTTAAGGTTTTTATTTCCAAAGTCTTAATGTTGATAATGGGCAGATACTGACATACAAAAGGCTTAACATGAAAGTATTGGGTTTGGAATAACTTTCTGCAGGAGACAGAAAATCTTTCAAAACTATTGATGATTCTGTAACTGATTTTATTAAAAGCACAATTTGATTAATAGAAACAGGGGAAGGAAGAAGGAAAATATAGACCATTCAAATCCCTTTATTTCATTTTAGGAAAGTTAACACACCCCTACCACCTTCCCCCTACTCCTCCCACATACAAAAGAATTGCTTAGTATTACGTTGAAAAATGCATTTCAGATGAAAATCTTTGAAATAGGGGCGCCTGGGTGGCTCAGTCGTTAAGCGTCTGCCTTCAGCTCAGGTCATGATCCCAGGATCCTTGGATTGAGCCCGGCATCAGGCTCCCTGCTCAGCAGGGGGCCTGCTTCTCCCTCTCCCACTCCCCCTGCTTCTTCTCTGTCTGTCTCTCTCTCTCTCTGTCAAATAAATAAATAAAATCTTTAAAAAAAAAAAAAAAGAAAAAGAAAACCTTTGAAAGAGGCAAACTCATGTCTGCTTGCTGGGGGCTTGAAGACCCCAGGACTTTCACATTTCCTTCTGGAATACTTCTATGACCTCTGGGTCAGTTTTCAATTTGGGAATTTAGGACCTTCTTGATTTTACTTAAAGATGAGATTTTTTTGTGGAAATCAATTAGGAAATAAATTTATTTCAGCAGAATGGTATTTTTTAGAGTCCTTTCTCTAACCATAATCTTCAATAATTAGATTATACACAGCACAGAAATAGAATTTGGCAAGAGTCTGTAACAAGATACAGTTTTCTTTTGATTTTTCTTTACTGTGGATGAAAATACTCATTCATGAGAAAAGTATGGTTTGAATTTATAATTTAATTGAGGTAAGAGTACAGTGAGATGTACATGACATCAATCTTTCAGGATCTCGAATTCCCATCTTAATTGGGTCGTTTCTCCAGTCATGAGGTTCTCCCTGGGAAACTAGATTTGCCTGTATTTACAATCACTGGTTCATCATTATGCCTCTGGTGTTCCTGGTCCCTTCGAATGCTGCCCCCTCTATCCCAGCTGGTAGGAATCCAGTGGCTCTTACTACCCTTTGGGGCCCCAGAATTGCCTATGAGTCTGAGGTGAGCGTGCACTTGGAGCTCACTCAAAGGGTACTAGGGAGTCCTGTATGCTAAGAGAGCAGAGGCTCCGTCTATATTCAGGATCAGCTCCGGCCTGTGGTCTCCCACGAAATTATCTATCTCCATTCTCTCAAATATGCCCATATCCTGTCTTACTTCCCCTGTACCTCCACTCTAGACTAGTAAAATCTATGTATCATTCTTCACTTCTCCACACTGTCACCCTGTTTCGTCATTGTAGCTACTCCTTCATCTTAGATCCTCTTCTTTGCCTTCTCTTGCCTCCTACATGCTACCTGCGTCCTCCCTTTCCCAAGGCAGAGTGTCTTCGATCAGGCCCCAGAGAGCTTCCTTTGAGATGGAGATATGCATACAGAAGCTTTCCTAGGGAGGCCTGTCTGGAACAACATGTGTAAAAGGAAGGAGTAAAGCAGGACTGAGCAGAGGGAGAAGTTGGACTTTGATGCAGTTGCAAGAGAATTTCCAGCAAATCCGACAGGAAACTCTGGAGCTGGCATAACCTTCAGTGTTGCCGCATTTGCGGGAAAAGAGTGGCATCTTGTCTTCCAGCCTATCCTCTGCATCAACCTGCTATTGGTTGGGGCTGAGGGGAGGGATGGTCATAACCCATAACCTTGAGACAAGCAGCCTGCTTCCGCCAAGGGCAATTCAGAGGAGGGACTCCATCTCCTACACGCTGCTCTTTGGATGAAAATCACTAACTCCAGCCCACACTTGAGGTTACGTTCCACCTCCTGGAGGGGTAAGTATCTGCTCTATTATTTGGAATTCTTCCATATGGAAGATTTGTCCTTTATCCCTCATTTATGTATTTAGTCATTTATTTATATCAGGATGGACTCATGGATATTTCTTTTGTTCTTTGGGAAGTTCAAGTTATTCCAGCTTTGGTCACTGGAAGTTCTTTCCAGTTCTTTTCTGCATCTCTTTTTCAGGACCCCATCATTTTGTTTTTTGAGTACCTCCTTACTTTCAGTCACTGCTAGATGATCCAAGTTTATCATGTGTATTTCCTGCCCAGCTTTAGAATCAGCCATTTCGCTAAGGAGCCCTATTTGAAATCAAGGTCTGAGTGCAGGCGTGCTTATTGCTACTGTCTTATCACCCTTCTAGGCTTTCCAGTGGGCAGAGCAAGGAAAGATATGCATGTAAATGAACCCATGTGTACACATATCTAAAATTATTTGGTAACTCTCCTTCTGCATTTAATTAAGCTATACAGCATTCTTATTAATGTATCCACTCCAAGTTAGTTCTACAGGATTCAATCTAGCCTCCCCTCCCCGCACCTTGCTTATCTGTTACTTCCCTCTCCGACAGTGAGAGACTTGGCTCCCACCATCCACCATCCATGTATTTTTTCAACCCCAGTATACACCTAAAGCAGGCTCAGAACTGTTAACCCAAACCCCAATGAGAACCAAACTTGCCAATTAGACTGTAGTGTTTATACACATTTCTTTTTGTCTTCATCCTTTTAGTTTCTAGTCAAAACACTTTTATCTGAAGTTACAGGTCAGCTCCTTATTCCCCACCCTTTTCAGTGAGGTAATGTCATACGTTGATGATACAGTTAGATTCATTTGTCACACTTCGCAATTCATCCGGAAATCCCCAACATTCTGACTGATTTTTTTTAATTGCTACATTAAAATCATTCTTTGCGATGTAGAGTTCTAGGGGACTTGACAGATATATGTAGGCATGTCCCAGCATGTCAGTACCATACAAACCAGCTTCATCTTCAGCTCTCCAGAAGCCAGCTGTCAATAAAGGCACCAAGTCATGGACTAGCTAGTGGATGAACCCATACAGGCTCTTGTCTATGTCTGGGTTCTGAGAAGCAGACATTGAGACATGATTAAATGTGCAAAGATTTTATTAGGGGAAAAGCTTATATAAAAAGGAAATAGGGAGGAAGCTAGACAAGCCTGGGAGAGATATGAGACCCAGATACACAGTGACCCCAAGTGAAGGAGAAGGAAGAGGAGGTTAGGTGGAAGGATTTTAGATTTCTATGCAGTGTAAGAGGAGTTTACCAAAAACAATGGGAGTCCTAGAGCCCAGGTTGACCTACCAAGGAGTCCACAGTCCCATGTCTCCCAGGAGTAGGTCTGCTTTCATCCCCGAAGCTTGCAATCAGTGGTAGTCAGGGATGCACAGGCTCTGACCACTTCTTTCTGCATTTCTGCCTGCCCTTCTCTCCTTCTGGAGCTTAGCTTTCTCTGTTTGGGGAGGACACATGTAATTGATATGAGAGAATGTCACAAACAATAACATACCCCAGAGAAAAGCACATTAGTATATTTCTATATGTATATGTGTTATATATATACATATATAACATATATAACATATATTTACATATGTTAACTTTACATATTCACTTAAAGTTCAGTTCAAAATAATAACAAATTTAAAATAACAGGCAGCAGGGGGATTTTTATTAATAATGATATAAACTTCTACTCAGTTTGATAGGACAGTTTTGGATTTCTTTAAAATTTTTCATCAACTTTTCACTGAAGAAATAATGTGCCAGTTTTCAGTGCATTTCTGCCTACTGGTTCGAAAATACTATGTATTTATCTATATCTATATAAATTCATCTGTGTAAATCTTAGTATTGCCTAAATAAATGTATACCAGGCTTATTCTAGCATCATTTATGTAATAGAAAAGGTGACAATAGGGGCACCTGGGTGGCTCAGTTGGTTAAGCTCTTGATTTTGCCTCAGGTCATGATCTCAGGGTTGTGAAGCCTGGCGTTGGGCTCTGTGCTGGGCATGGGACCTGCTTAAGATTCTCTCTCTCCCTCTCCCTCTGTCCCTCCTCCCCCACTTGTGTGCACTCTCTCTCAAATAAATAAAATCTTTTTTTTTAAAAAGATGAAAATAAAGAAGAATTTTTTTTTCTAGAAAAGCTGTGGGTAGCAGTGAACACAGTACTGTGTCCTTGAGTCCCTTGATTCCAAATGTAGGCAGCCATACTAGGAAAACTCAGGCAGCATCTGAGGCATGAAGAAAATAGTTCCTGATTATTTTTCAGGAAAATAACTTAAATCCATTTGCCTCCACACGAAGGAAGCTAAAAGCAAAAGTTTGGAAACTTGAGAAAATAAAATAATAAATAATAACTATTACAGCTGTCTAGTTGATTTTTTTCCCCCCTCAGAGGAAGAGACAGAGTTATTGGGATACGGAATATTGTAATAGAAATCGTGCTGCAAATAAACATATTGGGAGAAGAGTGCAGGAGAACAAGGAGGGAAAGAAGAGAAAACAGGGACCAGTTTTTCCCTGAAACATTATTTTTAATATCAATTGGCTTCCTTGGGGAGTTGAGAATTTTCTGGAAATTAGTGAAGAAGAACACCTAGCTGTGAGATTTCGTATCTGTAGGGAAAATAAAGATGAAGAATATAACAACATAACTATATGGTTCTAACTTAAGTTTTCTGATTTTGCTATCGAAGAGCTGAGAGTTTTATACATTTTACACAAAGCATTTTGAAATAAATTGCCCCATTAGTAGTTTCCTTTTTATTGTTGCACTTCCACCTGGACACAATGGCATTTTTTGGCCTTGAACTCACATTCCTTCACTCCCACATTTCTGGAATGAATGAGCCACATCAGTTCAGGCCTCATCAACTGTAAATCTTTCACCTTTAGAAATAAAATACGGGCACAACGCTTGTTGCCTCATCATAAATCCAAAACTTCATTATTTCTGGCAGTCACAAACATCAGTTTTAATTGCTATGCCAGGAGCAATAGTTTCCAGTAAAATGTATAAACCTAGCTAAATTTTACTACTCCTCTCAGTCCTAAATTTTTTTTTTAATATCACAAAAAGATTGGACAGACTACAGATCTATATGTTAATGAAACTTCTGTAGTTCATCATTTTACCTGCAATAAAAATAGCTAATAGATGGAACATATAATAGACATCACATTATAAATAAAAGCAAAGTTTATTATATTATACTGTAAATATAAATTAAGTGAAGCTAAACTTTATGAATAGAATCTCTAAATTTTTGGAGTTTATGTGAATTTGGAGAGAAAGGACCTATACATTTTAAATGTAACAATGACAAATATAAATAAGCCTACTGGGAATATATATGAATCAATTTCCTTTTAAATTTCTTTAAGCTTCAAGTCATTTTATATTGCTACCCATCAACCACAATTCTTTTCTAATTTAAATATTTTAGTAGCTAGAAATACCGGTATTAATTTAATGTGATTGAAGAAACTCTGTAAACATTTAAAAATATTATCTAGCTAATCTGATGAGGGTTTTACATTCAGGAATAATATGAAAGATTTTAAATGATGGGTAGATTTGCATCTTCCACTGATATTTTCTCTCCAATGAGAAGTTTAATTTTTAGGGTTGTAGGATTGTTTCACTGCCACATGGCAGAATTTGTATGTAAATACAAATCATTCTAAGATTTCTGTTGTTTCAGTCAAAAGCTGACCAAATGGAAATATAGAAATGAATACTGAATAAATTCATGAAGTGAGGGTGAAAGGACTATGACACATCACCACACAAATGAGGGAGGTTGGTTTGACCCATAAAACTTACGAGGCGACTTATCCTTTCTCGTTCAGATCTACACATGTGTCCTTCCAAAGCCTGAGCAAAGCGTATAACCCTTTCAATGATAAAGGAGTTGGACTTTGGTCAGAAGAGTAAAAGTAATTGGTACACTCTACTCTAACCTGTGCAAAAATCAGCCCTCTGATTGCAATTTGTTACAAACATAATTTGATTATATTAATGGATCCTAACATACTTTAGAAAGTACGGGGCTGATTAACTCTAAATTGAATCTTTATCCTGAATTTAAAAATTGAAATGGTTATTTGGTTCAGAGGTTTTCATTTTCAAATACTTATCCTATTTAAAATAATTTTCTCCACACTTACTAGTCATCATTTTCTTTACTTCATGGCAAGAAGGCTTATGGATAGATGGAAATCAAACAGATAAACAGACGACATGATTATTTCATCTGAAATTAGTTACTTGGAACTTGTGGTAGAGGCATCTAGTTGCCAACCACATTATACTTTAGTCCTCTCCTTCATAACAGAGTACTGATTTTTAGCAGGTCACACTTGTTTCTGGAATGAAAAAATATATTTCTCAGCATCCTATGCGAGAGGCTGTGCCTTATAACTAGGTTCTGGACAATGAGATGTAAAAAAAATAATCAGAAAAAAGAAAGAGCTCACTGAAATGATAAGTATGAAAAAGTCCAATGGCATTGGAAGATGATGGTGTAACAAATTTCCTAGAAAGAGAAAAGATGAAAAGAGAGAAAATAGAAAAGCTAAGGACTTTGAGGATCAATCCAGGAGTTTCCATATCTATTTAGAAGACATTCCAATTAGGAGACAAAATGGCAGAGAAGGAATTATCAAGAAATTATACAAAGACATTTCCCAGAAACAAAGAACGTGATTCTCAAGTTTTAAGGGAGTCACTGCATTTCCAGCCCAGCAAATAAGACAATACACAAAGGGATAGCAACACTGCAGGTTAGACCAATGCTTCTCAAATGTGAATGTGTATACACATCCCCTGGAGACCTTGTTGAAATGTAGATTCTGATTTAGTAGGTCTGAGGTGGAACCAGAGGTCTTCTTTTCTTTTCTTTTTTTCTTTTTTTAATTTAGATTCAATTAGCCAATATTTAGTACATTAGTTTCAGATGTAGTGTTCAATAATTCATCAGTTGCGTTTAACACAAGAGCAAAATAAGCAAAAATTATAAATACATACATACATCATCTATATCTTCACATACATATGTAAATATTAATATATGTATTTTACATATATAATTGTTTTCTGTAATCAGAAACAACTACAGAAGAAAAGGCTGTAAGAGTTAAGAGTCATTGTGTCTGGAGAGCAAGTAGAGTAGGATAAATTAGAAATGAGAGAAAGTTTAAATTAGTTGTGAACTTTTCAGAACTATTTTATTTTCATACAATAATCAGATATTACATTAATAAAAATAAGATTAAAGTATAAAACAATCTATATAGATCTTATTTTAATATGATCAAATGTTAAATACCACTATGAGCCAAAAAACCTATATACTTATTACTGCAGACATGTTAATGTGGGACATTACCTTTGATAAACATCTGACCTGGAATGTACGCAATTATGTTAATTTATTAATTTACCATTAGATGAAAGACTTTAAGATACATATTTTTAATGTTGCTGATCGTAGTAACAACTTTAGTGTTAGACTATGAAACTCATTTATATTAAATATATTTGCATTTTAATTGTAGTTAATGCTGCAACTGGTGAGCTGATGTTTAATTTACTATTTAGAAATTTCTACATTTCATTTTCTATTTGACAGGAGGATCTACAAAGAAAAAAGCTAAAACACACATGTGAAATGAATCAGTTTATTCGTACAGGCATGGAAAGTACCAACTGAAATTGATATTACAAATACAGAAACTTAAATTTTGGTACAATTTTTCCTGATTTTTTAAAATACAGTTTTAAACACAATTTAGCAACTTGAGAAGTTATGAAATAATACATTTACTCAGTAATAATGAGACATTCTTAGAGTTTGTAAAAAATTTTTAAATGGAAACAATATTGCTTTCTGTTTATTTATAGATTATAAAAACTCTGGTGATACTAACATATTAATAATACATTATTACTATTATAATATTGTATTATGTTATATTATGCTATAATATATTTAATTAGTAATTAATATTATATTATTCCCTTATCTGACATGTGATATTTCAACCAGATATTTTTTAAATTTAGAGTTTTGTAAATTTTAGAAAGATAATTAGTGGCAGATATCATATTTGATCTAATATCTCCAGTGAGGTCTGGAGCAGCATTCTATAATTAAGCTTATTGTTACGTCTGCCAATATTTTTAATATTCATATTTCATGGGCCAAGTTGAAACTATATAGACCTTCAAGTTAGTTCCTGTTGGTTTTGTTGCTGATTGAATTTGGGTCATGCCAGGTTTTGCCAGCATATTGGTTAGGAACCAGTTTTTCTGTTTTTAGAACCCTTTGGATTTTGGAATTGTGAATAAGGAACTTTGGACCTAGAGTGTCAAGAATTAAAAACAATACTTGTCACCAGAAAGTTGCAGAAAATAATTCTTAAATTTTTTTTCTTCATTAACCATGTAATTTGTCTAGTTCCCCAGCCATTTTACTTACGTTAGAACCTGATCTTTGAACCAAAATCTCCTTGACAAAATTATTCCTGAAACTATTGATCTATGTGTAAATATGTAAACTGTCTCTTTTTGAAAAGGGAACTCCCAACATATACATGTGTTAGAAAGGAGATTTAGTAAGACTTTTACTTGAGATACTTCCAATACACTTATTTATTTATTTATTATTTATTTATTTTCCCCTATTTTTTTAATTTAAGTTTTGTAAGTTCACATATAGTGCAATATTGGTTCCTGGAGTAGAATTCAGTGATTCATCAGTTACATACAACACCCAGTGCTCATCACAACAAATGCCCTCTTTTATACCTATCACCCATCTAGCCTATCCCCCACCCACCTCCTTCCGTCAACCATGTTTGTTCTCTATTATTGAGTCACTTATGGCTTGTTTCCCTCTCTCCTTTTTTTCTTTTACCCCCTCCCATATGTTTATCTGTTTTCTTTCTTAAAAAGCTTCTGCACACACATCTATCATATATATATATATGTGTACATATATTTATGCATGTATACATGTATACATACAATGAATATCATTCAGCCATCAAAAAGAATGAAATCATGCTATTTGCAATGACATGGATGGAGCTAGTGTATGATGGTAGGTGAAATAAATTAGTCAGAGAAAGACAAATACCATATGATCTCACTCATATGTGGAATCCAATATACCTTTCGATTTTTAAAATTTAAATTAAATAACTTCACTACAAAAAGTCATATGTATTTAAATTTTTGAGATAATCAAGAGACATCTGTTAAATATTGAAGGAAAATGTATATATACATTCCTTATTGACCTTCAATTAAGAAAAAACAGAAAAATTATTGTAATAACAAATCAGTAAAAATAATAGCTTATGTTTAAAGGATGTTTACTGTGATCCAGATATTGTAATAGACACTTTGTATATTTTGTCTCATTTAATAAATTAAATACAGAGGCATTAAAAAAATCAAATAGAGGCACCTGGGTGGCTCTCTGCTTAGTGGGGAGTCTCTTCTCCCTCTCCCTCTGTCTCTCCCTCCCAGCTTGTGTGCTCATGCTCTCTCTCTCTCTCAAAAAATAAATAAAATCTTTTAAAAAAATTAAATAAATAAATACATACACACATGCATATATATATATATATATATATATATATATATACAGAGGTATTAATAATTTACCCCAAATTTTACAACTAACAAGTACCAACCAGAGTATGGAATCTAAATCTTCTTTATTGAACATAATATATTCAAGATTAAAAAAATCCATGCTGGGAATTGAATTACTTAAATTAGCTGTCATATAAATAAATTAACCAAATTATATAATTTTTAATTCAACAACTAAAATGAATGTATCATACTGGATAAACATTAAAAATAGGGAGGCACACTTTGGCTGGAGATGGCACGACAGCCTGTCTAACTTCTCCCTCACTCTACGGAGTGATTGTCACATAGCAAATACTCACTAATTATATGTTGAATTAAAACATTGGGCTGTTTAAGAAAATGTATAGGACATAGTCCTTGTCTTCAAGTAAAGAACTTGCCACTCCACCATAGGATAAAAGTCTTCCCATTACTTGGAACCAAGTAGGGTGGGAGCCCAGATCTCAGGTTTCTATTACTGAGAAATATACCATGAGGCTCATCAGTAGATTTGGTTTCAACAACTTTGCCAAGTAAGCAGCTCTTGCCCTTTAGTAACAACTACATGGAACACCTGCTTTTATACACTTAAACTGGGAAGTCATGTAAAATAATATTTTCATACTGATAAAGTATAATTCACAACCTACTGGAACTCTGCTCAAGAACATTAGAAAACATTTTAAAAAGAAATAATTCAGAATAAAATTATGCCCCAGTATTAGCAGAGGTTATATTGGTACTAAGCACAGCAGTATTTTCACAGTCATCTTTACTTCTCTGTATTTATATTTTCCTATAATGATCATGTAAGAATGTTAGAATAGAAAACCTATAACAAACTGTGTTTAAATGTGACAATTTCGAAATAAGTAAAAATAATCCATTAGTACAGAAATTCAAGAAAAGCTAAAATCTTACTTAAATTAAGTCAAGGGTTTTAGGAAGTAAAAGGGTAGGATAGAAATAATATGTAATTCCCTAAAATATTTCAATTATTGTTTAAAATATTTTAATAGCTAAAACATATGATTTATGAAATTCTTAACTGTGAGGTAGTAAAGGCTAAAAACATTGAAACAGTACAAATGAAAAAATATTTTTCCGGATGCCATGGATTGGAAACACATTACATTTAGAATATGCTTTTCCCTTTTCAACAGAATTGGCTGTCATTTCATTGTCTGGAAGTAAAAAACCAAAGATGACTATTTTCCTATAAAGTTCGGAAATATGCTCTACATATTTAATCAGAGGAAAGAGACAAAGGTATATTCTTTATTTAAATCATCATAGAATAGTTGATTGATTCAAGATACATTTCTTGAATCCATTTGGTAAAACTTCTGGTACTTGGCTGTAAATTATTTCTTGTGTCAAACATTTAATCATATGTAAATTTATTATAATCCAAGAACTTAAAATAATTCAATTTAATAACAGAATAGACTCCTAAAGCACAAACTATGCCATAAACGATTTTATTTGGGAGATGTTTAAAGTCTGGAAAACAGACTGAATCGCCTACTTAGATTTGTTTTCTGAATTTTAAAGACCATATAAAATAAATCTTGAAATG
Source organism: Phoca vitulina (assembly GCF_004348235.1). Lineage (NCBI taxonomy): Eukaryota > Metazoa > Chordata > Mammalia > Carnivora > Phocidae > Phoca > Phoca vitulina. Next base: position 14,971,679 of record NW_022589714.1, read on the forward strand.
AGAACATTATCCTTTGCTTCTTTGTCTCACTGGTGATAAACATTAGAAGAGATGACATGTCATAAATTTGAAAAGAATCATGAGCTCCAATATCTTAAAAAATTATTGGAGTGACCTCAAATGGCAAGTTTTGTAAAGGTTCACAATTGCAGAATCACAATTAGTAGAGATGTATCAGTCTGGCTGAGGAAACCAAAGGAGAGAGTATCCCAGTCCTCAGCAATGAGATTCTCTTAAAAACATATGAAAACAACTCTCAAGAGTCAGCTTTAACCATCTTCAGTCAACATCCAGAGAGCCTGCAGTCACCTGGCCAACTAACAACTCTCCTGTCCCCTTACCTCCTTTGGGATTCTTACTATTTATCTGTATTTTATCTTACAAACTCTTTCTTCATGCCTATTTGTATTTGCCTTTGCCTGCATTATATATATATATTTTTTAATTTAAGCTTGTGTTCTTTACATCTAATTTAGGCATATATAGAATGTCTTTTTTGTCCATTCCTGTTCTCCCTCCTCCTTCCCTAAAACCTTCTATATTTGAATCCTATGTCATCAGATTAATACCTTGAAACTGCCATTCACCCTCACGTAATTGCCTCTCATTTCTTCATGATCTTAGCTCTTTACTCTTTAATTCTGATACCATTCTTGTTCTTATTATGTACGTAGATGATTCTGGCACCCTTCCTCTCCTCCAGCACTTTAGCTACTCACTCCCAGGGTAATATCATAGACCTTGCCATGATCAATAACTGAACCCCTGTATAATTTTAAGTATGCATTTCAATTACTAACCAATACTCTTGATCTTTTGAACTCATTCCCTCCAAAACCCCAATACCAACAATCCAGCAGCCCTCCTGTGACATCTAATCCATCAATTGTCTGAGCTTTCGCTGTTCTTTACCTCTTGGATGTCTTTTTACCCTCGTTACCCAGATTAAACCTTAAGGTCAGTCCTCATACAGCCACTACCTAGCTGTAATCTAAAACCAACTTTTTCTGCTTTCTTATACCTGCTGATTATTAAATAAATTCTTACAAACAAGAAAATATTCTTTGCAAGAACAGGCGCATACTACACAAAATATTAGAGTACTATTTGGGGTGTGGAAAGGTATATAAGGAAGCCTCTGTCAAGGTCTGGGGTAAAGTCTGAGTACCCAAATGCTACTATCCTTAATCTCCCTTCACTTTTAGAGTTCTTAACTTAGAGAAGAATGAAAGTCCTGTATGAAACAACATGACAATTTTATCAGTCCCATAGCAAGTGCTTAATATGACAAAGCAAAGCTATAGCAAAGACTGGATGTTTCTGTGCAGCCTAGATATCTTGCCAAATTGGGGCTTCCTCTTGAATATTCTGAATCTGAATGTTGGAATCCACATGCTCACACATGTCTATGGAAGGAGCAATATTACTACGATTGTGGGGAAGATACAAGTTTATTTGTCTAAAGAGCCTTATATTTTAAAGACTGGATCAGAAATCAAAAAAGACAGACTTGACCCAGCAGAAAGAAGCCCTGTCCAGGTGGAAACAGAAAGGAGACGAGAGGCTGATGCACTGCTAGTGAAAGAAGAGTTGAAAAGGAGAATGTTAGGTACAGTAAACAAATACATTACCGAATGCAGCCCAATTGTTTCAGATTCTGAGCAGCAGGACTAGCAATTCTTCTTCCCAGAAAGGGGAAGTGGGAAAGTGCTTGAGGGAGGAGAGTTTGAATGGGGAAGGTCAGAAGTGTTCAGTTGTTCATTCAGCACATTAATTTATTCCACTTATGGTACTAGGTACTGAGGATGCAATAATAAATTTCATAAAGTCCCTAAATTTGAGGGATATTTTTAAAGGGTACAATGGGCTACTAACAACAATAAATTGGCTAACGCTAAAGCTTTATAAAACTATAAAACTGATTTGTTTTCTAAACTGGATGAGTTTGTCGGAAGCTTTTCAAGACGGACCTTGAGCTGGGGGAGCATCTGAGGTACGTAGCAATTCTCTAAGGTAATGGAGATAGGGAAGAACATTTCATTGGCTAGAACTGCATGAGGAATGAATACAGATTAGGTTGCTGTTACGAAGAGAAACAAAATTACAATGACTTAAAGTAGATAGGAATTTCTTTATCCTTAGTTAACTTCTGTTTAGGTAGACCAAAGCTTTGTTGGTGATTTACTGGTGTCGAAAAATATCTCTTCTATCTTGGTGCTGTCTCATTGAAAATTAGATTTCCATCTCGTAGTACAAGATGGCTCCTCTTTCTACCATTGTGCCCTCTTTCCAGAGGAAATGTAAAATAAATCATAAATCCCATCCATCTAAAGAAACATTTTGGAAATTTCACATATTTCTTCTACTCCCTTGACCAAATATTAGCCAGATGGCTATATTTAGATACAAGGGAGGATAGGAAATGTAATCTTCTGGGTCCATGTGCCCAACTAAAATTTTGGAGGTCCCATTGTTTTTTTGTTTTTTTTGTTTTTTTTTTAAAGATTTTATTTATTTATTTGAGAGAGAGAGAATGAGAGAGAGCACATGAGAGGGGGGAGGGTCAGAGGGAGAAGCAGACTCCCTGCTGAGCAGGGAGCCCAATGCGGGACTCGATCCCGGGACTCCAGGACCATGACCTGAGCCGAAGGCAGTCGCTTAACCAACTGAGCCACCCAGGCGCCCCATGGAGGTCCCATTGTTAAAGAAGAGGAAGAAGGTGGTTCTAGGAGGAAAGCAACAGTCATTGCCATGAATGAGACTGAATTTTACCAAAATATCTTCTCCATTACATAGATAGACTTTTTTTTTTTTTTTTTTTTAACTTAATAGAGACTTTTCACTGCTCTGTATCAAATGAAAGACAAATTTTGGACAAAATGGTGGGGAAAATATCCTAATATTTTCATCTGTGCTCCAAGTTATTGATTGAAATTTAGAGAGTTGGCAAGTGGACCAACATGATTGAGAGACAGACTTACAAATGTGTGTGTTCTGGTTAGCTGTTAACACACACACGCACTCATTGTCTTCCCGCTGTTTCTTTGGCACTCTTTCTCAGACTCCTTTGGTAGTTCTACCTTCTCTGTACCTTCTCTAATGTTGACTTATTAAGGCTCAGTCTTAGGCTCACTTTTTTTTCAACCAACATTCTCTAAGAGTCCATGTGCATTCACATGTCTCACATGTGCTGAGAATTTCCAAACCTACACTCCATCTTAGACCCTGCATTCAAAGTTCATACATGTAGCTCCAGCTGCCTACTTGACATCTCTACTCAAAAGTATCTCAAACTTCATATGCACCATGCTGGATTTCTGATTTCTCCCTAACTCTGAATCTGTCACACAGATCCAATTATTCCACTGCTGAAAAGCATTTAATTCTCATTTGTTTTAGAATAAAATCCAAAATTCTTTTTTTTTTGAAGATTTATTTATTTGAGAGAGAGTGCATGTGTGTGTGTGTGTGTGTGTGTGTTTGAGTGAGTCAGGGGAGGGGCAGAGGGAGAGAATCTTCAAGCAGACTCCCCACTGAGCACAGAGCAGGACACTGGGCTTGATCTCAAGACCCATGAGATCATGAGCTGAGCCAAAACAAAGAGTAGGACACTTAACCGACTGAGCCACCCAGGCGCCCCTAAAATCCAAAATTCTTATCTAGCCTACAAGGTTCTTCCTGATCAAAATCTCCCCTCTCTAATCTCACGTCTTACCTCCAGAGTCAAGAAACCCACTCAGTTTTCTCCAGCACTTGACTTCTATATGTGTCATCATCTCCTATTCCCAAATATTTGCATGTGTCTTTTTCTATGTCCCTGGCATCCTCTTCTCACTTTTAGCTCAGCTGCAATCTACTTATCCTTCAAGCTGCAGCTTCATTTCCTGAGTCATTCCTTAAAGAATTTCCCAAATCTAAATCATACCCCTCTCTTTTATTCTCCAAATTATCGTGCTCTTTTGTTTCAGCACATTTATACAATTTTGTAATTGTATGTTTATGTCTGTTTTTCTCTATAGAATGTGGCCTTTCTGAGGGCATGGAATCATCAACACAAATTCTGGGGGAGTGAAGGGAAATTTTAAAACTTAGGAATCATCTTTTCCCCACCCTATCCCTTTTAAGAGTCTTTGAACAACTCTTCGGAAGTATGAGTCAAGTCATTTTGCCAGATCTGTCTTTGTGATTGCTTTTCTACACTAATGTTATCCATCAGCTTAGAAAATATACATGTCTTATGGTGCAGTCCTTAGAGTATATATCTAAGAATTGCTGGATTACAGGCTACATACATCTCCAAAATGCAGCAAATGTTGATTTGTTTTCTAAAGTGTTTGTATGTCCACTAGCAGTTCATGAAAAATTCCACTGCTCTAAACTCTTTTAATACATTATTGTCAGACTTTTGAATTTTTGCCAGTCTACAGAGTGTAAAATTATATGTCATATTTTTAATTTTCATTTCCCTGATTACTCATATGTTAAAATGCTTATGTTTGCTCTGTATTTCTTCTTCAGTGAAATGAATTTTCATCACTTTTATCCATTTTGGGTTTTTTCCCTTATTTTTGTAAAATTTATAATATAGTTTGGGAATTAATATTTTGTTGGTTATACAATGAGTAAGTATCTTCTTCCAGTTGGCAGTCTGTCTTAGCTTTTTATGGTGTCTTTGAACACAATTCTTAATTTTAATATACATTTTTTAGAGTTACATTAACAGGGGTGCCTGGGTGGTGCTATCGGGTAAGCATGTGACTCTTGGTTTTGACTCAGGTCGTGATCTCAGAGTCATGAGCCCTGGGTCAGTTTCCATGTTCAGCACAGAGTGGGCTTAAGACTCTTTCCCTCTACCCTTCCCCCTATTCTCTCTCTTTCTAAAATAAATAAATAAATCTTTAAAAAAACGAGTTATATTAACAAAATATGATTCATGAAAGTTCTTTGAAACCTCTGTTATTGGGTGAAACATTTAGAAGCATTCTATTTTATTGGTGAATGAACCTCTTATCATTATTGGAGTCTCTCTTATCTGTAATGTTTTCTGCTTAAAAAATGCTTGATAATTATAATTTAGGGTAGTTAACTTTAGGGTTAGTGTTCTACTGGTTACTTTTTTTCTATTTTTTCGATGTTTCTCTTTGTCTCTTCTAAAAAATATCTGACTGCATTTTTTCAATCTAGTCTGATTATTGTTACCTTTTACATGATGAATTTTATCCATTCAGGATCATTATGACCATTAATATCTTAAAACTTATTTCCATTATACTATGTTTGCTTTTTTTTAAAAGATTTTATTTATTTATTTGAGAGAGAGAATGAGATAGAGAAAGAGAGCATGAGAGGGGGGAGGGTCAGAGGGAGAAGCAGACTCCCTGCTGAGCAGGGAGCCCGATGCGGGACTTGATCCAGGAACTCCAGGATCATGACCTGAGCCGAAGGCAGTCGCTTAACCAACTGAGCCACCCAGGCGCCCTACTATGTTTGCTTTTTTATTTTTGCCACATTCCTCCTTTTTTCCTCTCTGTATCCCTTCTTTTCCATTCAGATGTTTTCCTTCTGTTGTGCTATCATTTTCCTTCTGTTGCTCTGTTAGTTCAGCATTTTTATAAATTCTTTTTCAATTATTTTTTATTTTAGTGGTTTCTTTGAAATGTTCACTTGCTTACTTAAGTCTAAATTTGATCTTTTTACTCTTCCCGTGAATAAGAGAAGACCTTATATCTTTAACTCCTGATAATACTCAACCCTCTTATGTCAGCTGGCATGCTAATTATTAAATAGTATTTTAATTCTAAATTTAACCCTCTATTTAGATACTGTTATTAATGTTTATACATCCAGTGCTTACTTAGAATTTTCTATATGTTTGTCTTTTTAATTCCTCATTTATTTCTTGCATTTCTGACCTTCAATTTCAATCATTTTTCTTCTTCTTGCAGGATATATTTTAAAATTTGTTTTAGTGGAGATCTTTTTGATTGCCTGAAGGTGTCTTTTTTCATTCTTATTTGCTAGGTATACAATTATGTGTCAACATATTTTTTTTACACCTTTTAAAATGTGTAAATTTATTCTCTTCTGGCTTCCCTTTTTTTTTTAACTTTGAGAATTTGGCTGTCTCTTGTTACTTTGTAGTTAATCTGACTTTCTTTTCCTGATGCTTTTAACATTTATTTGTCTTTGGTTCTGCAATTTCACCATAAAATGATGATTAGGTGTGAACTTCTTTTATTTATATTGTTTAAGACATTGTACTTTTAAATCTGAAAGTATGTGTCTTTTATTAATTTTGGAAAATTCTCTGCCATTTCATTTTTAAAATCATTCCATAATTCTATTATCTCCTTTAGGAATTTTGATTAAAATCAATGTTAGAGTTTTTCACTCTGTGCTTATAATTTCTTTCAAAATTTTGTTTCTTCTTGATTCATTCTGAATAACTTTTTTAAAATTGTCTTCCAATTTATGAAATACCTTGAGAAGTTTCCAATCTACTGTTTACCTCTTCCAGTGAGTTCTTTTACATTTATTCTATTTTGCATTTATAGAAGTTCCTTATGTTTTGTTTTTTAACAATGTATAAATAAATATTTGTGATAGCTTTTTATTTCTTAGTCATGTTTTAGTCCCCTCCTTTATTTCTATAAGCATGCTGAGTATCCTAACTTTACATTTAAAGAATAATTCCAGTATTGTAAGTCTGAAAACCTTTTTCTGCTCTTTAACATTTCTACTTACTCTTAACCTCGGTACCTTGTTTCATTTTGTGTATTTTGTCCTGGAAATTTATCTGTAAGAAATAAGTGGCACCCGAGTTGAAGTTTCTTTCTTTCTTTCTTTTTTCTGTGAGAGAATACTTACTTTTTGTTGTTGTTGTTAGGTACGTAGAAGAATATAAGTTAATTTATCAGTTAAAGGCTGTGGAGAGTTTTTTGTACCTTAAAGTTACTGTACATTTCAACCCAGGTCCTACATGAAGGCTGGCTTCTGGCTAGAGCTTTTTATTTAGTATTTCCCCCACCCCCAGCACGTACCTGAGAGTTAAGGCTTTGTTAGACAAGCTTCCCTGTCATTCTCACTTGTAAGACAACTTTCCCTCAGGTTTTCTCCTTTTCTCAAGACAGTGGCCCTCTGTGGACTCTGGCTTATGTAGAAGATCTCTCATTGGACTCCACTGTTAAGTCCTTGTTTCTTGTTGCTTGTGTGCCCCATTGAGACTTGCAGCTCTGCTGGGCATCAGCACGGGTCCCTAGGGCAAGCTTCTGGCTTTGAACATTTTTTTAACCACTATGGATTGGCAGTCTTGCTTCATTTTGCCTTCTGAAGATTCTCTTTACTTTCTTGCGAGCTTGGTTATCCATTTAAAAAAGACATTTTGAAGATTTTGTAGGCATAAAAATTTTAGGATTTATAGTCTATTATTTTATCAGAAATACAAGTCTACATGTTCTAAAACCATTTTAGAATTATAATTATCAATTGATTTTTATTTTCTTATGAAGACACTAAATAATTTAAACAATTTGTAGTTCTAGGAATAATAATAGAAATAATAATAATAATCATTAGGGAAGTCAAAGAATTGCTACTGTGAAACTGTTTTTCAATTTGCTAATTTTCCTTTTTACTTGGTAACCCCACTAACCCACAAAGAAAAACCATGGTGATCAATTCCATTTTAACCTATTGATAGTATGGCCACACTAGGTTGAGGTCACCCTTCTTACCCTCTGATCCTTGGTTGCTACATAGCATTTTGCTCAGACAAAGTTTTGGTACTCACGAACTATCATAAGCACATGAAAGAAAACTATCATGATATCACATTGTGCTTTGCAAATGGATATAGAGTGAGCCTGAGAAAAATGTTCAATGTGTATGACTTAAGGTGGTACTAATGCGTCTGTTTATATCTTTGCTTTAATGCTTTAATTTGATCATTGTAGGTCATGGTTTATTAGATGTCTGTCATCACCTCTTTATCATATAAAAGTTCTCCTTAATTGAAATAAACAAATTTCAGAGATGTAGAACTTGAATTATTTAAGATAATTTATATCTTATAGTAAATAAGTCATGGTTTTAGAAAATTGGCATTGAATATAAAATAATAGTTTTTAAAACAATTGACGTAACTATACAAATATGCTTCTTTGTGTTTATATGGTAACAGAATAATAAACACTCAAAACAGTTTCTGGAGAGAAAGTTGGGTGTGTTTGTGTGTGTGTGCATGTGCGTACAAAGCCATGTGTATGTACGTGACTATCCATATTTTAGCCAACTTTCCACACTGTATTCTGGCCTCTTAGCATGTCATGACTCCATGTTTTGGAATCTGTTATGAAGTGACTTGTTTTCTGAGAAAACTTTCCATTGAAGAAAGAATGTTCAATCCAGGTCTCTCACAATCAAGTATAAACTTCTGGCCTAGATTGGTTATTATCTATCTGACCTCCAGTCAGTAATTTTCTAGGGTAAAAATTATCTTAAATGGATAGAAGTTTAGTAAATGTGATTTGGGCAAGTATGGTTTCCTTTTTGGTTTTGGTAAAGTCTTTTTCTTCCAAATCCACAAAATTTAGGGAAAATGACAAGATGCACCTCATATGAGGCAGCATGATAATATTTTCTTTTCAGAGAAGTTGAGAAGACATGACAAGGAAGACACTGGTGAAAAATGCTGTTCTCCATTGCTTATCATTGTCCTGAGAAATCTTGTCAAGAGATAGAAAACTAGGATAACTTTGCTTCTGTACTCCTTCCCTACCTTGTTTATCCTCTCTCCTCCTTTGCGTTTTCCCAGATTCTTTGTTTCTCTCCTTTTCTTCTTCTACTGTCATACTTCCTGCCCGCCAAATGGCGCTCCCAGCTCCGCCGCTTTCCAAGGGTGTGGTGTAGACTGACTTCCTAATCCCCTCTCAGCTTTGGCTTCTTCATCCACAAAATGAGGATGGCAGTAAACAGGGACAGAGGATTAAATCAGATCATGTATAGGCACTGTGCCTATAGCATAGATAATGTTTATAATAACTTACTATAAGTAAATAATAAAGGTGTAGGTACTACTAATAAATAAAAGTATAAAAATAAATAATAAAGTGATAGGTTGTACTAATCAGAAAGCTTTGGGCTAGTCAGATCATGAGAAAACATATTCCAGGCTTGAATATAACTAGTACACAGATCTAACAGAATACAATTGAATGACTAAAAACAGATTGTGGTTGTTACTTTTAATTATTTTTCTTTCTGCGTTTTACATTGCTCCCAGCATCTAGTAAATGATAAATCAATTTGACACCAAAATTTGTAGAAGACAAAATGTTTCCAAGCCTGTGATGAGGGATTATTATGTTAAAAGTGAGGATAGTCACAGTTGGCGCCTTCCATTTCACTGAAATGCTACCGCACCAATTGACTGAAATAAAATTGAACGGTCTTTTGAAGAAAGTCCTGTTAAAGCCTGTTTGTTCCTTTTCCTTCTCAGTGACCTGAGTCCAAGTCAGGTTTCTACTGAACAAAGAGTTTAATTTTGTAGCCAGCACTGGGGCCTACTGCAGCGTCTGAAAATGGAGGTGAGCCAAAACATCGGATTTTTTTTTTCATTTAAATTTAAGTTTAAAATTTTTTAACACTTCTATGACAGACTAGAATAGAGGAAGGAAGGAAGGAAACTAAAGAATATTTCCTATAAAACCCGAAATATTTATTTTCTGACCCTTCCCAAAAAAAAAGTTTGCCAACCCCTGCCCAAGATAATCCTAGTTCATTCTCTCTAAAATATTTAATGACAGCTTACTCTGTGTGGAATGTGCTTCTTGGACCTGGTAAAAGTGGACACAGACCCCATAAGAGGCAAAAGCCAGTGTCTAGTCTCATGAGGTTGCATTCTATGTGGGACAGATCAAAATTAACTTGTAATCCTCACTCGTGAACTCACAAATCCATCAGTGAGGTAATTTCAGTTGTGCGCTAAGAAGAAAATAGGACAGGGACGTGTCTTCTCCAAGGTGACATTTGAACTAAGCCCTGAATACCCAGCTTGGCCATAGTGTGAAGATTTGGGGAACCCTGCTGGGCAGAAGGAAGAGCAAAGCCCAGTCAGGAATGAGCTCAGGGTGTCCAGAAAGGCCAGTGGGAGTAGAGAACAGAGAGTAGGGGGAGAGCCAGAGGAAGTGTGGTCAGGAAGCAATTTTGCAAGACTGGACAGCTTATCAGAAATTTCATATTTTATTCTAAATGCAAATGGTACTCATAGCCTGTAAACTCCATTTTCAGACACATGCCTTCGACATGAATGAATTGTATGTCAGTACTCTAAGATAGACTAATTCAAATTAAAATGATTAAGTTTAAAAAAAGAGACAGAAATACCTAAAAAACAATAGTAGTATTTGTCTTATAGATCAAATTTTATATTTTTCCTCACTTTGTGTTCATGCATAATCTTAGGGGAATTGATCAGAGACTAATGCACTAAAATAAATATATTTAATTCAAATTCAGTATTTAAAGAAGATCGGAGCTTTAAAAGGATTTTACTTCTTAGGAAACTATATGCGCCCAAGTCTGAGTTCATTAAAGATAATGCTTTATTTAAAGTTATGATGCCAAAATTTATTCTTTAAGTTACAATCTTCAGTCCCTGATAATGGGTCTTAGAACACATATATTTATATGAAATACAAAAGGCATTTTAAAAAGAGAGTTTTTGGTTTTAGAAAGTTAACATTCTTCATGGTAACTATGATATATTATGATGACTTAACCATAAAGGCAAGTGTGAGAATTCAATGAATAACTCATGCCATCTGACCCTGACTTCATGCATTAACTTCATTAGACATCAGCTTAAGCTTTCAATGGAAAATCCACTTAAAAATAAACTGAATGGCACTGAACACAAATAGTAACAAGGGCTCTAAAAGACCATCTGGTAAACTGTAGCACTGATTATTTTTAAAACTTAATTTTGTTTTGCCAAAGAAGAATATAAATAATGCTTAATATAAAACTTATTCACAGGCTCCCAACACATTTCTAAATAGAAACATTCAAAGTACATTTTTTAAAAAAAATCATGTCCAGCTGGCATTGAACTTAATGTATTTGAAGGAACAACTTCTGGGACTAAAAATATGGTAGCGCAAGTTGAGAAATGCAGTGATTTCTCAGCTGCTTGTCAAATTAGTAAAGATGCTCATGGCCTGTCCATGTTTGTCTTTCTGATAAGACCATAAGCTTATAAGGATAATATTCACTATATAATACCTCAAATTTGTAAGCACTCTATAGATGTTTGCTAAAAGAATGAATTAATTTTCTCTGGGTGCAAAATACCAAATAATATATTAACAATGCTAAAGTACATGCAAAAGAAAAACACATCATCAGATACATGTGATAAATAACACAGAGCTGGTATTAGGGCCCTGATCCAACATTTCTCTGGGTGACAGAGAGAAGTTCCGAACTTTGTTTCTTTTCCTGAGAATGGGAGCATGGAGGTGAGTAGAGAAGGACTCTTCTCTGAGCTGTTTTTTGGTTTTTTGGTTTTTGTTTTTGTTTTTTATTCCTCAGCCAATATTAACCGTGGCTAGTACTGGAAGTTAGGTCAGAAATGAGGTGGGTAACAGGAACTTTTTTGCTTACACTTTACTCAATTCTAAACTATTTGATATTTTAAAAAACATACATTTTGAAAGTTTAGGTTCTTAAAGCAGAAATCTTCAGTTATATGGAACATCACTCTATGAACCACCTTATTCCTATGTATGGGATGTGTCCGTATTCTATTGATGAAATGGTGTTACAAGTATAAAATCTCAGGAAAGTATGTAAGTTAGATACCCATGAGATGTGCGGAGGATGGAATGGACGAGAAGGCATTCAAAAAATGTAGAAGGAAAGCTGCCTCATAGTTGCATTTATTAGCTTTATTTGTTTTTCTTGCTAAAATGCTATCTGAGTAAAAGCAGCAGTGTATGTCCTGATAGGAGACTTATGAACTTGGCCCTCACACCCTCTTTCTAAAACCTCTATTGGATGCCAATAGGATTATAATGAACCTTCAAAAGGGGAGGTGTCCCCCACATCTAGAATCCAGAAATCTGCTTTTTCTTAAATAAAATCCAAAACAAAGACCTGGAAACTGCATCATATATAGAGTAGGGGGCAAAGGCTAAGGGAGGCAGAATGTGTGCATAGACCGTGTTATCGCCACCCCTTCACTCCCAGGTTAATCTGTGCAGGATGCTGAAAGAGCAAAGGTTACACTCTCCCACCACCTCCTTCCATGGAGATTCCCTGGCCTCTTCCTCGGTGACCCACCTCGCCCTTCCTGAGGTCTTGAGGGTGTGGCAGCATCCGAATGTAGTCGGCTTTGTAGTGGGATGAATGAAGGCTTAAGCAAATGAAATTGACATAACATGATACCTTCAGACCTGAGGGCATCAGTTTAATGCTGTCACTGACCTCCCTTGATTCTTCTCTTCCCTTGTTCCTTTAGAAATATTGTTTTTTAGAATAATGGTATTATTTTTATAAACATGATGCATGTTTGTTACAAAAACTTCAGTGAATATAAAAAGGAAAAAAGACAAAAAGGTAAAACCTCACCACCTGGAAAAAGACATTCTTAACATCAGATTAACGTAAAAAAACATTAGATTAACATAATTCCAGAAATCCCTATGTATGTATACATATCTAGAGAGAGGATAAATACATTTCTAAAAATGTATCACACTCTGCATGCTATTTTTAAAATTGGGACCATCGCATTTAAGTTTATATTTACAATAAATATTCTGCACAAGAGATACTTAATCTGTAAAAGACCCTCTGAATTTAAAGAAATTATTTTTTTAAGAAATTATTAAAAATACAAAAATTAGTTATGTTTTTTATCTACATGTTTTACTTTTAGATAGTACCAATTGGCTCCCAGCCATGAAAATGAGGAAATTAGTGCATTTCCTCTCTGACCCACACCATATCCTATACCTAAATTTTGTTATTTAGATATTTTTTAAGTTGATAAAAGGCACAGTAACATATACGTTTTGTTATGTATTGATGGTATTTCCATTGTATTTCGTCTTTCTGTGGCTTTTCTATTTCTGACCTCAATTTAAATAATCTTTTGGTTGAATTTCACCACCATTTGTTGAAGAAAGCCTCTGAACTTTGATTTTCCTGGAGTCCTTACAGGCTTGAGAATGTCTGCCTATTGTCTTCACAGTAGAAGAATAATATGCATCAGTCCAGAATTTGGTCACATTGCTTTCTCTTGGAATTTTAGAGACATTGCTCTATGGTCTCATGATATTTAGTGTCTTTAATTGATTTAATTGAATAGTACTTCTTTCCCAAGAAGGGCTCAAAAGTGCTTTGGCCCCTGAGTTCTTTCCTATTTGAAAGTGTCTACCTCTTGTCTTCATACTTGAGTAACAGCATGACAATAGCATGTACTCTTTGGGGGCCTTTCTGCACACATTTTGGACATTGCCCCTCTGCGTTCTGGCACTCAATGTGGCTAGGATAAAGTCTGAAGCTAGCCTATTTTGCTCCCATTTTTCCTAATTAGAGAATTGCTTTTCTACTTGGATGCCTGAGGAATTATCTTGAAGGTAAGATGATTCATCCAGGTATGCCTAAAGGTCAATGGCTCCATAGTAATTTTTTCTTGGAAGAGGGTATTTTTTTCACTCTACAGATGCAATTCTTCCTTCATTTCAGGGATCTTTTCTTCATATATATTATTTTTTGGTCTGCATTTCCACTGTGGCTATCTTGATCTTTTCTCTATTAAAGCAATTTCATTTCAGTTTTATTATGTCACTTGTTATTTTTAATTTATTTAGAAGTTTATCATCACTTTTGAGTGAAGTTTTGGTCTTTGAAGTTTTTCCTCTGAGATCCCGGATCATCTCATTCTGTGGTTTTGTGGTGTCTTCCTGGATTATTATATTTTCCTATGATTATTATGTTTCCCTTTAGTAAAGCTACATGGAGAATTTCCTTTCAATATTTAGCCTGTGTTCCTTGGTTAGGTAATGGGTGGTTTCTGTACTGCTGTAGTCCCTTTTTGTTTTAAACCCTTCGGTCATGAAAGGTCTTCTGTCAAATCAAAAAGTCATTAGCTGTTATTGCTTTTATTATTTTGTCTATTTCAACTGATGATGTCTTTCATTAATAACAGAGTGTTGGATATGGGAAAGTAGACGCAATGTGGCAAATAGCTCGCAGAAGAATTCTTTCACTCTATTCGGATAGACAAAAATAATTGATTTTGTATTGTCACCATTTCCATTGCCAACAGGTGAGACAACGTTTTTGCTCTTCCTCCTAAAAGTTTGCAATACACTTTCAGCTTTTTAGTCATTGTTGTTAAAAATATTTTCCTATCCCTTCTTTGTTTGAATTGATTTAGAACTTAACAAAATGTAACTAACCTGAAGAATACTTGGGTCACAAATCTGTCTTCCTTTTGGGATTTAGACTTTTACTCACTTCTTTAAAGGTCAGTAGCCACTTCCATACTTTTTAACAGTGTTATTTACGGTCATGTAATGAACATATATTGCTCTGGCACTCTCCATTCATTTACTCTTCTCCTGCTGAAAATATCCCAAATACCTCATCCCCACTCCCAGTCATGTGGTTTTAAAAGGGCTCTGGTGGGGGCTCCTGGGTGGCTCAGTCGGTTAAGCTGGCGGACTCTTGATTTCAGCTCAGGTCATGATCTCAGGGCATGATCTCATGGTCGTGAGATCGAGCCCCACATCAGGCTCTGCGCATGGACTGGAGCCTGCTTAAGATTCTTTCTCTTCCTCTCGCTCTGCCCCTCCCCCCATTCTCTGTCTCTCTTTCTCTCTCAAAAAAATAAAATTAAAAAAAAGGGGGGTTCCGGCAATAGACATGTGACCTAGACCCCTCCTCACCTGATTAGTGCATTCCATCTCCCTGGCATTTTTGATTTTTGAGGAGTAGGAATACATCCAGTTCTGGCCAGGAATGTCAATCCCAAGATTTTAGTTTCAAATAGTTTGGAGAAAGTTCTCATTTCCTCTGCACTTGGATTTGAGAGGATACTGAAGCTAGAGCTGCTATAGCCATCTTGCCACAGAGAGAAGCCTGAGAATGGAATCCATGTAGGTGAAGTGTTGGTGGAAGGTGGAGAGAAAAGCTGGTTCCCATTGTTATTTTCGTGGCTGCTTCATTTTTACGTGAACCAGCAATACCTCCTTTAAACTCCAGCCACTCTGAATTAGACAGTTTCCCACTTGCAATGAAAAGAATTTTTCTCAGCTGCTGTTAAGGGGGCGGAACTGACTGTATGTGAGTCAGGAGACCTCAGTTCCCATCCTACCTCTGCCTTTGATTATCTTTGAGCTATATCACTGTGAAGCAGCTCACATGGGAGCATGTGGCTCAAAAGACCATAACATGTCCTGAAGTTGTCCCACACGGGAACACATGAAGTCTGTCTTCTGTCAGCTGGTCACAGAGGAGGAGCCAGGACTCATTTGCACCAGAGCCTAACCTCCCTCCGGTCGAGTGTTGGCGCCTCCTGCTAAAGCAATCATCAAGCAGCCCTGGGACATGTGCTAGAGCCTGCCCAGCTCTGATGCATGGTCCAGCACTGGGCCAGAACATGTCGTTTCCAGGGGAAACCTGGCCATATGGATGGCTTAATTTCTATTCCTGAAAATGTCTCTTTTTTCTTTCCATTTTGGACAATTGCTGTGAAACAACCTTTAAAAAGAATTATCAATAATGAATTAATTTAAACACACCCTTTAAGAAATATAGACCATGGTGTTTTGTTTCTTTTTTAAAGTAAGTAAGCAAACTTAGGAAATACACATTCCCACTTTTCTTGCTAAGCTTGGAGGGCATTAGCTTCAATGGGGTACCTAGTGTCTGAGTATATGAGCTCTAAAGTCAGTTTTTGTTTTTGTTTTATTCTGGCTTTACCCCTTCCTAGCTGAGAGTTTGGGCAAGTCACTTAAATTTTCTGAGCTGCAGTTGTCTCTTGTATAAAATGGTGTTAGCAATAGTTCATATCTCATAAGGTTCTTACAAAAATGAAATGAGAAAATAAACAAAATTTTGAATATAGTCCCTGACAGGAGGGAGTATTCATTAGCATACATAAGGAAGACACCCATTTATAATATACACATATATATTAATTATATATATGTATACATACACACGTACATATATATCACATTTGTCATGCATGCACACATTTTTATGTGTGTTTATGTGTCATCTCTAGCTATGAACATTGAATGTGTTATTCTTGTATTTCTCATTATTTCATATATATAATTCCAAATAAGTGAAAATTTCAGAAGTCACTTATTTTATACAGACAGTCACCTATTTACAATGGTTCAACTTACAATTTTTCAACTTTATAATGGTGCAAAAACGATACACATTCAGGAGAAACGGTGCTGCCAACTTTGAATGTTGATATTTTCCAGGGTGGTGATAGGTGGTATGATCCTACCTGGTGATCCTGGGCATGGCAGCAAGCGGGGCTCCCAGTCAGCCCTGTGATCCCAAGGGTGAAAAACCCACAAGCTTATAACACTTCTGTACCCACTCAACCATTCCATTTTTTACCTTCAGCACAAGTTTCAATAAATTACATGAGGTATTCAACATTTTATTATAAAAGAGACTTTGTGTTAGATGACTTTGCCCAACTGTAGGCTACTGTTAAGTGTTCTGAGCACATTTAAGGTAGGTTAGGCTAGGTTATGTTTGGTAGGTATGTGTATTAAACATATTTTCAACTTACCATATTTTCAACTTACACTAGGTTTATCAGGACATAAACTTACTGTAAGTCAAGGAAAATCTGTAGTTTGTAATCTAAAGTATCTGAATTCCTCATCTAAATGGATTATAATAATTGGATAAGTTCCAAATTAAACACTTCATAGGGTACTCTGAGGAAAAAGAATATAAATCAGCTTAAAACATTGCCTGTCCATATAATACCTGATGGGAGGTCCCAAGGATCATGGCAAATATAAAAGCAAATGATATTCTAGGATGAACTAACTCCGTCAACACCCACAGCGGATATTTTTTCATTGTGTCTTTAAAAGGCAAAAAAGTTAAGATTTTATTTCTCATTAAAATATCATTTTTATTATTAGAAAAGGAAAAAGCCTGTCTTCTGAGACAATGTTATTTACTGAAAAACAAGAGCTTTATATAACCATTTAACCCACTTAGCCTGTGGAAATCCAAAAATTATATTTAACTAATTTTCCATTAGTAACTTTCTATTGAAGTTTTTATAAACTACATGAATATATGTTCGCTTCCAAGTCTTAAATTCACACCTACTAGTGGATGGTTTATAATTGTCCTTTTTTTTTTAATTGAAGTATAGTTGACTTACAATGTTATATCAGTTTCAGGTGTTATAACATATTGATTCAATAATTCTATGTATTTCACAGTGCTCATCATGATAAGTGTAATAACCATCTGTCACCATACAAAATTATTGCATATTATTGGGTATATTTCCTAGGCTGTACTTTTCATCCCCATGACTTATTTATTTTATAACTGGAGATATATATGGCCATATAGATATATATATATATATCATATAATTGTCCTTTTAATAACAACTCAATAGTAAGAGCCCTCATATAAATTTCCACAGCTATTGTCTAAAGAATTCAAGATCTACATCTTACATTGATTGCAGTTTCAAATTGGCAGCTTAACAGCTCTGTTCAGCTTTATTTTTAATGTTTATATTTTTAAGAACATATAGGAACATAAAAACATAAAAGTGATATAAAAGAACATATAAGTGATATAAAACATAAAAGTGATATAAAAGAACATATAAGAACATAAAAGTGATATAAAGCTTTAGAATACACAAATTCAAATAATTTACTACTGAAGTTATTTGTTAAACTTTGCTTTATAATTTTTTAATCCTGAAAATTTGTTTCATTTTTTAAACATTCTGTTTTTTAATTTGTCTCTAATTTAAATTCATATCATAGAAGAGTAGATTTTCTTCTGAATCAACCACATAGATAGTATTTATTTTCCTTCTTCTCTCCAACTGTTGGGTTTGTTTCTGTAAATGAAAAGGGGAGTAAGCTAACTTTACAGAGAATTAGAGGGGAACTTTTGAAAAATGGGATTAGATTTGGGGACAGTAACAGGAGAAACCTTTTAAAAGGTGAGAAAGAGTAAGAAATGTTTTTAGTAATAGAGTGGAAAATTTAAGTTTAGCAAATTTCATTTGTTTATGTCAGAGAATAATATTTATATTAAATATTTGACAGTATGATATTTCACTATGGTCAAATAACTTTTTTGCTTTAAGGCAGGATGCAAAAGTTAAACATTGGATATGTCTTAAAGTCTTGATTTATAAACTTTTATTTGCATTAAAAAATAATACACTTACTAAACTTTTACACAAATTGATTATATCTCCAAAAGGGAATTGTGGTAACTCCAGGCTTCCACATCAATGGGTTGGGTCAGGGCTCCAGAAGATTATATAACATACAGTCATCTTCAAAAATTCTCCATATTTGTGTGTGAATGAAAAAGATGGAATATCTAAAGTTTGGGCTGTTTCCACCTGGAAGGTTCTATAAATTGTCATGGCACTACAGAGCCCTCCTCAGGGAAAAAATGGAAATTTGTTCTTTTCCTACCATTCATGTTTAAAATCCATTTCCCTCCTTTTTTTTTTTTAAGATTTTATTTATTCGTGGAGGGGAGGGGCAGAAGGAGAGGAAGAGCGAATCTCAAGCAGACTCACCACCAAGCGCAGAGCCTGATGCAGGGCTCAGTCCAAGACCCTGAGATCATCATCTGAGCCAAAATCAAAAGTCAGACTCTCAACAGACTGAGCCACCCAAACACCCCAATTTAACCTCTTTATCACTGTAGGAGTGTAAAAGAATACAACCTGTCTTGAGAGCATTCTGAAAGTACTAATTAAAATGTTGTATATGTTGGGATAGGGACTCAAGACATCAGATTACTCCTGGTTCTGCCAGTAACATAATCTATAAACCTACACTGTTTTTCTACTTCCCTCTGTTTCCATTTCTTCCTCACTCATTACATCGAGGTTATCTGACCTGCTTTTTCAGAGAGAGTATTTTTTAATGTGAAAGAATTTTATTTCTTTTAACTTTTCAACTTGTTTTTTTTAAGATTTTATTTATCTATTTAAGAGAGAGAGGGTGCACGCAAGCAGGCGTGGGGACAGAGAGAAAGAGAGAAACAGACTCCCCGCTGAGCAGGGAGCCTGACTCAGGGCTCCATCCCAGGACCCTGGGATCATGACCTGAGCTGAAGGCAGACGCTTAACTACTGAGCCACCCAGGAGCCCCTAATGTGAAAGAATTTTAAAAACGTGTTAGTAAAATGATTATTGGATTTAAGTAAATTTTATGGATAAACTAAGGAGTCCAGGAACTCAGTTCTATTTTATCCAATTTCTAAAATAAAACAAAATAGAAGCAAATTCTGCAGAATTTGGAAGATGGGGTTATTTAATTAGGAAAAATGCCAACTATGTACTTATTTTTAGTACACAGAACAAGCATAGAACAGACAAAAAGGTAGTGTAAGTTTCTTCTAGCAATGTGGGGATGTGTATCTTATAGGTGGAAACTACAGAGAGAGCCCATGCTTTAGAAGCACTGGGACTTGGGCCTCCAGGGCCTTATTTTCACTTTACAGCTTGAAAATATTAGTTTACCTGAATAAATGACATCTCTTAAATGAGTTTTTTGGAACACAAAGATTGTTTCCCATCTTTCCTAATCTGAGTAGGAAAATGGCATTACTATTCCCACTCTATTTCCCACCCCAATTATGTACTCACTTTCTAGAAAAGAAAAAAAAAAAAGGCAACACAAATGTGTAATACCATCGTGAAATCAGACACTAGTTGGCAGTAATTCTCCACCGAAGGTGGTTTTGTCCCTCCATCTCCCAGGGACAGGTGGTAATGTCTGAAGGCACTTTGGGTTGGCAGAGTTGGGAAGGCATTGCTGCTGACATCTACTGGGCAGAGGCCAGGGATGCTGCTTAAACATCTTACAATTCATAGAACCGCCTCCACAACAAAAAATTCTCCTGCCCCAAACGTCCACACTGCTGCTGTTGAGAAACCCTGCTGTAGAGTATTGCATCATCATTCTATTTATATCATGCCTAATCTTAGTGAGCTCTTCTAGGAAAAACTTAGTAAATCTTCCTACATTTGTTTTATAGACAAGATTCTAGTATTAAATATATGCATGTGACTGTCTCTCCATTTATTCATCTGTTTTTTTATTCATTCAACTAATGTGCATTTAAATGTTTACTCTGTGCCAAGGATCAAAGTATTCCAACACCACGGAAGAATAAGACCTAGCCATTGCTTTGGACATAATCTCCATGTACTCAGTGAGATATGTCAGAAATGTTATGATAAATGCTATAAAAGAATCATAAGAAGCTGACACAGAGAAAAAAGTGATTTTGTATAAATTAATAAAATGTGGAAAATCATCACAGCATTTTCTCATGTTAGATAAATTATATATATATATATATGTATATGTATCTACATATATAATGAAATCTTATGGAAACCTGAACAACAAAAATTTTTCATTATTTTAATTTTACACTTTTGTAAGAACTCTTGCTCTCTTCTGAAGTTCTCCAAATAGATTGTAAAAGTGTGTGTGGTGACCCACCTATTAACACGCTGCAGGGGATGATTAACACAATGACAAGTGTCATATATAAGGTAAGATTAAAGAGGCTTGCTCTGGAAAAGCAGCACAAGGAGGACCACTTTGGGGCACATATGCATCAAAAAACGAACCATTAGTACATTGAAAGATTCAGAGAATCAAAGGAAGGAGAAGTATTATCTTACACGTCAGAGGAGAGGAAAAGAATGAGAATATGGCCCATAATATATTCAATATGTGTTTCTGTGGGTTTGGAAAGTCGCTGTAGAAAGAGGACAGACTCTTTCCTACTTACTTCAAGAGCCACTCATCAAAGTTTTCCTACTGCAAATCTCCTCCATTCCATTTCCTTTCTTTTCCAAGTTTCTAGAAATTGAGTATGAAAGCTGCTACTCAAATGTATGAGTAACGCTATTCATTCATTTTGTTTATTTGTTTGTTTGTTTGTTTTGTCAATAACTTAATGATAAATTTGCCACATGGGAAGAGGGACTCCAACCAGCACTGTGGTAACTGGTTTACCCTCTTCAAGCAGCACACGTTTCAAGTAAGGAATCTCTGGGGAGGAAGTGGTGGAGGAAGCCAATACTCTATTGGAGCTGGCCAGGAGCCCAGGGAGATATTCTGTGCTTCCAGGATCTCTGGAGAAGTGATGACGAAAACTTCTTTACCCAGAAATCCCGCAGTGGCTCTCCCGCAGCTCAGGAAAGTGCTGCCTTCAAAGAGATCTGTGAGTTTAAAAGCTATGCTGCTTTTGTCTAAGCCTATGTGTTGAGGTGTCACACATACTTACTGATAATATCCTCATTGTCTTTAGTATCAGGCTAATTGAAGCTAATGGCCTTGCCTCACAGAGAAAAAGCCAATTCAAAGCAATCTAAGAAAGTGGATTCAAGGTTTGAACCTGTGTGTCATAAGCTGATGTGTTTCCTGAGACATCTGACCAGACAGAGTCAATAAAATGTTCAAGACTTTTACATAACACAAGCATATGGAACATCTGATGTATGTGATTTCTTTTTTTTTTTTTTTTCTCACTGGGAAATGTCATAACTGTTCTGTCACAGTTTCTTCAAATGGATAGACATGAATTTAGAAACTTTTCATGGAAGAAAAATGTGTCCATGTACCAGAGAAATTGCTACTCTAAGTGGATTTCTCAAGATACATTTGTAGATTTGATTTGATTTGATTTTACTTTCAGAAAATGTTTTTAGTATTCACTCTTGTTCATTGTGCAAGCTGATGGGCCATTGTACTGAAATATACTTCCATATGAATGTGAGAAATTGTTCTGATATGCTGAAGGCTTCCATAGAAAATGAACTAAAAGTTAAAGCGTGTAACATTCTAGAATGTCACATGCAGAAAAGGAAAAAGTAAATGTGTGAGGGAACTTCTGAGGCCAAAAGGCAGATAAAGATAGCAAATAATATTCACATTTGCAATTTAATTTACAAACTGTACAAACCCCAGGAAGGAAGAAATATATATGTTATGTGTCAATGTACTTCATAGAGTTTTTTTTTTTTTATGACTGGAAAACTGTCAGAAATGTCATGATGAAAGATAAGAACAATAAAATACATAACCCTAATACCTAAGTATCTTTTCTCCATACATCCAAGATCCTTAGAAATTATGGCAGGAGAAGCAGAAAGGGGACAAATGATTCTTGCCCTGAATTAGCACTCTGAATAGGGCTATCAATTTCTTTCTTTATTTTCCTTAAATGCTTTTTTATTTCTGATTGTGAAAGTGATACATGTTAATTGCAAAAAAAAAAAAAAAATCCAAAATAAATAATGATGAGAATAAAAATATATTGTTACCACTAGAGCTTAAAGAATATTCCTCTGAAAACATTTTTGTCTTAATGTTAAACTAAAGAATAATCAGCAGATGGTAGTGCTGACTTTGCAGAACTTCTCAGTGAATCTGAACCCTGGGCAGCTCATGGCAACTTCCCACCATCTGTAGGAACTTTGGGAAGCCCAAGAAATCCCAGATAGGGGAAGAGAATGGGTGAGGAAAAGAGAAAAGAGAAGAAAGAGAAGGAAGGAAGGAAGGAAGGAAAGAAGGAAGGAAGGAAGGGAGGGAGGAGGGAAGGAAGGTGGGAAGGAGGGAAGGAAGGTGGGAAGGAGGGAAGGAAGGAAGGAAAGTGGGAAGGAGGGAGAGAAGGAAGGAAGGAAGGAAGGAGGGAGGGAGGGGGAGGGGAGGGAAGGGAAGGGAAGGGAAGGGAAGAGGAGAGGAGAGGAGAAGAGAAGAATGGAAGAAAGAAGGGAAATTTAAACTTAAGTTTTAACATACCTTCAATAAGATGGAATATGTGGAACATCAGCTCTCAGTATGTGAGGAAGAGTCTTCCAGGAATCCTGAAATCGCATTCTATAGAGGGTCCTTTACTTCACTTGCTCAGTAAATTGTATCTAAAAACAAAAATGTTATAGGTCCTTCTTCTAAATAAATGAATGAAGATTCTAGTACCAGTGCATGAATAAAAGACTGTGTGTTGAAAGCACACTGATGTGTGCTGTGTGTTTGTGTGTGTGTACATGCTGACTTGCTTATTTGTAAGATAATAATCAGTAACTCTTGTTAACTGTTTCCTATATACCATACCTTATGCTAAGAGCTTAAGATGCATTATTTCATTAATCTTTTTTCCTCCCATTTTATAGATAAAAACAAAACTGAGGCTTAGGAGGGGGAAAAAAACTGTAGCCAACAGTTACAAAATGGCAGAGCTTGATCCAAACCCAGGTCATGTGGTGCCAGGGTCAATACTCTCAACCACATTCCCCACTCCTTTCCTCTCTCCCCCAACAACTGTATGGACCCATTTATTTTAAGAATATCTTTCAAGGCATAAAATCCACCCCCCCCCAAAATTCTGAACATTAATGGATTGTTAACAAGTTATGGGATATTATTGAAAACAATGTAGTCTATAGAAAGGCAAATGAAGACTCTGAAAAGCCAACTGGTATTGATTAATATTTTCCTCATAAGGTAGAACAGCTTTCAACCTTCAGTGGTGATGGGGAATGGCCTATCTTCTTCACAAGTTTATTGTATTTTATTACATTTTTTCTTTTTTTTTAAAGATTTTATTTATTTATTTGAGAGAGAGAATGAGAGAGAGAGAGCATGAGAGGGGGGAGGGTCAGAGGGAGAAGCAGACTCCCTGCTGAGCAGGGAGCCTGATGTGGGACTCGATCCTGGGACTCCAGGATCATGACCTGAGCCGAAGGCAGTCGCTTAACCAACTGAGTCACCCAGGTGCCCCTATTACATTTTTTCTATATCATATTTTAAATAGGCATAATGTCAAATAATCTAAATTGTGATCATTCCTGTCCCACTGATCTTTCAAACATAGCCATATGATCCTAAAGACATTGATAATACAGAAACCAGAAAAAAAAAAAAAGAAAACATCAGCCTCAGGTCAGATTGTCTCTCATGGCCTTCTCTTCTGCCCCACTCTGGACCTTCCATTCACTGCATAAACTCAGCTGTGGGAGAAAGAGGAAGTTTCCATCATAATTATTTGTACTTCTAAGAAATGTCAGTGGCCCACCTGCTTATTATCAAGTTGTGGGGATTTTCATGGTTACTATAAATAGTGCAGAATCATTTGCTTTCAGAGCTGAGGTATAAAAATGGATCTCCTCTCACTCTGGTTTTACTCTTCTTACTAGAATTTTACCAGCCTTTTCTGGGAATTCTCATGGCACGTGTCAGGCTTGGTCATAACTCTCGCTGAGAATTATCCCCATTATCTTTTAACATAGTTACCAAAGAGGGGCAGACTTCAAATCTAATGCCTACTGCTTGGCACGTTACAAAGAAAGAGACTTGAACAGATTCCCTTTGCTTCATTAGGAACTGAGTGTTAGATCAGTGGTTTCTCAGTGGACACTTGACCTGTTTCTCGCTAAGTGGCAGTTCTCTGGCTAAGCATACCCTGTGCCTTCTGGTCAGAAGCCAGCGTTGGCAGGTCAAAGAAGGAGTCACTTTACAAACCAATCTTGAGGCAGTTGGCCACATGAGGACATGAGGTAGTCTAGTCCCAAGAGCCCAGGCTGCCTCTTTCTAGTGGAGATTAAGACTCATGCAGAATTCCAAGCATATCAGTGCTGCTTGGAAAATGTACACATTCCAAATTAATCAAAAACCCAGGTTTATTATGGTTCCTCCTACTGGGCAATATTTCTTTTGGCTTGAAGCTAAGAAACGGTTGCCCAGCATAGGATCACCATTCTGCTAGAGTCAAACTCAATTGTACTGTTGATCTCAGAGTTTGACCAGTTTCAGAGAGCGAGCACTAGAAATAAAGGATCAAGGAAAACTAGCAGCTTTTTCAAGATACAGACTGGAACACACGTGATTCAGCAGCAGCTTTGCTGACCCAGCTTCTCCTTTGAGAATTTGGCTTGACTTTGAGGGGTCCGTTTTCAGTGAGGTGAATGAAGACTTGGCAGTCTGGCTCTCACTTACTGTAATTGAGTCAGACAATTAAATTGCCTCCCAGTTACTGAAAATGTAAACCACATACACCGTATGTAGGTCACAGCATTCCGGTGGTGCGTGTCCGGTATAGTGACTTAATGCCTGGATATGGACAACTCTTTTGAGTCAAAGCAGCACAGCATGCTGGCTCAGCAGAGGCACATGCACGTAACAAGGGCAATGCTAAAGGTCTGTAGGTTCGGAAGATATCCTAGAATCAGCACTCCAACACATGGATTTGTTTAGACAAAACAATGTGTCAGCTTATTGTGCTATAATTTTTGGATCGCTTTTCCTAAAATTTTTAAATGAATTATGTTTGTTAATGAGCCCCTTCCTTTACACACGGCCTATAAAAATCTCTACACTTTTTTCCAAACCAAAATGGTACTCAGAGATGTAAAATAAAAACTTTTACACCAATAGAGTACCTAAAGTAAATTGACAAATGTCTCAGCCTCAGTGTGTGATGTTAGTTAGGCTTTGGAGAAAGTGGCCGTAGTGACATGATCAGAACCGGGGGGAAGGGTTTGGATTGTGTATATGTTTAATATGACAACCTGAATGCCGATACAGTCAATTGATGATTGTTAGCATAGGTGGTGATGAGGAAGAAGTGGATTTTATAATTAATCTTACTTTCAGATCAGTAACTGTTTTCAAAGCATATAGGATATCTTGTCTCCTAAATGGACTACAAACAATAGACTGTTAAAAGTTTCACTTAAAAAAATTCCTTGATCTGTATTTGGATTTTCCATGGCAAATCTTCAATCTTAAGGCTGTATTCTTCTCCAACTCCACATGCTTTTTGACATCTGGCTCCATCATCAAGTGTTGCATGTTTAAAGAATGCAATTTTCCTATGGGAAGAAAAGCAGAGTTACCAAGGTGCGTGTGTGTGTGTGCATGTGCCTGAGTGCCAGGATGTTACCTGTGAAAGCATCCTAATAGATCCTTATTTCGATCCCTTTCCTCATACTTAGCAAACCATGCTCTTAGAATTATATTAACTGTTTAAGGAAGAAACACAGTGTTTTTCTGGTGGGCTTGTTCTTAGGTAGCCCCTCTATTTGGGGTATTCTAATGATAGGGTTATCTCTGGCAGTACCAATCTGTCTCCTATAATCTTGGGTTAAGAGGAAAGGTTTATACCTTTGACTATTTTTCTGCCTTATTGCTCCCATTTTGAGGGTCACAAAAGGATATAAAATTTCTCAACTTCAGAGCAGTGTGTTCATGCTAGTCCCACCCTTCAGAGCTATCTCAAGGCAGCTTTCTTCTTGAAGTTTCCTTCACTCAGAGCATGAGCCAAGTGCTCCATGAAAAAGCTGCTCATTGGACTATTTCCAACTATATATCATAATATAGTGAGAACAAAATGCAACCCCAACGTGAAAAATAAGTCATTATTCCCAGTCCTATTGTTATTAAGCCATTTAATTTTTCAGTTTCTAATTTAAAGTATGCATTATTTATAGAGATAGTGTGTAGTGTTTGAGGAAGTGATGGAGGAACATAGGTACTACATGTGTGTCCTAATTTATTTATTTTTTTAAAGATTTTCTTTATTTATTTGACACAGAGAGAGAGCACTAGCAGGGGAGTGGCAGGCAGAGGGAGATGAAGGAGCAGGCTCCCCGCTGAGCAGAGAGCCAGATGCGGGGCTCCATCCCAGGACCCCGGGATCATGACCTGAGCCGAAGGCAGACGCTTAACAGACTGAGCCACCCAAGCGCCCCATGTATGTCCTAATTTAGACCAACTGACATATGCACACAAAACACATAAAAACTTAGAACATATCATTAAAATCAAGGTTTGTGTGTTCCTATGAAAACTTAAAAAGATTCTATTCTGTATTATTCTTGTAATATAGAACTCTTTGTTATACAATTATTTGTTATAAAGAGGTTCTTATATAACCAACATAAACAAGACATAGAGACAAAATTATTGTATACATTATAGTTCTGAAAATTAGTTTAAAATTATTTTATAATGAAGAATTTTTAAAAATGCCAAATAAATTTTACCCTCAGAAAAAATCCCCCCCCACAGAAATACTATCTCATATATTACCCATAAATACAATAAAAAAGCTTTTATTAACAGCAATGAATACACAAATACTCAATCTGGTCCTTAATGAGAAACATTTTGCCAAGTTAAAGAAAACTATATTTTAGTAGAGCATTTACAGGAAAATTTGAGCGATAAGAAATAAAATGTTCTTATTTGAAAAAGATGTCAATAATTCTCCTCAACTTGATGATACAACACTAAAAAATCCCAATGAAACATTTTAAACAAAAATGACAAGACTATAAAAAAAATCATCTAGAACGACCAGATTTGCTCCCATTCCTCCAGAACATGTCCAGAAGCTGGCACCATTGCTCATTGGAGATGTGAGGCAGGGAGGGGTGTGGCAGCCCCCCTCTCCCCACACACACAGGGAAACAAATGTCCCACCTCAGGCAGCAGTAGACTCCAAAAACAGATGGTCAGAGAGAATCAGGAACCATGATAAAACAAAGTTCAATACCAGGAAGACAGGCAAGATTGGTAGCAAAGTAAAAGGAAGGAGAATCAAGTCCCAAGTAACATACCAGCAGTCCCCAGATCCTAGAAGCTGAGAGAAAATGTAAGTGGGAAATAGTACATTAAAAAGGATTTGAGGAAACTAAAAGGAGCCTGCTTCTTGTCACTCGGCTAACCAGGAGGCAGCATGTAAGTGATTTGGCACAGATGTTTAAGAATAAGCAGGGGAGAAAGAGAAATTTGGGACTGAGACGAAAGGGGGTGACTACCTCTATCACTTGTTAAAACACATTAGCAAAGCCATATTAATCCAAGCAGCATGAAACAAGGGCAGGGAATGGACAGAATCTAGTAAGGATAAATACAGAACAAAGAAAGCATCAAAATTTAGTTTCACCAAAGGGGTTTTTGAAAGAACCGGTTAACCATTTCTATCTCTCATTTCAGCATAAAATAAAATACATTTCAAAGAGCATAAAGAATTGACTATGTTTAAAAACAAAAGAAACAAACAAACAAAAAAGGAAATGAAAATTTACTAATTCCACATTTATTTATAGAGTGCCTACCATGTAGCTGGTGCTATTGCTGGTTCTGGGGATACAACCACAAACAAAACTGATGAAACTCCCTGCCTTCACGGAACTTATATCATGATGGGGGAGATGTGCAATAAACAACAGACAAGTAAAATCAAAGCTATGTCCAGGGTGGCAAGGGTAAAGCAGCATGTCAGGCAGAGGGCAGAGCAAGTCCAAAGACACTGTGATGAGAGCATCCCTAGTGGGCTGGGGACAGACAGTTCTTCAGTGTGGCTGGAGTGAATGAGTGAGGGGCAGGGAGGTGGGAGATGAGATCACAGGCACAGAATGACATGATATCAGGCCAGACTGGAGGCCATGGGAGGCCACTGTGAGTGAAACAGGAAGTCACTGAAGGGTTTTAAGTAGAAGAATAAATCATCCAACTTAAAAAAGATCCCTGTCTACTGTAGTGAAAATAGACCATAAGGAAACAAGAGTAAAAGCTATTTAGGGAAATCTAGGTGAGAGATGGTGGTGAAAAGTATTCAGATTATGAATGCATTTTAAAGGAATGTGAAGACAAACTCAACGAGGATTTTGAGAAAAAAAGAAATCCCAAGATGTCTCTAAGTATTTGGCAGGAACAGCTGGAAAAATGGAGATGCCATTTACTGAGATGGGAAATCTGTGGGAGGACCATTTGGGGACATGATTATCAGCTCACTTTTGGACATGTTAGTTTGAGATTCTGATGTGATATCCAAGTAGAGATTTCAAGTGGGCTGTCAGATACAGTCTGCAATTTGAGAAAGAGGTCAGGGTTGGAGAATATAGTACTAGAATTTTCAGAACCTAGGTAGTATTTGAAGTCATGAGACGTGAGTAAATAAAGATGAGAAGAGAACCAAGAACTAAGCCTTGGAGCAGAGATTGAAGAAATGCGACGAAATCAACAAAAAGGAGACAGAAAGAGTCATCAGTGAGGTGGGAAGAAAATCAGGAGAGTGTATTGTCTTTGAAGCCAAGAGGGAAAAAAACTGTTTCCAGGAGAAGGTGTTGATAGAGCTAAATGCTCCGGATGGTCAAATGAGATAAGAACAGAGCATTGTACGTTGCATTTTTAATAAAGATTTATTTCTTTATTTTAGAGAGAGTGAGAGAGTGTGCACACTCGAGCGGAAGGAGAAGCAGGGTGGGGGGAATCCTCAAGCAGACTCTGCGCTGAGCACGGAGCCCCCAGCAAGGCTCCATCCCATGACCCATGAGATCATGACCTGAGCCAAAACCAAGAGTCGGCACTCAGCCGACTGAGCCACCCAGGCACCCCTGGAGTTTGCATTTTGAAGGTAGAAGATGTGGTTTTAGAGTTAAGGTCTCTTTTGGTGGAATCACTGGAACAAAATCTGATTGGAGTGGGTTCAAGATAGGATGGGTTAAGAGGAATTGAAGACAGTGCATACAAATCATCTTTTGGAGAGTGTTGCCCTAAAAAGGAACAGGAAAAAAAAATGTCTGAAGGGAGATAGTGGATTCTGGAGAGGAATTTTGGTTTCTTTCGTTGTTTTTTTAAGAGGAGAAAAACTACATTAGTTTACCAATGGGAATTACATAATGAAGAAAACAACTAATGATGAAGGGCAAAGAAGAAAAATTATGGAAACAATGACCTTGAACAGGTGAAAGTGGATTCTTTTTTTTTTAAAGATTTTATTTATTCATTTGAGAGAGAGAGAGACAGAGCGAGAGAGAGAGCGCATGAGCAGGGGGGAGAGGCAGAGGGAGAAGTAGACTCCCCGCTGATCCAGGAGCCCGACATGGGCTTGCTCTCAGGGCCCAGAGATCATGACCTGAGCAGAAGGCAGCCGCTTAACCACCTGAGCCACCCAGGCGCCCCATGAAAGTGGATTCTAATGTAAAAGCAGAGGTTGACTTTTGTTCGGTAATGGACAGTTCATCAATAGTAACATGAGAGAACGTGGACATGTGGGCACAGGTCTAGGTAAAGTGGTTGATGTGATGATCAGGCATGGTAACTAATATTTAATTAGCTGTAGTTTTCAATTATGTCTATCAACAGTTCCCCCTAACCCTGTATTCACATGCAGTTTCTCACATCAGGATGTTGAATCTATTTTCCTTCTTTTGAATCCACCAAGTCTTATGTCTTGCTTTGACCAATAGAATAAGGTGGGAGTGATGTTCTGGGATTTCCAAGCATGAGCCTTAAGAAATTGGGATATCTTACCTCCTCTTTCTTAGAGCCCAGCTGCCATGCTCTATGGAAATCCAGGCTACTGAATACTTAGGGGACTCATGCAGAGTTATGGAGGATGAGAGGCCATCTTGGAGATCTAGGCCAGCATGGCTCCCAGCTAAATAACCCTAGCTGCTGTACATTGTGTGTAAGAAGTTCCCAGTCAAATCCTGCCTAAATTCTTAACCATTTTTTTTGTGTGTCGCACCATTAAGTTTGGGGAGCTTTATTAGACAGACATAATTCATTGAAATATCGGTGAAATTAATTTTTTTTTCACTTGAAAGTGGGGATGGAGAAGGTGTTAGAAGTTTGAGGGCAGAAGAAAAGACATGAAAAAGTCAGAGAGGGGGCGCCTGGGTGACTCAGTCAGTTAAGCGTCTGCCTTTGGCTCAGGTCATGATCTCTGGGATCGAGTCCCACATGGGGCTCCTTGCTGTGCAGGGAGCCCCCTTCTCCCTCTCTTCCCCACTTGTGCTCTCTCACTGTCTCTCCTTCTCTCTCTCTCAAATAAAGAAAGAAAGAAAGAAAAGAAAAAGCCAGAGAGTAGGAGATTTAGAGAACAAATAGTATGATTGCTGGGAAACATGAAGGTGAATTTGAAGGGAAACCATCAGTGTGTCTGTCTCCAGCCACATTCAGCTGCACTGGTGCAGGTTTGCACCTGGGCGGGGGTGGGGGTGGGGTTGGATTTCAGGAGATTGGGTTTGTGACAGGTGAGTATAGTGAAGTGAATGGAAGGATGATGAAGGTATGCAAGAGAGGTTTTAAAATGAATGGCTATGGGATTCCATCTTATAGGCAAATAAATCTTACATTTTCAACTACTTCTCTGCTGGTTTAAAAGAAATGACACACTTTGTCAATCCACATTGAACTCTACTGGAAAAGAATTTGTACCTGTATGCCTTTGGCTCCCCTCATAACCATCCTTATCTTTTTTTGTAAGAAAGTGAGGAAGCAAAAAGTAAAATATTTGTTTTCTACTACTTGAGGAACACCTTGTGCGGTCATCTTTATGAGTTATTATGGATTGTAAACTGTTAGAAGTTCTGTATGTAATTTTGAAAATCCTTAATAGAGCATAGCATAGTGCTTTGCAAGGTAATCTAGAAAAAATTACTTAAGTGAATTAATAAATGAATATCTCTTTTAGTTCAATTCCAGTTAGAAATAATTATTTAATGGAAAGGGCAGATGATTAAATATGAACTAGTTGTGTGGTCAGGCTGATCAGGAAGCTTGGTCGAGAGCAGACACTCAGTATCGGTTTGTTGGCTGGGTGAATGAATGATCTTTCTGCTAAAACTCGCATTCTCATGAGGTGAAGAAAAAGTAACCCCTGCTAAAAAAATTTTTCCAACAGTTTTTCACATATATTTATAAAATTTCTAATATACCAGGGTTTTTTTTTTCTGAGAGAGATTAACAGTCTGACATTTCAACTTCTCTCCAAATCCTATCATCTTGATTTCAAGAAAGTGAGTAATAACAGTTTCACCTTTAAATCCCCACTTCTTATATTTGCTGCAATTTATTTGCATGGTATTACTAAAAACATGGATGCTTGGGTGAATCACTGACAACGTATGAGCCGTCGTAAATCATACAACTTCTTTTCAAATGTTTCATGTTGTGCAGTAGTAAAGTTTGGCCTATTTTGAAGTGTTAAGACATGTTGACTTAAAGGGAACATTTTTTTTTTTTTCTGGTGTGAATGGATACAGGCTTGTCCATTTCGTTCCAGAAAATGAGTAAAAGTCTACTAATGTACCTCCACTTCGGGAAGATTCTGATTTCATGACCGAGCCAAGAGGGCAATTAAGATTCCAGAGGTAAAAAGTGTATAATCTGTCAAGGATAGACAACTGATGATACTGTGCTTCATCATCCATTAATGCTTTCTTTCTTCAGAGAATTGCCACTATCAAACTTTTCAGTTATTTTCCCTGAAGAGAGTATCACTTACATAGAATATCGTGGTGAGGGGAGAGTTTGTTGTACAGCTACTAACATATGAAATATGATGTAGTCCAGCAGTTTCAAAACCTGGTCATGGGAGTTACCACCAAAGCTGTTTTAAAGGAAAGATTCCTGGCCTCCCCCACAAGGATTCTAATTCAGGTGGACTGGGGAGAGACACGGGTGGATTTTTTTGGTAACAAGCTCCTTGGGTGATTCTTCTCTAGCCAGTCTGGCACCAGTTTGCTGACAGGTCTTTAAAAAATCACTGATTTATTCAACTGAAATATATGGCAGGTGCTTGCTGGTGTGATATAAAGGGTGACATGGTAATTCAATAGGTTCTTCTCTCTGCGCTAAAGCAGATGCATTTATGACTGTTGCTGTCACATATAAAACAACTGACACTTTTCGTCCAGCATTCAGCTTCTCAATGATTCAAGGGCAATAATTCTAAATCATACATAACTCAGTGGTATTTCCCTTTTTGGCTGTCATTCTCTATAGGACAAGTTGCTTCTTCAACACCCACCAAATCTATGATTCTAAATTAGAGAGCCCCATCCTCTCAAGGAGCAGATTTTAATCTCAGTGTTGTAGGAAGAGCATGTGTATATGTTGAAAGTCATATCCACCATTATACTCAAATTTTTAATTTGGGGAAAAGATTATTTTTATAATATAATCTACAGAAAATAAAGCTTAACAAAACCTTGAAGAGTGGGAAGACACAGAAGATAATGGATTCCTTTGGAAATTCCCCTCCAGCATAATATATCAAAATTGGCAGGGATTGCAAAAGCATTCACGTCCTATGGGTATCAAAGGGAATGTATTACAAAATATGGATCAACATTGCTTATGTGATCGTTGCTCGTTCTCTTAAACCTTAAGGCACCATGGGTTTTAGCATCTTTCAACAGTTGTTCTCTGTGACTTGCTTCTTCCCTTCCCACCATCATTTTCCAGCTCCTATAGCCCCTTGCCTCTTTTGCTACTTCTACCCAGATCCTAATGATACTCTGCTCTGCCCACAGTCAGGATGATTAAGATGAAGACACTGCTCCCCAAGAGGAGCTGCCACTTGAGTCCTGCATAATGACTTTCAAATTAATGAGATAATTGTAAAGCTCTCTTTCACAATCCCAGAATAGACCCCGATCGATCGTGTGTTGAAGCCAGTTACCCTGAAGCTTAACCCCTACATTTGTAGTGAAAATAAAATAAAGATCCAGTGAATTATATGCAGTATCAAACACCTATTACATTTGGCACTTGGAAAATGTTAAACCACTGTAAAATAGCTGAATTTCACTTGCCAAGCATTTCCATTGCCATGATCTCTTGTTAAAAAATTTCTCAAAGCCCGTCAGGGAAATTTAATGTTAACGAGCAAACATGCATGGGCACACACATATTTCATATGTCTTTGAGTTCCAATCACCAAAATTTCCCTCCTCCTTTTCTTTTCCATTTTAGCAGCAAAGACAGAATATTCTGAATTTAGGTGAGAAAAGCATATGGTGCATTTCCAAGTCTAAATGTTCTCTTCTTTGAATTGGCTAATTCAAATTTGAATTTTTTATCAATGCAATATACTTTTATTTATTTTTTTATTTTATAATGTTTTTGTCTGGGTATAGTTGACACAGAACTTTACATGAGTTTCACTTGTACAACATAGTGATTCAACTTCCCTGTACATTATGCTATGGTCAGACTTCTATTTTTCTAGCAGGAAAGTAAGATAGAGAAAGGTCACACGGCATATAAGCAACACATCCAACATCAGAAGCCAGACCCCATTTCATTCAGCAAATAGAGGTGAGGTCTAATATGTACCAGGCACAAAGGTCAATGGGACTCCACATTCTCTTCTCCAGTTGCTCACTATCTGCTTGAGGCAGTTGAATGACCAACAAGGTCCCTGCAAGAGAGAACACAGGAATAAACATCGACCCCTCGAGGGTTGAGTAAAAGGGGCAGCTTAGAGATGACTTCCTGGAGGAGGGGGCATCTAATGTGACCTCTAAGATGCATATAGGAAAAGAGAAGTAGAAAGATGTTTCCGGCATAAGGAGTATTTCCTCAGGCTCAGAGGCAAGAAAGTGCAGGCTTTTCAGGGCATTCTAGGTATCTCCTCATGCTGGGGCAAGGGGGATGAGTAGCAGGAGGCATGGAGAGATGAGACCGGGTTGGTGAGGGGTCTCAAAACTTGCCAATTTTAGAAATTAGGAAATTATTGTGAAGGCCTTTGAAGAATCATTGTAAGAGTTTTGACAGAGAAATAAAGCTATGTAATTTGCATTTTAGGAGCAATTGTCAGACTATAGTGTGAATATTGGATTGCAGAAAGGGAGAAAAAATAGGCAGGACAATGCTTCTTCAATCACAATACAAAGGCTCTTTGTGAGAATTTTAAAAAGGCAACCCTTCCTGTTGGAACATTGTTGGAACATTGAGAATTTATCAGAACAAGACTCTCTTTACTGCCATTTGTCAGAAAATTATTGACCTACATATAGAAATCTACATGATATGCCGTGACACCTTTGTGCAATGCACAGCCTGTGCTACTGGCCTGGACAACACATTGCTTCTAGGAACCCTAAACTGGAAGTAAGACTAACTTTGTACAGCTCTTGAAAATGCACAAGCCACTTTCATAAAAAGTATTTATTTATGCTTCCTGATGAGCCTGTGAGGTAGTTAGAAAAGGTACTATTTTTATCCTCATACTTAGATGGTATGTTAAAAATTGGGTTAGGGGAAGTTTGGGAGATTATTTCAATTTCCTGCCTCAAATCTTCACTAGGAGGGAAAAAAAACTCCACGAAGTTACATTCCCTTTCTACAGCTAAGTGCTAGCACCTCTAACTATCTCTAAAAAGGAAGAATACAGAATAGTGGAGTTGAAATCCTGTGGTTGCTCAAAAAACAGACACAATTAAGACCATAAGTTATAATTGCATGGGAGGGAAACTCTAGGTTAGGAAGGCATCACTGTATTTACTCATGTCTGAAAGTCTGATTCTGTATAATACAGCATTTCCAAGCTGATTCTGAACGATGGCCATACATAGTGTGAAAAAATTCCTCAAAATTCTCAAGCAGCGTTGTCATTGTTTCCAGGTGAATGTCATGTGAAGGCATTCCAATGAACGATGCTTAAAACATAAAGGTAAAGATCAAGGCGACATATGCACTGATTTTAGTGCATTTAGTGGTTTATATGTTCACCTCCTCCACTAAAATACGAGATTCTCAAAACAATAGCTATTTAATTTTTTAAAAAATATTTTTACCTAGAAATAAAAAGTAAACTTCAATTATTTATCAATAAAGTAATAACTCAGCAACATTTTTACTATCTCAAAAGAGAAATAAACGTAGGTTTGTCATGGCCCAAATAGCAGACTTCTCTGCATTCTGGTAACTGAAAAACATACAGCTGTGAACTTTATACCATAATTTAAAACAGATTGGAAGATACTATAACTTTCCACAGATAGTCATTTAATTATTTCCAAGGAAATACCATTCTTCTTAGATTTCAAATGCTTCAAATTTTGTAATACACCATAGTTTTGCAATAAAATGTTTAGAGAAAAGTAATTTCAATTTTTTTTGCTGTCTCGAAAAAAAGAACAGGACTTTTTTTTTAAGAGCTGAGTTGTAATGGTTAGACTTCTTTTGATTACAAGTGAATGAAAATCCAAACCAAACTGCTTTTGGACCAAAATAGAATTTATTGCCTCACCTAACCCAAAAGTTCAGGAATAAATCTAGCTTTGGTCAGAGCTTGACCAGACTCAAATGATATCATCAGGACATGGTTTTCTCTGTAACTCTTGGCTCTGCCTTCTACTTATTGTAGAAAATTATTTTTCAAATCACAGACAAGGTTGACTTCACACTTCCAGGTTCCCACCATGGAGGGAAGAGAGTCTGCTTCTCGGAGAGCTGAACCAAAACACCTGGAATGAAGTCTCAGCAACTGTGACTGGCCACCACGGCTCACTGTAGCCAGACAGAGAAGGCACCCTCCCCTCCTCCCATGGGTCTGGTCTTAGATCAAATACACCATTTTGGGAAGCTGGGGAAGAGTTAGTGTCAGCTGATGCACAAGATCTAACAATGGCGGAGAGGTGGTTCCCCCAGAGCAAAATGGCAGTATCATCATTGCTTTTGGTTTAATGCTCTCTGGGTAAGTTCTCAGCTACGTGAAAGTAAGGACCTTATCGATTTTGCTTACTATTTTTTTCCATTACTTATCATTTTATCATTTATTGAGCACATAGTACTGTGTCTGATATAGCAGGAGCCAATAAGTATTTACTGATTAGATGAGGTATGCTCTCATTTCCACTAGGATGAATAAAGATGGGCAAGGGTGAGAATTCCATTAGTCTGTAGCATTTGACATTCTGCCATCCAAATACTAACCAGACCTGACCCTGCTTAGCTTCTGAGATGAGACGAGATGGGGCACACTCAGGGTGATATGGATGGACCATAGAATTTTATATTCTTAATGATCCCTCCTTCTTAGGACTCATCCTTCCTTGCTTTGATGATTCTATGCCATCCAATGTCTGCTCCAGAGAATTATGCTTCCCCCTAGCATCCCCATTGGTAGTTCCCAGCTGGCCATTCCCATTGCCACTGTGGTAATCTTGATCTTTATTATCTGTCACCTGTAAAAGGGATAGCCTCCTAATGAGTTCTTCTACCTCTAATCCCTCTCTTCTCTTCATCTACATTGCTTTTAGAATAATTTGCTTAAAAAGCAGTTTGAATATTGTCATTTAGCAGCACTCATTTCCTCTTATCTCAAGTGAAGTTCCAACTCCTTAGTACTCAAGCAACATCCCTAACCTATCACTGTATTTCTTTTCCTTTCCTGTTTGTTCTCAAAAACACTATCTATGCCCTAAGAGGAAGGATTATGTCTAACTTATTGTCTTATTTTATTTGGCTACTTCCCTTTATAGAAGCTATATTGATGGTTTTGTGCATAATACACCATCAATAACTAAAAGTTAATGAATAAACAAAATAAAAAACACACATCACATTGAATGTACAATGGTATTTCTGGAATTTCATCTTTTGGGGATAATAAAGAGCAAAGGTATATCCAGTGAGTAGAAGGTTCCTTTTTCTGCAGTTCATTGCAGCTGGTTCTGGACAAAATCCACATTCTACTTCTTGGTAGCTTTCAGAGACAGTTCCCTAAAATCGGATTTGATAATGCATAATATTTGTACAAAGGGAAGAAGAAAGTAGGTCCATCTTGGTTTGAAGGTGCTTTTTCTCTCACTTATAGCATCTTATCACACATATAGATAGCAGAGACTGTGATCTGATATCTCTTAAAAAATCATTCCTGGGCAATTCACTGAAAAAGCAAAACAGTTGGTCAGTAAATATAAAATGCTCAACCTGAATAATTACGATAGAAATTCAAATTAAGATAACAATGAATTAATATTTTTCATTTATCAAATTAGCTCAGATTAAAGTTTGCTGCTGGCCAGTTTGACAAGGATATGGAGAAGCCATCATTTCCATAAAGCTTATGGTGGAATAGCAATGTTGCAGTAGCTATTGAAATTTTAAAAATTCATATTCCTTTGACTCATCTATTTCAATTTTAGTAATTTGTTCTATTCATGTAGTCTGAAATAACTGCACAAAAATATATATGCAAAGGATGTTCATTTCATCATGATTTGCAATTATTTTTAAAAGAACTGGAAGCAATCCTAATGCCTACCAGCTGGGAACTGGAGATTAATTATCATTTAACCACGCTTAATGTTTAGAGTCAAATTTGAAAGAATGAAATAGGTGTATGTATGTGAAGGTGGTAATCTGGGTAAATGTAGAAGGATCTTCAAGAACTATTAAGTGGAATAAACCAACGTGCAAAATAGTACATAAAGTATGATCTAGTTTGTTAAAAAGACTTTTGAGTAGCAACCTTAGAGAACGAGAAATGCAGATAGGAGGCAGGTAAGGGGAGAGACCCTTGCATCTTTCTTTTTTTTTTTTTTTTTTTGACAGAGAGAGAGACAGCCAGAGAGGGAATACAAGCAGGGGGAGTGGGAGAGGGAGAAGCAGGCTTCCCACGGAGCAGGGAGCCCGATGCGGGGCTCGATCCCAGAACCCTGGGATCATGAACTGAGCCGAAGGCAGACGCTTAATGACTGAGGCACCCGGGCGCCGCCCCTTTGCATCTTTCTATTTGAATTTTCACCATACACAGTAATTGCTCTTATAATACAAACTAGATTGTTTACAAAAAGAAAAGCATATACACAAATTTAAAAAATGAGTTCTGTAGTATTGTACACAGTCCATATTTCATATTCATCTGTACAGTAACTTGTTCTGTAGCTATTTATTGCTTTTATGGTCTGAACACGGTGCAAATTTCTCGTTTCCTTTCTCAAAAGGTATACACATGGTTGGTATTCAAAGATGATTTTGCACATAAGTCTCTGCCCACAAATACGGGGTATTTTAATTTTCCTAATCATGTTAAAATACTATCTTAAATGACCCCATGTTTATGTAGCTACCTGTCAGGATATTTCTACTCACGCGTACAAAAAGCATGTTAATTCAATTGGCCATTTTCAGCCTTATGCCCCAGGCTTGCGACTTCCCTTTGGTTTGGATGAAGGACACTTTGTTTTTCTTGAAACACAAAATAATTGAAAACAGATTTCTGAACATAGGTTAGCTCCATAACCAGCAGCCTGAGAAAGCAGGGCAGCGCTGCCTTCTGACTGAGACACCACTGTTGACTGTGTTCTGACTGATGGTGTAGGAGACAATTTCCCATCATGCTCAGATAGGCTAAAAAGAGTCACCCATCTGCATCGGACTTAGGTCCGAGAGTCAAACTCCACTCTTTTTGGCAGTATAAAGTCAACTATGCATCATGGGGTCTCATCACACATTTCATCAAGGGAACACTAGATAGTGTTGACATTTGAGGTCCAACATAAATTTTACTAGGGTAGATCTGCCAGGACTTTTAAGAAATAATTAACTTTTTCTTTTAATAAATATGTCTTCATGATGATGCTTATATAATACTGACTGAAAGAGGGATGTATGCTTTATTTCTTAAAAGAACAAACCGCTTAAATTATGAATCAAAAGCTAACTTAGTCAAGCAAGAAATTGAAATTCTTACCCAGCGTTCAATAGGTTTTTGCCAGAATGCAGGGCCAGTGGCATTGAGCCCAGGCCATAGTCTAACGATGGATCTGGTAAACATATGTGCACTGCTGGAAGGACTGTGGCCTTCAATACAACCACCTTAATACAAAGGAAGCTTAAATAATAATGAACATTTAATGTTTGTACTTTATATATTACTATCACTAGGTAATCAGAAAGCATCAGAGAATTGCCTCATGCCAAGGGCTCAACCAAATGGTAACTTCCTAAAATTTTCCCCATTTCCTGACTTTAGGTGTGTCTGTGACTCAAAGAATTTCTTTCACGCTGGTGGGGGTAGACAGTGTAGAGGGTATTACATGTTCCCAGGTTTTCAGGACCATCCATGGCAGCAATACATAATCTAATGAAAAGCAACACAGTTTGTGCAAACTGTGCTGTGTTGTAGAATTTTGAATTTGTCTTCTTCAGATGCTTGATTCACAGATATTAAAGCCTGTTACTCATTTCCAATACCTTTTGCCGTTTTGTAGTGAAGAATGTGGTTTGTTGTTTTTTTTTTTAATCTATACTGGATATGCCCTGATCCTGCAGAGTATTTATATTCAAGTTACCTATGAGGGTATCATTTCAAATGCTTTCTCCTGCTCTCCCATAAATACATTTTAATTTTTGTTATGGCATGTTTATTAATTTTGCACTAAATCAGAAATATATTGGTTAGCCAAAAAAAAAGGAATTATTGAAAATCTAAGCTTCTTTTCTTTCTCAGAAAAGTCTATTGATCATATAACCTCTTAAAATTGATTGAAATCTGTAGAAACACCAGGTACTTTATGGCATAGCTCTATTCCTATACTTTTGAGCAGCTAGAAATTTTTTTTCTGTCCACTTGTTTTTACATAACACATACCCAAAGTGTCTGCTTGTAACATCTAATTCAACCCCCCACTCCAATCCTAAAGGTCTAAGTTACGAAGTCCAAACATACTGTGAACCAATAGTTTGTATACAATGTTCCTTGTTTGCACTGGGTTTTCATTAGTCGGTGAATATTAAGCAGTTCTAAATATATCATCATATTCCTCTTGAACTACTAGAATTTCCACTTGTGGAAAATTGGACATATGCATGAAATATATTTAAAAGCAACTTCCACAGTGATGTGAAGAAAAATAATTGAAAATAAAGTTGTATTCATCGGTAGTTTGCTTCTTTGGTTGTGAAGCATGTTATTCTAAATAAAAGTGTCCAAAAATATGAAGGAATAAGATTACTGACGCCAACTATTACAGGATATATAAATACTTGAGTAAATCCTTATGAGAGGGAAAAATGCTTTCAAATTCTCAACTTTTCAGAACAGAAAGAGTGTTGATTCTGGCATTGAGTATAAACCACCTACGTATCATTTTTCATGAGCTACCAAGAGATGAAGCCAAAGGGCAAAAATGTGCACCGAAATTCCCTGTTGAGAAGATGGAAAAAAAAAAAAGAGAGAGAGAGAAGAAACCCCAAAATAATGGAAATATTGTCTGCATATTTAATAATTCTTGACTATGCCAACTGAGAAGTGAGAATTATAGTCATATTCGCTTCTTGTATTTCATTTATTGTCTATTTTGAAAAACACGAGGCAGCCTGGCCTACATTTTATTCATGTGATTGGCAGTGTGGATTTGCGGAAGTCCAGCTCCAGGGAAATGAAGTTCTGTTGTTTTTTTTTTTTAATCTGCAGACTTTATTCCTCTGAACCATATCACTAGAGAGAAAAGGAAAAAGGTTAATGCCAAATCTCACTGTTTCTGCTCTTGACTATGTATCTCTTGTAACTCTGAGGCCGTGTATTGCTATTACTATGCTAGCACAAATGACAAAGTTAGATCTTTTAAATAAGAGGAAGACTTTTTATATTTTTATCTTAAGATGTATTTGATTGATTGGCTACTTGTTTCTAAGAAACTGTTTCTTCAACTGTCGTGTGTAGTTTATAGTAGACTGCCGCTGCAAGGAGTTCTCCTCAATCTCCAGGGACTGTTTGATCTCCTAGGTGTCCAATACTAAAAAAATTATGTTAAATCCACCCTATGTGGTTATTAGTTATTCAGTAACTGTACTTACACAGTTACTGAAGAGTGTGTTTAAAAAGAATTTTTAATATTATGAAATAACGCTTTCTGCAAGAAATGATGCTTTTGTCAAATAAAAAGCAAAATAGATCATTTTAAATGTAGTATGAACTTAATTATGTGTACAATACATGAAAAATAAAGACAGGAAAGAAATATTTCAAAATATGAATATTCATGGCTATGCATGTGGATCTATGACAATTTCTTTTATCTCTTTTATCCACACACCCTCAAACCTTCTCCCCATCTTCTGTTATTATTTTTTGTCCATGGGCTAACGAGTCATCAGAAGTATGCCTAGACCTACTCACTTCCTCAGTCATGTCAGATCTAATCACCTTACCCTAGGGACCCTTTCGAAATATTTCTTCTATCTTGTTCTTTCCCTCTCCATCCTTGCTTTCGCTGTCCTAAATCAGATTTTCTCCACCTCTTGTCTGGGCTGTACAATAACCTCCCACCTTGTCTCCCTACCTCCAGGCTTGCCCCATTTAGAGCCTCTCTCTACAATATAGTCTAAGAAATCTAGTTCAAGTAAAGCTATTACCTCTGTAACTCTCCTCTAGCAGTGTCCTGATGTCTCTGGAATCAAGTTTCTTCGTGAGGTAGAGCATAATCCTTCTGTGGCTGAGGCCCAACCTCCCTCTTCAACCTCATCTTTCTCTCCCCATATTTTGCTGTATACTATAGAATGTATACATTATGCAGTTTCATACTTCATGGATTTGCTTAGGCTACTATGCCCTGAATAAAGCTTATTCTTACTGGAACTTAGAACTAGGGTAGCTTTTCCTTCCTCGAGCATTTTTATTGGGACCGAGTTAATTAAGTATCTCTCCCATAACTCCTGGTGCTTCTCAGTTAGTTTGTACTATATAATATTGAATTAATTTACTTGGAAATTTGTTTCTTCTAACTAGATTATAAGCTTTTGGAGACAGACGTTGTGAGTAACTCATAATTCATTCACACTGGTGCTTAGCATGGGTCTGAAATAGAGCAGGCACTCAATGAATGTCTGAGGAATCAGTTTATAGTCACCTAAAATTAATTGTAGATTCAATATCTTGCTCTACAAACATAATGCTCAAGTATATTAAGAACAAGTTAAATAGGTGTTGAATACTGCAATTGGGCAGAGCTGTCACTCATTTGGTACGATTACTAATATCTCAAGAAACTAGTTAACCTTCTAATGTTTCTGCCTCTTATTCTATCATAGCGAACTCATATGTTGAAGTTCCTTAGAGATGTGAGGGCAGAGGAGACATGTTCTTTAAAGCTGCATAATAAAAACATAGGCAACAACAATATTTCACAAATTAGGTGGGCACAAGGTCAAACATTGTCTCAGTTCTACGTAGTTTTTGTGGCTTGGAAACTTCTTTTAGAGGCATCGTATTTTTCCTAACACTTACCTAAAAGGACATACCTAAGGTTTGGAAATCAGTAGAGAACATCCATTCCTGAGGCTTTTCCAGTACTTTGTGGTTCTGGTAAAGATGGTCAAAAGCACTGTGCCGTATATCCTCTTGGTCTGATCCCAGGCTTCGCAAAAGAAGATCCCTGAGATCCAGGTTCAGATACTGATTAACCACAGGCTTTGGGAAAAGCACATAAATGCTTGGGTTTCAATTTCCATCTCTGTGACGTGTCAACATCAATTCTGCTCAGTGGAGAAGAGGTTGTCTGTCCCACAGAGCGAGGCCAGACTGTTGCTTTCACTACCTAGTTTAGTCTCAGTAATTACCTGGCAGAAACACAGAGCAAAAAAGCTCTACCTTTTAGCATGGATTATCGGTTCTTTAAGATACTTGTCAGAAATTAGACCTATCATTTCAGGTTTTTTCAAGAATGAGTCATATTTGCGGCAGAGGCTACACTTCAGTTTCCCCCGGCCTCTGCTTACTGTCTATACTCTAAAAGTTATCAAGACCTGTAACTGTTTCTTTTGTCTTTCCAGGAAGAGTTTTACAGCTTATTTTTTTCCCTTTCCTCATAGACCAAATATTAGATGCCTGTTGCTCACAATATTATTTATTGGAAATTGGAAGAGTGTCTTTGAAAGGTAGTGAAAGCAGTTGGATAGTCCTCAAAGAATTAGGTTAAATATAATATTTTTTTCTTGGCCCTGAACTGTATTACTTCATGATCAAACATTATTTGTCAGAAATAAGAATCTAATATAAATGTTTTAAATGCATTTAACTTGCTGCAATATTATCTAGGATTAAGAGAATCAAATGAAATTTTCATTATATTTGAAAACAAGCATTTTACCGGCATGTGAGATTATGATATAAGAAAAATATTGCCATGATTATCTGTGTGAGAAAAGTAGTTCTAATCAGTCATGCATATTTTATGGAGATAAATATGAAAAATAAAGAAATTTATTCTAAATAATATAATCCACTCCCGTGGATCAGTTATGACTGTCATATCTTAGGCACTTTCAGTATGTACACAGTATAAC
Source organism: Phoca vitulina (assembly GCF_004348235.1). Lineage (NCBI taxonomy): Eukaryota > Metazoa > Chordata > Mammalia > Carnivora > Phocidae > Phoca > Phoca vitulina. The sequence goes on from NW_022589714.1 coordinate 15,016,069, forward strand.
TAGATAACTAAATAAGTGCTTATTAGAGCCAGCTATACTGGTCAGACTTTGCCATTTGGAGAATATATCACCTATCTAGGAATTCCTGATTGTAGAAATTCTTAGAAGTTTTAGAGGAGAACTATTATGAAAGAAAGCAGGTAGCCAAATGTATTTAAAATTATGCAACATAACCCCTGGTGATTTTTGAAAATTAACAGGCCAAAATGTCTTATTAAACTGTACTATGGAGGCAGCCTGTTCAAAATAGTGGCATGGAAAAGCTACTTAGAAGAATGCAGTTTTTGTCCTTAAAATTGAAACACCCTAAGTGTAGATGCATGGATAATACCATGCTATGAGGCTCAAAGAACTCAGGTCAGATTTACAGGGGTGGTGGGTGTCTGGCTTGCTAGGGCTCAATCATCTCTCTTGCCTACTTAAAAAAATGAGTTATGGAGTTTTTGTAAGGTGAGGTTGTCATGCAGTTGTTGGAGGAAAAATTCAGGAACTAGATGAATAGATAAGGGGCTGACATATAGCATGGGCTGCAGTATACCGTGACTGGACGGGTGGAAAAACTGAGAAAAGACATAATATGGCCCCTTTGATCAGGGGTCAACAACCTTCTGTAAAGGCCCAGACAGAGAATATTTTCGGTGCTGTGAGCCCCTACAGTTTCCATCGTAACTACTCAACTCTGCCACGTAGCAAGAAAGCATACATAGGCAATATGTAAATGAATAAACATGACTTTATTCTATTATAACTTCATTTATGGACACTGAAATTTTACTTTCATGTGTCATGAAATATTCTTCTTTTGACTTGTTTTCAACTATTTAAAAATGTAAAACCGTTCTTAGTATGTGGACCATGCAAAAAGAGGCGGCAGGCCAGTTTTGGCCTGTAGGCCATGGTTGCCTTAGATGAATGGATGGTTTTTTGTCTGGATGGAAAAAGAGGGCTTGGAACCGGAGCTGCCCGGGGAGCATCCACATGCCACATCTCAACGCCTGTGGCGAATCCCGCCAGGGCAGATCACACCCAGTTCTGTTTTGACCAGCACTCAAGGACACTGTGGGTACGGGATAGTGGCAGGCGGTGAAAAAACAACTCCTTTGAACTCTAAAGACTGGTTTGGTGTGGAGGTTGATGTCCGTCTTCCCCCAAAGCCTGGAAACTCAGGGAAGGCAAGGGCTCTGTCAATCACATCCACTGCTCTAGGCCAGTCTTACCTATGCTTGCACGTAGCGGCTATCCTTACGTATTAGATGAACTGAGCTGAATGGGGATTTCAAAGGGACCCTAGGAGGACCCAGCGTATTCCAAATGCATCAATTCAGCTGCCATCGGATAATGATTCTGATGTGGAAAGAAAAAATAAAATAATATAAAATAAGAGCTATGGCAGAAACTGCCACTTATTTACCTAACTAACTAAGAAGTCACATAACAGCTTTGAGTGACTTTGACAGCTAAGAGGTCAAAAGTACATTATGTAAATGCAGCTCTATGCCTTTTTAACACAATTTCATAAAGTTGCTGTGTCTATATTCCTGTAAACTTTAGCTGATACATAAAGACCACCACCAGAATGAGGCTTAATGAAATGTGTCTGCTTCAGCTTGAGTACAGAAGCTCAGCTCGTTCTCTGCCACTGAATCAAATTAGGAGCAGATGGTAATTGGGACCAGATGAAATTTCAAAGGGAAGAGATGCAGGACATTCCAAAGTGCACACTAAACTTTTTTCCACAAAGACTAATGTCAATAATAAAGACATCGTATTCACCGAACTTACACACAGCAACTGAATTACCTTGAAAGTGAAGCAATTCATTTTTACAGATTGACATCATTAAGTATTTGGGGAAAAATTAATAGCAATCAGCCACCCCAAAAGTACTTTTTTGTTGTGTTTTTACATGTTTTATTTTACAAGGACCACTCCTTGTAAAAGGAATAGTCCTTTTATATTTTGCTTTTCTTCACTCACAGTAATCCTTTAGTTTCAGGAAAAATGAACTAAGCCAGTGGGAAAAAAACAAAAACAAAAAACAAAAAACGAAAAAAAACTTTTCTGAAAAGTATAAACAGTTAAGCTCACTTAAAATTTTCTGTCCTATATTCTTATTTTTCCTGCTATTCCATCCCAACACATTCTCTAAACAAATAAAAACTCAGATCTTTAAATTATAATGCTCTTAACTTTAGCATGATTGAGAAACAGACTTTTTGAACTTTAGAACAGCAGTGTTTGACAGCTATTTATAGGCTATGGGAGTAGCCACATGAGAAGGAACTCTTAGTTACTTATCCCCTCTAGGGGCCCATCCATATTACCTGGTAGTGGCTCTGACCACTGAGCATCAGCCATGCCAGGGAGATCACGTGCGCTGCAGATTAATCACATCGCGTGGAGATCACTGAGGATTACTACTTTTGAGGTTAAGCAGACTAGCAGGAAAAGCAAGTCCTGAGTGTGAAATTGTCAGGTTGTAATGATTTAGGGGACAGGTTAGTTAGATAAAAGAGTAAACTAGTGTCACTATCCTCCTCAAGAACCTTTGGGTGCTACACTCAAGAGAGTGACCTAGCCAACTGGATTACCTATTTCTCAGAACTCACACCTTCTGCTTTCTTGTCTTTGGGCTTTTGTTCATGTCATCTTATTGTCTATTCCCTGAAACCAATGATTCCTTATCTTCTTTAGGACCTTAGAAGCCCGGTCTGTGGTATCTCTCTTCCAAAAGTCCACAGCAGTGATCAGTTTAACTCAGAGTTTGCAAATTTAGCCACATACAGAGGCCAGGATCATAATGAATGAGCTGGACTGGGTGTAACAAGCTAGGACCTTACAGGGAGCCTCAATGTTGCACAAATGTGTCTCATCTAAATAGACCTGCCTCCTTTTGGACCCACTCGTGTGCCACATAGGAATGTGGGCCCTATGTCACTATGAGTTCTGATTTTTAAAAGAATTTTGCAATGTTAATGTGTAAATTTCTAATTTCTAAGTGTTGGCCCTTATAAATTTAAATTATCAAATATGTATATTGCACACCCCTGGCCTGAGGGTAATCAAACTGGAACCTTTTTTTAACCATTCATTTGATAAATTCATTTGTATATGATACTTTGAGTATTTTACATTCACTATGTGAGCATCACAGACTTTTATTTAAATATCATAGTTTTATAATACTCATTTTTTCTTCTTTATCAAATAGAGCAGACCCCTTTATATGAGACTGTATCATGTTCATTTTTACTTCAGAACCAATAAGGTGATTTACACATAAAAGTGTTAATAGGTGTTAATTTGGTTGATAGGCTAATTAAATTTTTAAAAGAAAATGAAAATTAAATTATTATAGAAAGGTATAAAGGAGTAAAATTGAAATGGAATAGTAGAAAATTTTCAATAAAAATGTGTCTTAAGGAAAATTATTCAACCGTAAAAAGAATGACATCTTGCCATTTGCAACAACATGGATGGAGCTAGAGAGTATTAGGCTAAGCGAAATAAGTCAGTCAGAGAAAGACAAATATCATGTGATCTCACTTATATGTGGAATTTAAGAAACAAAACAGATGAGCAAAGGGGAAAAAAAAAAAAGAGAGAGACAAACCAAGATACAGACTCTTAGCTAGAGAGCACAAACTGATATTTATCAGAGGAGAGATGGGTGAGGGGATGGGAGAAATAGGGGATGGGGATTAAAGAGTACACTTATGATGAAAAAACTAAAATAAAATAGAAAAAATAAAAAATAAATTAAGATACAAATACTCTTATAAGGATGACATTAATGATATAACAAAGCCTCATAGGTTATTTAAAATATATAGTTGCTCATAAAATTTTAGAGATTTTAATAAATAATACAGATTTATTTATGTCTACATTAATGTAACTACATTAGATTAACATGACGTACAGATGAAAGAGACACAGTAGCCTCATGGAAGGCAGAGTTGAGAATGTGAATAAATTTTTTACCTACTTAAGAATTCCTCAGAAACTTGGACAAATGGGAAGAGCAAAAGCATGGAAAACAGAGAAGGCCTAACCCATCTGCTAGGCAATTATTTTAAATGGAGCAAATCTAGAAAATTATTAAAGTAACTGTTGCTTGATAAGCACCATGTTTAACAGAAACTATTTAGCTTTAAAGCTTTAACAATTATCATCTCACTAAAGATCATTTGCTTAACTTTTTAGGAGTTAATTACTCATAGAATTTGGCTTACAGCAAGGTAATACGAAAGACAGAAAGTAAAATACCCTACAAATGCATGCAGACAATTTAATTGGCTTCATATAACCAGAATCTAGAGAGCTGATTATTTTTTAAGTAATTAAAGTTAAGAGGATTCTTACTGAAAGGTTTAGCCATTGCTTGGTCATGGTTCCCAAGTTTTCTTATACAATTGGACATTTCTCCAAAAACAAACAAAAAGTAGTTCTGACTTTTTGAGTGAGCACACGATATTGGGTAAAATAACTTTTTTGGTCACTATTAAATAGTCTGCCCTGTTTAGGCTTAATAATAAACAAGGTATTAAGCAGAAAAAAAAAGTTATGTCTTAAGAGAAACACTAGCCCAAAAGAAGCATTTGTTATAAGGCTCAGATGAGTTGGGGGATCTGAGACTTCTCAGAGTTTTTTTGTAAATTGCAGAGAACTATATAGATGTTAACTGTGTTATTGTGAAAAAAAGTACACAGAAACCTTTGTACTTTGTTAACAACATAAACAATGACAATTTTATTTGCTCACCAATTAATAGTTGGTAATTGGGTCTATCTCTGGTCTATAGTTGGTAGTTTGACACACAAAAAAGAAATATCTGAGTAAAGTCATTTTCATTTCTTTGGGATTTCTTCCCTGTGTATTAATTTCCTTTCAAAACAATCCTGTGTTTGGGATTTGAGGAAGCCCATACGTTTGAGTAGGACAAAGAGAAATAATCTGAGAAGAAATAAACTATGAAATTTCAAGGCAGAGCTTTTTACTTCTCTTTGTTTACTCTGGTAGGATATCTCCCCTGAGACAAAAGTTTTTAAGCAAAAGCTTGTTCCAAATGAATAACCTTTTTAAGAGAAAGAAATAATTATAGTTGTTTGAATGAAAATCAAATTTTTATACTATCATAAAGATGGGGAAAATACAAAAAATGGGCTTTTTCTTTATATCCTCACTGGGAAGTTTTATATACACACATTCGAAAAAGAAAGAAGTGGGGAAAAAACTGTTATTATGTTTATCTGAAGAAGCAAGAATCCTTCCTGACCTGCTTGGCACGTCGAACAGGGAGTTCTGTTTGCAGTGAGAGGTAGGTCATTTATAAGATCACTTTCCAGTACACATTACATTTTAGAGGACATCATTATGCGCTTTATTTTCCCTTTCTCCCCAAAAAGGGACCTTCTTATGTCTGAAAGGGGTACATGTAGAGTGACCTGAGGTTAACTCAAGCCTCTCTTTTCACACTCCTACTTGGGTTCCAAATGATAGGTTTGCCTCTACCCTTGGCATCCAGGCAAGCCAAATCCTGACTGCCAAATCTAAGTGAGAAATGGAGAGCAGATTAAAAGGAAAATGGCACAAAACCCTCCCATCAGTAACCAAGAGTAGAGTCAGCAGTGAAAGAACGTGTCACTGGGAGCAGTCCTTGTTGGCCAAGAAGGGACTGAGAGAAAGGTTCTTTGATATATGGTCAGCCATAGGCTTCCTCTGTGAGTCTCCCTCTCTCTCTCTCTTGCTCTCTCTCAGCAATTTTCAGTGGATTTATGAAAACCATAATGGTGTTTTGTGTCAAAATTTTGCTTTTGATACACAAGCTTATTTAACTGTCTGGGTTACTTGCATTTTGTATATGAAAGAAAGAGGTTAAGAAAAGAATGACTTTAATTCAAGAATAAATGGAGGAGGAAAGGAAACTTTCAATTAAAGATTCTTCCAATGAAGCCAGCATAACTGAAATACATTTCTGAGGTTTATTTACTTGCTGATGACATTAATAAGCTGCCAATATCTGAGGAATAAATTAGTTTATAACTTTCAGAGTTTGAAGAATTTGGGTCAACTATACTGTTTGTAACTAATCATCTCCCTCAAAAGTTCCCATTCTGATCTTCTGGCTCTCACCTCAGCTATCTTCTAAGTCCCTCACCAGGAGCCCAGGGATACTTCTAAAGGCCAGAAAAAAAGTAAGCAAGGAAAGGGGACATATGGAGTATTCTAGGCATAAACAGGTAAGAGAAAATCATGGGTTCAAAGGTCAATAAGAGGCTGCTGGTGACTAAAGCCTAGAGATGAGAGGGCCAAGTCAAGAAGAACTTCATAAATGTGTTAAAGGATTTGGACTTTATCCCCTGGGCTATGGAAAGTTCATGGCTGGATTTTCCTATGCCAGATATTTGATCTCCTAGAAAGACAGTTAATCTCAAATGCATGTAAAATGAGGTAAAAAAAAAATGTTAAATTGGCATCACAGACTGGAGTTCATGAATGTAAAAGAAGGGGATCATTCTTCTCCCCTGATTCTGCCCCACTTCCACACATAGACTTCAGACGTCCTTATATAGAGATCTGTTTTGGAAGACCTGACGACAAAGGCCCATCTTCCTTGTATGCACCCTCAGAACCACCAGGGCTCAGGTGGCAAATATGAAGAACAAGGGCATTGAGTGGCCTCTTCACGTAGGGAGAACTGAATGATGATAAAGGAGTGCAGAAGCACATTTCATTTGATCTAATGCAACAAAAATTTTTGAACACCTGACACAGTGACACAGTGAAAGTGCTAAAGTTAACAAAAAATAAAATAGTGAAGCTCAGTGTAACACAGACCTATTGCTAAACAATTACAATTCAATATGATGAGTGTTAGAACTATATGTCGGCTAATTGAACATAATAAAATATAAATAAATAAAATAAAAATAAAAAAAGAACCATGCAAAGAAAAATTATAAAATCTAAAGCTATGTCTAATGTTACTTTACAAAATGCCAGATGAAGGTACTGTTGATTATTTAGAAAAAGAAAGACAATAGTTTATAAAAATGGCTAAGAATGAAGTGGAGGAAAGACAATGTTTTTTGTAATCATTTTTTAAACAACTTTCCATTTATTGATTCAACTAGTCATTTACTCATTTATTAATTCAACAAATCCCTTGATCAGTTGAGCAGTAAAGATTTATTTAATACCAAATATGCCAGGCACGGTGGTAGGTGCTAGAAATTCTAGAAACAACACAGCAAAGTACTTGCCTTCCTGGATGCACAGATACATGAGACCAGTCATTGGATTCATGGGGTGTGATGGTTAATTTTATGGTGTCAACTTGACTGGGCCACAGAGTGTTCAGATATTTGTTAAACATCATTCTGGGCACGTCTGTTAGGGTGTTTCTATTGCCCTCCCCAGTGTGGGTGGGCCTCATCCAATCCACTGAAGGCCTGAATAGAACACAAAGGCAGAATAAGAGGGAATTCACTCTATCGAATTGTTTTGAACTTGGGACAGCAGTCTTCTTTGGACTCCCAACTCAGAGCCTCTACCATCAACTTTCCTGGTTCTCAGATTTTCAGACTCAGACTGAAACTTACACCATTCCTGGTTCCCAGGTTTGGGATTCAAGAAGAAGCTCTCCCCCTGGCTCCTCTGGGTCTCCAGTCGGCCTCCTGTAGCTAGAATATGTGAGGCACTTCTCACATTACAAAGTGTTTCCATAAATATCACCTAATTTGGTTTTTGCAACAACAATTTTATAAAGTTTAGCATAATCTTTTAAGATTTATAGATGTTATACCCAGAACTATGCCTTAAATGTAGATCTTCATACCCAAGTCTATGTTCTGTGTACCAAACAAGATTGAACGGAATGATTCCTCAAAGAGAGAAAAGAGAAGAGAGACTCACAGAAGGGCAATATTCAAGGTAAACAAACAAACAAAACTAGCTATAAGTTTATGGAAAAGGTGAAGGCTTGTAGGACTTGCATGAGTCTAGATCAGAGGCAAGGACACTCCAGAATGAGAGGGACAGAAGCAAGAGGTGGGATATCAGGAACCACATCCAGGTTATGTCACGTCTTCCCATTTGGTAGGGACATGAGATTTTATAGGACAGGGGAGATATAGGTAGAAAAGTAGTTAAGGACCAAATTATCTAGTGTCATAGAAATTATAATGTGTGGGTATTGGGAACAGATCTTTTCAAATAGCTGTAATAAAAGAAGGAATATGGAATAGAAAGCCTGTAAAGTTTCTTTCAGTTCTAATATTTCAGCATTTTATACTGCATCCCATGAATAGAAAATATTACTAATGAATAACCATAAAGATTTTAATAACTACAGTGATACCTCTTTTTAAATCATGCTAATCTTCGTATAAAATATCTTTGACCATGGTCTCTTACTGGAAAGTTATCAGCTGACAGCAGAACAGAGTCCAGAATGGGACATCTAGGTTCTCCTTTAGTACATTGTTTTTATGTTAAATAAATATTCATTGTGTTGACCAACTACTAATAAATTATATAAGCTCTTGGAGCCTAAATATACTGATTAGCAAAATAGGAAGAAAGAAACGTTGGCATATTTCCTATTTATGGTGTCTTCTAAATTCTTTGATTCAAAATAGCTTGACTAAGCAGTTCAGGATACAATTAAGCCAGCTTTGATATTTTTCATACAAAATATATGTCCTAAGGCTGAAAAAATTCATGATCATGATGAAAAAGAGAAGAAGCCCATTTTAAAAGAGCTCAGATGAAATGTTCAATGCATGATCCTTTGAGGTTCTAAGTTTTAAAGCACCAAACACATAAAGCCTTCAACCTATGCTTCTTTTATTTAAATGAACTTAATGAGATATTTACTGGGACCAACAGAACAAAATTAATTTGCACAAACTATAGGAGAACCCCAGAGACCAGAGGGCAACAACTACTCAGCGCATCCAGTGTCTGTGTTTTAACATATCCCAGTGATATCTGCTCAGATAGCAGTTTGCAGAATGGTGTCCTATAAATCTGCAGTAGCCATCCACTCCTCTTTTAATAAACCTGGGTCACAGTCAAAGTGACCATTTAGATCTGCAGTTTTATTCCATGATCTCACTCTCATATAGCTCTATTTTTATTGAGTTGTTTAGTTTTACTTTCTTTTTTTTTTCTTTTAGATTTCAAACATATGGCTTTTAAATCAATTTTTAATGTTGGAAGTTTTTAATAAGGATCATAGATTTAAAGACCTTAATCTCATATGTACCATATTTATAGGATTTCTCAAGGTCTTTTAACTTTTCCATTTTCTTTGGTATCTGCTCGGATTTAGTTGGCCTTCCTATCTTATAGGTTTAATAGATACAAAGTAAGGAATGCATGCTGGACTGCCCAGAGCTATAACTTTTCCATGCAGTCAGCAGAAATAACTCAAAAGAAAAACTAAACAACCTTTTTTTTTTTTTACATTGAAGCATAATTGACATACAAGGCTACATTAGCTACAACAAAGTAACAAACAACTCTGTAAGTTGTGCTATGTTCACCACAAGTGTAGCTATTTTCACCATACAACCCTATTAAAACACACTGACCATATTCCCTTGCTGTACCTTTCATCCCACTGTCTCTCCATTCCATAACTGGAAGCCTGTACCTCCCACTCACCTGCACCCATTTTGCCCATCTTCCCACCACCCTCCCCTCTGACACCCACCCGTTGTTCTCTGTATTTATGGGCCTGTTTCCACTTTTTTTGTCTGGTTGGTTGGTTGGCTTTTTAGATTCTACATATAAGTAAAATCATATGGTATTTGTCTTTCTCTGTCTGATATATTTCACTTAGCATAATACTGTCTAGGTATATCCATGTTGTCATAAATGGCAAGATTTTGTCATTTTTATGGCTGGATTATATTTTACTGTTTGTATATATACACCACATCTTCTTTATCCATTCATCTATCAATGGACACTTGGTTTGCTTCCATATCTTGGCTATTGAAAATAATGCTGTAATAAACATAGGTGAGCATAGATCTTTTCAAATTAGTGTTTTTGTTTTCTTTGGGTAAATACCCAGTAGTGAAATCACTGGATCATATGGTATTTCTATTTGTTAAGTTTTTGAGGAATCTCCATAGTGTTTTCTACAGTGGCTGCCAAAGAAACTAAAATAATCTTTTTCAGTTTTTTGATGTTAGGAAGTAATTATGACATAATGAGCTAAAAGCATATTTTCTCAAAATAGTCTTGATTCCAAAAATTTCTACTAGACAAGCATTCTCAATGTGTCATTCAAGCATGAACTTAACAGGATTTAAGTTAGTAGGAAACTTCAGGCTGGGTTAAAATGGGTTTTGAAAACTGGTTAAAACCATGTTTGCAAACTGGGATTCACAGACCTCTGGGGGATACACAGATGTTCTATGGGAGAAATGAATACCCAGAATAGTAAGGGAATCAATTTCCAAGTCCTCCTCTTAGGCAGTCTTCCCTAAAACTCACTTGCCCCTGAAATATCTATGTTGAAAGCATTCAGGCAGGGCTGGCCTCATAAGCGTGTGTGATCTGTGCAGGAACACAGGGCCCGCCCTTGGTTTAATGCTCTGCTATGATGGCCTTCAAATTCTTAATCATTGCTGCTAAGCACATTGGGGTGCATGTGCCCCTTCTTTTCACCACAAGGAATAGTGCAGAGGACCATAGGGGAAGGGAGGGAAAACTGAATGGGAAGAAATCAGAGAGGGAGACAAACCATGAGAGATTCTGCACTCTGGGAAACAAAGGGTAACAGAAGGGGGGTGAGGGTGGGAGGATGGGTTAACCTGGTGATGGGTGTTAAGGAGGGCAAGTACTGCATGGAGCACTGGGTGTTACATGCGACAAATGAATCAGTGAACACCACATCAAACACTAATGATGTGCTATACGTTGGTTAATTGAACATAATAAAAAAATTAGTCAAATAAAAAAAATTCTTAATCATTTTTTAAGAAAGGCCCTGCATTTCTATTTTGCAGTGGGCCCCACAAATTCTGTAGCTCATCCCGCATTCTGACTTCACCCTAGCTCTGCTTTACTGCCACTCCTTTCCCCAAAAGCATTTCTTCCATTTTAGAAAAGAAAGTTTTACCTTTCACTTACCGATCTTCCTAATTCATTGTCCTGGAGAAGGGAGGAGTTAGAGGATATAAAACCATCTGGCAGCAAATAAAGGGCTAATTCAAAATATTGATGAAAGCCTCAGCAAGATATCCTGGTTTTCTCTGCTTTATACATATCTCCTTAGGATTAAAATTTGATTTCAGAAATTTGGGATCTTGTCCTTTGTGTAAATGTTCTGAATGCCTAGACTACTGAGAAGTCTTGGTCTCACTGATTTCATCCTTGGACTGCCTCCAGAGAACACAGTGCTCTGGAGGGAGGGTCCCATAGAGGCAAAGCTAAGCAAACAGTACGAAATATTAAAGATGGCAGCTCCAATTCCATCTAGGTCACCAGTCCTAGGTAAGACTGTGAGACTTTTCCATCTATCCCCACCCCACCTATTGGCCTACCTACACCCAACCTTCTCAACCAGCTGTCTGGAATTCAAATTCAGAATTAAGACACTTGCCTTGAGGAGGAGAACTAACACAGTTATTTAAAAAGAAAGATAAAAGTAGACATTTTCAAACAAAAGTTAACTCAAATTTAGTTGATTGGTTGATAATTGGGACTGGCTTAGAAAATTAGATTTTTTTTTAAATAAACTGTTTTTTAAGAATAGTTTTAGATTTACAGAAAAATTGAAGAGAGGTCCTATTCTCATCAGTTTCCTGTTATTAATATTTCCTATCATTAACATCTTACATTAGTATGGTACATTTGTTATAATTAAGAACCAATATTGATGCATTATTATTAATTCCTACTTGATTTAGATTTCCTTAGTTTTTCCTTAGTGTTCTTTTTCTGTTCTAGGATCTCATCCAGGATATCACATTACATTTAGTCATAATTTCTCCTTAGACTCCTTTTGATTGTAACAGTTTTTCAAACTTTCCTTACTTTTGATTACCTGGGCAGTATTGTGGAATACAGGTCAGGTATTTGGTAGAATGCCCTGTTATTTGGATTTGTGTGACTTTTTTTTTCAGTAGACTTTATTTTTTAGAGCAGTTTAGGGTCACAGCAAAATTGAGTGTGACCTGTGCCCCCACACATGCATAAACTGACTGATTACCAACATCCCCCACCAGAGGGGTACATTTGTTACAATTGATGAACCTACAAAGATACATCATTGGTATTCAAAGTCCATCATTTCCATTAGGGTTCACTCTTGATATTTTACATTCTATAAGTTTGGATGGCAACGAGGTATTAGAGGGACATTTTCCATAATTGAATGAAGTATATCTGCAGCTCCAATGCTTTTTATTAAAAATCAATTATTGGACAGGTATTAAATGCCAGACCTTATTCTAAGAGTTTGAGATACATTAATATCTCAATAATAATATTAATTACATTAATAAATAAGAAAAAAAAGACCAAGGTTACAGCCCTCACATTCCAGTAAAGACAGACTAAATAAATTATGTTGTCTATTAGAAAGTGGTAAGTAGGGGCGCCTGGGTGGCTCAGTCGTTAAACGTCTGCCTTCGGCTCAGGTCAGGTTCCCAGGGTCCTGGGATCGAGCCCTGCATCGAGCCCCGTATCGGGCTCCCTGCTCGGCGGGAAGCCTGCTTCTCCCTCTCCCACTCCCCCTGCTTGTGTTCCTGCTCTCACTGTGTCTCTCTCTGTCAAATAAATAAACAAAATCTTTAAAAAAAAAAAAAAAGAAAGAAAGAAAGTGGTAAGTTGTAGAAAAACAAAAAATAAATGGTAAAGAGTTCAGAGTGCAGTTGAGAGGGAGTTGGAATATTTAATAAGATTATAGGCTTCATCCAGAAGGGTTGACATATAAAAGTTTTCTTTAAAATGTTATTTTGGCAAAAGTACACTGAAATTAGTGATATTTACATTTTCCCAACCATTTCTGAGCAAACTGAGTTAAATGAGATGCCTTTAAGTGAAGAGTGTGGTCATAATTAATAGTCATTTCCAAAGTCATATTAATGACTTTGTTCATATACTTCCCAGGAGGCGAACACCTCTATTGTGTAACAAAACCTTTTGCAGGTGAGGTGTTTTCCAATTTTCAAACAAATTTGAAGAAAAATCTAATTGAACGTCAACTGGATAAAGAATGTAAGTGTTGAATCCTAAGCTGTACACCTGAAACTAATATTACACTGTATGTTAATTCGCTAGAATTTAAATTAAAGCTTAAAAAAGAAATAAAGCATTAACAGATACATCCTGATGCTATTTTTTGGCATATAACTCAGAAGTAGTTCAAAAAATCGAGTGGCATTGCCATAACAAACTCTTTCTATTTATTGATGTGAACAAAGTTTCGTACATATCTACCTATTTATCTGTCTACCTTACATCTATTTATCTATAATCTTATATCTATGAAAACTAAAAACAAGGATAAAGTTATGTTGGATACTTTATGCTAAAAAATAACTTATTCATAGATACATGAACTAGCTGAAAAAATGGCCTAATTCATCTTATTAAAAATTCATTATAAATTTTACCATTTATGATAAATAATTATAAAAATGTATAAATATGTTGGTAGTTTTGATTAATTTTATAATAATAATTGGAGGGTACAGTTAATTTGAAAGCCATGTAGAATGTTGAAGTCTCATGGTAACAGGTAATTAAAAATAATATTTCAGGGGCACCTGGCTGGCTCAGTCAGTTAAGTGATAGACTCTTTTCAGCTCAAGTCATGATCTCAGGGTGGTGAGATCAAACCCCACCTCCTCCAAGCTCAGTGTGGAGTCTGCTTGAGGATTCTCTCTCCCTCTGCCCCCTCCCTGCTTGCATGCGTGTGCTCTCTATCTCAAAATAAAATGAAATAAATAATATTTCAGTTTATGTATATGTTTTTGTTATGAAAATGCAAGAAAGATCATCAGTAAAAGGTTTTGAAGTTATAAAGGCATATTCATTAGGATTAAATTATTAAATTCCGTGGGAGAAAGTGGAATGGAAATGTAAACTCAGGGAGTAAAAAAAAAAAAAAAAAGATAAAACTTCTAACTTGTAAAGAAGAGCTATTCCATATGTTTTTATAATAGACAATGATGGCTATCAGATTGCTCGCTTTTTATATTCCATTGCATTCATCTGGAAGAGTCATGTAACACTATTTTATGACAATATTTATAATATGCTCTACATTGTTTTATCTCCAATTTTTTATGCTTATGTTGAAAAGATGTTAAACACGTGAGAGGGCATAGAGTTTTTCAACATGATTTAGGAGGAATCTCAACAAATACTCGAAGCCCACTACCCCGCTGGCTTGGACCTCCTCTATGTTTTCATAAAAACCCTTCCCTCCTTGGGCTTTTTAATATCGCATCATCTGTCCTCCAGTATCTCTGACCCGCATCTTCCTGTTTGCTTACTTCTCTTCTCCATAGGATTCCTAAATCGTGGGTATAAGATTCTTTGCTTAGAATCTCATATGTCACGTTCGCGGTCAAAAGAATCTATTTCCTTTCATCTTGAATTCTGACCTCGGTGTAGATGGGTCCTAAACATAACCAAGGGCAGCGCCAACCTTTGCCCCGCACCGCAAGGCATCACTGCGTGCTGGGATCGGGGGTCTCAAACTGGCGAGGCTCTACCTCCTCTCCCTTAAACAAAATCATTCCTTCTTCCTCATTTACTGAAATACTTTAACCATTCTATTAACAACACTGCGTGGAACTTTAATTTCCTTACTCTTCTACATCCCTATCACTGATTTCTGTTTTTTAAAAAGTTCTGAGTATAACACTCTGTGCTCATCACACCCCGCAACTGACAAATTATTAAACACTGCATCCGAAACTAATGATGTATTATATGTCGGCTAATTGAATTTAAATAATAATAAAATAATAAATTTTAAAATGTAAAAAAAGAGAGCACACTTATAATTAAAGACGCACACTTAAAAAATGAAATAAATAAATAAAAAGTTCTGAGTATTTACATTTGGCGAAAACATATATGAACAGTGAGGGATGTGGCTCAGTAACTGAATATTACTCCTTTCTTTAATCGATGAAATCTAATTGGTAGGTAGCTTCATAATCAATGGGTGGTTTATACTTTTAGCAATGGTATAAAGCATGTGAAATTATTGCTTACGTGAAATGAAATCACTTCTAATTATCTATTCTACAGTAAAATATTGATGAAGTGGAACCCATTTCCCAAATCTCTCAGGTTCACAGAATTATTTGTTGAAGTTCAAATTTAAAAGACAGTGATAAATAAGAAAGAAAAGTCTTATTTAGAAAATAATGAAGATCTCTTTTAAACCAACTTCCTATACTTCCTTCACTATGAAGATGTGCAAGGTGTTCAAAAAACAACTGTAAAAAAATTTCCAATTATTAATACGTGACTTGAAATATCTTTATTAAGATAGCAAAGTATATTGTATATTTGTTACTGCTTTGAAATAAAAAATTTCCTTGATGAATCCTATGTTTGCCAGAAAATAAAATTACTCAGAACACATCTCCTCCCTAACCAGTAGAATTAACAATGCTTTGTTAGTTTCTTTCCAAATGTACAGAGAATTAACCACTACATTACCAAAGTAGTACCACTTAGAATCACTCAAAGGCTATTTTTTCAAAAATATAGAGCAAAAACTTAAGGTTTTCGAAATTAAGAAGGGTATAAGTCAAGAAAGAATGCTGAACAAAATGTCCTTCTAAATTAAAACCAAAGCAATATAAGATATATATTGCAAAATTATGTGGTCAAAACTCATGGCTGAACTTATAGCTCGTATTTATTATCAGACAGATACATTCAAATCCCTTACTTTACGGCATCATTTATGCTATATTTTTTATAGAATAGAGATAATGTACACTGCTTTTGTGGGAAATTTTTTCAATCGCATGTAGTAACAGAAAATATGTTCTAAGAGAGAAATGGGCTGGCAGTTGGATAATTTTTACATAACTGAAATATCTATAAATCTGATAGACACACTGTATTATCATGGGTGTGAAATTATGCAAGTAGTTTTTCATTCTGAAAAATCTTAAAAAAGTATTAACCTATTGAATCAGAAAACCAAGTATTTTTACTCTTTCAATCTATAAATTGACTAAATTTATGTTTGTGCCTATAGTTTCTTGGATATGGACCAATTTATTTAGGGAATATAAACATATGTTATTTACTTTATTTTAATCACATCCCTAGACTCTGTCAAATAGATTTTAAGTAAAAATATTCTTCTTAGCCTTTTCTACTAATAGTTCAACTGGAAAGTGTATCACTTAGTAAAAGGAAATAGTATATTTTTCATAGGGCAAGATAAAATTTAGTTTACTTCTTTCCAAAACTAAATGCAACTTAACTAAGAATGCTCTCAATTAACTTGATAAAAAATATCAGGAGATCAATGTTTTAGCCCATTTTGAAAAACGTGGCTGTGCAGTTAGAGCTAGTATTTCTCTGCTTCAAGTTCTGCAATCTCTAAAATGACAAGAATTTACTGCTAACTCGCTTTCACCACATTACTGGGAGAATTCACTGAAAACCACCGATGACATGTTGATACGTGGCTTAACTGGAAAGGTCAATAAATTTTCCTAATGCTGAATCAATGTTTGATTTTCAAGAAAATTCGGTCAATTTATATAAAACTGATAACTACAAGGCATCTCTGAGCTGAGTGCTCCCCGTGTGGCAGTTTCACCTTGTACTGGTTCTTTCAGTGCGCGCTGCACTCCACAATTGTGTGCAGGTCTTGCTTTTATTTGTTGTACAATGCTTTAAATCAGATCATGGTAATGCTTGAATAAAATTTAATTATGTTAATTTCAATTACAAAGTTCATTTTTTTATGATAGAATATTTTACAGAAGTTAGAAAAATAACCAAAAAAAAAATGTTTTGTTTCGAGGAGATGGGGTACATCAGAAGTTCCACAAAATTGAGTCTAATGTTAGCATGCTAAAAATAGATATCTGTAAGAAAAGAACAGTGATGTGAAAATGTTAGTATTGAAAAACATAAAATTTTACAAGCTAAATTGAGACTTTTTTGAGCTATGGGGAACACATTTGGGTAGTACTTTGATAAATGACAGCAATAAAATATTTTATAATAGTTCCTTCTTAAAGCAGGTTTCACAGCATAAAAGCAGGCAAGGGGAGAAACTATCATGTATCAGTTTTAAAACGGCTGTCATAAAACTTTCTATAGCTCTCTGACCATGAGCAAATTTTGTTAGCAGTGGTATGTTTAATAGGTCAAAAAAAAAAAAAAAAAAAACAAATAGCTAAATAAATCAGGCTTAATTTATTTGTTTTTTCTGATACATAGTGTATATTATATGCACTCTATCCATTACGTTAATCTTCAGTCAAAACCCTAAGAGAAATCCTTTAAAGATAGTACACAATCTTTCTGTTTTAATAAGATCTCACCTGATGAAGACTTCCCATATCAAAGAAATATGTAAGCGCCACATATCTAACAACAATACAAGCAAAAAAACTTCTTATAATTTTAAATTTTTAGGGTTTTTTTTTGAAGTAGTATGAATTAACCCAAAGCAGGAACTACTTGATGATTAAAGAGTTGCCAATCTAATTTATAAATTGGAAGACCTTATAAGATATCTTGGGCTATCAGAGGTTACATTTCAAAAGATGAGGTATGTTAATTTTTAATTGTAACATAAGGCCCACTTGAATGGGAAAAAAGTCTGGTAAGCCAGAATTCTGTAAAAGGATCTGTTTTCATGGCAGCTCACTCTGGGCCATGGAAATTTCACTCAATGGTGGTTGGGTCTTGCTGGATTCAGACTTCACCCTTCAACAATACCTGAAGACAAGTGTATATGCTCAGTGTAGGGAGATGATTTTTAACTTAGGAGTCAATGAAAGGATTACTAGCGAATAAATATACTACATAAGTCATTAAACACTAAGTGCACACACACACACACATGTTCTCAGATATATTATAATCACAAAGCTCAAATAATAAGTAGTATAATCCCAGGACTAAATCCAAATTTTTGCAACTAGAAAATTTGGTGAAATTCTTCGTATTGGAAAGGGAAACATGTTTTCATGCCCTATCTGTCCAGAACTTGATTCTATGTGGTCTGTTGATGTTTATCTGTCTCCATCTGGTTCATATCTACATTAGAAGTACGTTCTTGTAACAGTTAAGAAACTAAGTATATACATTTCTGTGTTTGTTCATAATTATGCAATGATCATAAGTCTAAGATTCTTCATCACTTTGTTTTGGTAGTTCTAGTTGCTATTCTTTCTATTTTGCTACTACACATATTCTTAAAATTCTGGCATTTGAGCAGGTTTGCTTCTTTCTGTGCATCATTATTGGGCAGTACATGACCAACTTAGCTATCCAACCCAGCCCAGCATTAATTCTCTGTCTCTGTCTCTCTCTTTCTTGGCCTAGGGCCATTTGTGGCCCTTTCTGCAGGACCCAAAGTGTCCTTCTAAAAGATAAAGAGGCTGGTTCTAAAACTTTAAAATGACAAATGAGTATTATACCTGGATTTCATTTCTTAAAGCCTGGGTTGGTCTCAGAATGGAGCTGCTCTGGCCAAGAGTCCAGAGCATGGAACTGTGGGGGATCTAGAGCTAAAGCCTGGATCAGGCTGAGTGGCCATTTCTGCTGAGGCATGAAGGGATGAAGGAAAACAGAACAGGACAGGAACTGGGGACACCAGGACAGAACAAGTGGGTTTGGAGTGGAAAATGGAAGGCAGAGCCTGGAGACTGCCTCTAAGGAGTTGTAGCCCCTATGCCTTTCCAAAGGACACCTGCCGGTCTACTCATGGGTAGACAGGAGACATCGAGGGGACTGAGCATGACTGGACACCAGCTTAATGAGAAGAATACTTGGGAAAATATGCTTCCATTGAGCCAAACCACTGACCCTATTCCACTTCTTTTGTTGAGCTATCAAACATCTTTCATTCTTGTACCAATATAGAAATTCCCCACTGCACCATCAACAACTGGCTCTCCAGGGTTCTCCTTCTGGGTGTTATTTTGTGTTTGTGCTTGACCCATATCTCAGGGATTATGGTTTACAGTTGACCAGTGAGGTTCAGATATAGTTCAGCAGAATTGAGAAAGACTTTTTTTTTAAAGATTTTATTTATTTATTTAACAGAGAGAGAGACAGCGAGAGAGGGAATACAAGCAGGGGGAATGGGAGACAGAAAAGCAGGCTTCCCACTGAGCAGGGAGCCTGACATGGGGCTCGATCCCAGGACCCCAGGATCATGACCTGAGCCGAAGGCAGACACTTAACAACTGAGCCACCCAGGTGCCCCGAGAAAGATTTTTTGAAGATCATTATCAAGGAACAGAAACCAGGGTGGAGAAAATCTTCAAAGCATGTTTAAATTTCATGGTTTAGGGGCGCCTGGGTGGCTCAGTCGTTAAGCGTCTGCCTTCGGCTTAGGTCGTGATCCCAGGGTCCTGGGATCGAGCCCCGCATCGGGCTCCCTGCTCGGCGGGAAGCTTGCTTCTCCCTCTCCCACTCCCCCTGCTTGTGTTCCCTCTCTCACTGTGTCTCTCTCTGTCAAATAAATAAATAAAATCTTTAAAAAAAAAAAAAAAAAATAAATAAATAAATAAATAAATTTCATGGTTTAGATAATGCGAACTTCATTTCAACCCTTTGGGAATTTGTGAATTTTTATTTGGAAACTCTAACATACAAATTAGAACTTTATTATTTTGCTATTCTCAAACATAGGTGAGGCCACGACATGATTTAACAATTCTTTCACTCATTTCTAGTCAGCAGTTTTTTTTCTTTTTTAATTTTATTTTATTATGTTATGATAATCACATACATCACATCATTAGTTTTTGATGTAGTGTTCCATGATTCATTGTTTGCATATAACACCCAGTGCTCCATCAATACGTGTCCTCTTTAATACCCATCACCAGGCTAACCCATCCCCCCACCCCCATCCCTCTAGAACCCTCAGTTTGTTTCTCAGAATCCATAGTCTCTCATGGTTCGTCTCCCCCTCTAATTCCCCCCCCTTCATTTTTCCCTTCCTATTATCTTCTTTTTTTTCTTTTAAACATATAATGTATTATTTGTTTCAGAGGTACAGGTCTGTGATTCAACAGTCTTACACAATTCACCGTGCTCACCATAGCACATAGCCTCCCCAAAGTCTATCACCCAGCCACCCCATACCTCCCACCCCCACCACTCCAGCAACCCTCAGTTTGTTTCCTGAGATTAAGAATTCCTCATGTCAGTGAGATCATATGATACATGTCTTTCTCTGATTGTCTAGTCAGCAGTTCTTATCTGGAAAATGCATTACTTTCATAAAATTCCTGCCCCTCAACTTCACATTCTATCAACAAAGAGAATAAAAGCCACTAAACATTTATTTTAGTCAACAAATATTTATTGAGCAAAATATGTGTCACAATCTGGGCTGAGTGTTATGATGCTATGGTTGGGAGATACAGGTAAACAACAGCTATAATAAATATGGTCCAGTCCCAGCTAATTAGACAAAGGAACTTCTAATGGGCTTTCTAGGAAAGACGATCTCCCTTGACGAAAGGCAAGGACAATGAAAAGAGAAAGCTCTTTGAATCCCATATCTTTGTCCCTGCTTTGGCTTCTGATGCCTGTGAGGATAAGATGAGGCCATCTTACAACCAGCAGGGACAAGATGGAAGATGAAAGCCCATATGCTGATTGTGGTGAAGCTGAAGAATGGACAGAACCTGGGTCTTTGTGAATACACCTAAGTTGCTGAACTAATGATTATAACGTCTACCTCCAAGCATCTCACAGACAAGCATTTACTGTTCTTATGGTCTACTCCGCTCATAGTTAGGTTTTCTGTTATTTGTCTCCAGAAGTATCTTGACCGAGAAAATGTCATGGGGGAGCTTGGAAAGGGCACCTACTCCAACCTTCATGGAGAAGTAATATCTGTGATGAAACCTGAAGATCTACTAGGAGATTGATGGAGAGGCAGGTATGAGGGCAAAGGAGGCTCCAGGCAGAGGTAGCCATGCACAGAAAGATTCAGAGGAAGAGTAAGAATGAGGAACTTCAAGTAATTAGTGTGCCAGGAAGAAAGGAGATGAAGGGACAAGTCCAGAGAGATCATGTCACTCCTCTGTTCAAATCCCAGCAAGACCTCCCCCATTGCCCTCTTAAAAGAAGCTAAAATCCTTAGAATGACTTTGATTTCATGTCTGGCTCCTGACACTGCTATGACCCCTACTCCTACCTCTTATCTTACTATTTTCCTCTCGCTCTTTCTGCTATAGCTACAATGGCCTAATTTCTATTCTTCAAACATCCTTTGCCTAATCCTGCTTCAGGGCCTTTGCACTTGCTGTTCTCTGCACCTGAATATATTCTCCACATATATCTGCATGGCTTACTATTTCTCTCACTTTCTTCAGATCTGTGCTGAAATGTCACCTTTTCAGGGAAGCTATTCCTGGCCACCCCACTGCATAAAATAACAACTCCCAATCACTTATCCCAGCACTCCCTATCTCCTTTATCTTATTTTTTTCTTCTTCTTCTTCTTTTTTTTTTTTTTTTTTTTTTTTGCTGTGGCATGTGTCGCTATCCTACATGCTATAGGTTTACATATTTACTGTCATTCCTTCCCTATGAGAGCAGGAATTAGTCTGTTTTGTTTCACAATATATTCCTGGCACCTCAATTAACTGCTTCACTGATAGATCCCTAACATGCCTTATCAGGGGGCTCATAGAAAATATTTGTTGATAAAATGTATGAACGAATAAAAATCAGCCAAATCATCTAGGTTTTTATCTCCCACAGTGAAGACACATTAATTACTTTAACTTGCTTCTTTCCCCTGCATTTCCAAATGTAACCAACTCTTCATTAATCCTTTCCTTCTGGCCGGATTATAGGGAGTGGTGGGTATCAGGCTAGAGGAGTAGGTAGATCCCGAAGTAGTATCTTATGACTGAATAAAAGATTTTGGGTTTTATGCTGAAGCATTTGTAGAGACAGTGATATTTATCAACTCACATTTTTGAAAGATGATGTTCCCTTCAGTGTAGAGAATAGATTCTGAGTGGATAGTAGAGTAAGAAAGGAGGCCCATGAGGAAGTTATTACAGGAATACAAGTGAGAAATTATTAGGATCTTAGCTAAATAAGTGACATCTGGAATTGGATAAAAGATGTTGATTGAGACCTGATCACAAAGGATTTAGTATAAGAGTAAATGAGGAGTATGAAAGAGAGGACACTAACTTGGGGTCCTGCAGACCTAGCTAGACCGTTCATCAAGAAGGGGCAGGTAGAAAGAGGAAGAGGAGTTCTGGAAACTGAACACAGTGGGCTCGGTTCTGGACATGCTGGGTTGGAGGTATCTGTAGAGATGTTTATAGGCAGTTGGATACATTGATCTATATCTCCCAAAGAAGCCACCACTAATGGGTATGCAGAGAAAAACGAATCACTGAGAGGCTAATAGTTTCACACAGTGAATCCAGGAAGCTGGGCAAAGCATGACACAGAAGCCAAGCAAGATGGATCCTGGGAAGATATTACTGCAGTCGACAACCTCAAGAACACTGGGACATTTGACAGAAACATTTCCATAGACTGACCAGGACAGACGCTAGATTCCACTTGGTTGAAGACTAGTAATAGTAAAAGTTAACCCGTTCTGCACATTTACTGAGTGGCAAGGCTTTCCTCCATCTTCTTTAAGGACAAATGCCTTTAACCCTCCCAACTGCTCTATGAGGTGAGTGCAACTATCATGATCATTCCCATTTTTCTGATGAGGAAATGTTTCCTCCTCTCTCTCAACATCAGCTGAGGTGCTGGCGCCCTGCCAATCCTAATACGGGGTGATTTCACACAGATCTTCAAGGCTTGCTCCTACTTGGTCAAGAGTTCTTCTTATTCAACTGAAAGTATTTCTTTCCTTTTCAAAGCCTTTACCTGTCACCACGGTCTCATGCCAGCATCCTACCCCTCTGGCAAACTGAGGGCCCATGAGCTGCCTCCAGGCATCTGCCCAGAATGGCTATTGCCCTGGGGGATCCAATTTTCACCCACTTTTTATCTATGACCTTTGCTATGGCTTGGCATTGCAACTGCTTTTGGCTAATGGGATGTTAGCAAACTTAATACTAGAAGAGGATTAAAAAGTGTATATTTGATACCACTTTTGCCCTCTCATGCCTCTGCCACCACCATAAGAACATACACGGGCTAGCCTGCTAAAAGATGGACAGATCCATAAGCTAACTAAATGCTTATTATTTTTTTTAAAGATTTTATTTATTTATTTGACAGAGAGAGAGAACACAAGCAGGGGAGTGGCAGGCAGAGGGAGAGAGAGAAACAGGCTCCTTGCTGAGCAGGGAGCCCAATGTGGGACTCTATCCCAGGATGCCAGAATCATGACCTGAGCCAAAGGCAGACGCTTAACCGAATGAGCCACCCAGGCGCCCCAATGCTTATTATTTTAAGCCACTGAGGTTTTATTTTGGGGGGGTTGTTACCTCACTTTCTTTTGGCTATAAGTAACTTATAAGCTCTATCAAAGTTGAGCATTTGATTATTTATCTGCTGCGGCTATCCCTCCTTCTTGCTGAATTACTTACAACTTTTTCATTAAAAACCCTTAGCTCTGCTCTGCCATAGAAAGAAAAAGAACTTTACTCAGAAATGGCTCCCTGAGACTACAACATGCTCATTCTCCTCTCCCCCTTCTCCCCTTTGAAGGTTGGGTGGGAGAATTAAATCAACCTAATGGTCATTTGCAGACTATATATTTCAGCCTCTCCTTAATTCCATGTCATCTGAGTGTTCTCCTTAAAAATTCAATTCAAATGCTTTGAAAACTCTCTATTCATTGGATGACAAAGCAGGACACAAATCCTGTTGAAATATCATTAGCCAGCCTTTCTTTAGCCCCACACTCTGCAGCATAAGCAAATAAATAAACTCTAGAAAGTACGGGAGCATTGTCTGCATTTCTGGCCCCCCTCCCCCATCCATGTGAGTGCATTCAATTGCCACTGGGTCCTATTGCCCTCAGGCTCCATATGTCTGGAAAATTATTAGAGGATAGCTAACCCCTTTGACTATGGCTGGGCTGGGGGCAGCATAGCCTCAGTCACAAAATGCTCCACGTGGGAAGCTATGAAGTCAGTGGCTAAAGTTACCTCCTCTTCCCTGACCCAAATCTACAGTGTTCAAGGCAATGCAACTATGTAAGCAACTGCCCTGGAGCTGGTTCCAGGTTTTTGAATGCTTTGCTACCAGGTAATGTTATTTTTCTACAAAGTGTATCTAATATAAAGTAGGTGAAATTCTAACTATGCTGTCTTTGTGAGACTCAAAATGTAGAAATATAAGGTCAGAAAGATGTCAGAATAATAGTTTCAAAACTTTTTGGCCAGTATGTGCAATTCTTGGACATCTTTTGGGGAACATGGAACAGCTTGAGAATACGTATCTGCTCCAGGCTTCTTATCCCTTTACCTCTCCTGCCCCTGCCACCATACACCCATCTCCCATTAAAATAATCCAATAATTAACTTAAATATTTTGCAGACTGTGTACCTTTGTTTCTGATATGATGGGCCTTTTGTTAGACTTTCTGCTATTAAGTAATGGTAGCTTCACGTGACATGATAGGTGAGAAAAACAGTCATTCTTGATTTTCCTTTAAACACTGGGTTAATAGCTCCCAGTTTAATAGAAAAGTTGAGGCTACCATCCTTACTTGGAGATTGTTTTGGAAAGGAAAATGCCATTTGTGTATAATGCCTTTTAAAACAGTAGGAAAATCCTTAGACTGAATATTATGACAACATCAAAGATTAAAGCTTAAACTTGGCAGCTCATGCCCATGCACACATGCACACACACACACATACCCATTAGACCAATTTGGTAAGCGTTTCAAATCTTCTTAGCCTGCTCCAAAGGAGAACCCCAGTATAATGGGGTAGAAGGCAGACCAAGATCAAGGTCAAGCCTTCAGTTTTTATTTATAATTTCTCTCCCTTGAATCTCTTTAACTTTTTTCCGGTGTTTCACTCTTTGAGTGGTCAGAACAACCACTCAAAGGAGATGAATAGTGAATAACCTATATTCCTTATTTTCTTAATCCCTGACAGTGCTGATTCTCCCTCTCCACCTCCCTCTCCTTTTTTTCCTCTGTCTCTCTCTTCCCCTCCCTCAAACAAAGGCGTTTCCTCACAAAGAATTGCCTCTGCTACTGTTGTGGTTACTCTCCCTGTCTTGCCTTCTGGAATGTACTGTGAAATGCCAGACAAGATGACTCAGGGAGAACAGGGGAAAAAAGTTTGCAAGTCTCTTGGTCTCACATGGGGTATGTAATAGAATACTACTAAGGAGAAGTCATTTTGCCAAAGTAACCAGAATAATATGCTGATAATATTTTCCACTATCAAACGCAATACCACGAGGAGACATAAATGATGAATATGAGCATGAAAATGTCCTTAATGGCTTAATTTGTGGAAGGAACATGGAAGTGGGGTGTCACAGTCTGGCTAGAAGCTCTGTGCACATTTAGACTCTGAAAAACAATGTGAATTTGGTCTAAGGAATGGAACCAAATGGACAAATATGTATTTAAGAGATCTGTGCTTTTCATTTAGTGAAAATATGCCCTTGATTTCTGTCAATGTACTTTTAAATGTATCATTTAGTATTTGAACTTTTGCCACTGCTGCAAAGAATCCTCAAGCATGGAAACTCAACAATTCCAGAAATCCCTTGATCTCAGTCTCCCCATTTTCGTGCTCAAAAACATTTCCCTCTTGGGTGGAGACACAAAGGGGACCAGGAACAGGGAGAAACAGCAAGGGTTGGGGTTGGAAGGAAGGGTGAAGAAAGGTGAAAAGATGAAGAAAATAAAGAGTTTCCATAAACAAGCCTTGTTTTTACTAGGTTTTTCACTAAGAAGTAAAAAATTACTAGGAATTGATTTTTATTTTATTTTACTTTATTTTTGCTTTGTATTGAAGTCGATTTCATGTCTGGAGAAAAGGACGTTAATGATGAGTTATGTCAAAATTCCACAGCTTAATTTCCCTTTGTCATAACTACTAAGATGATAACATTGTCAGTAGTAAAATTACTTTGAAAAGTTAAAATCATTATATAACCTGAAATGATATTATTACTAATAATACTGACAATGTTGTTTTATCCTTGGTAAGCCAGAAATACTTTCTTAATCTTCAAAACCCTGAAGAGGTTCCTGGAATAACTAATAGATCTCAGGATAACCTGATTCTTTCTGGGGGATATCTATGTACTATATTCTATGTGAGTGAAGGTGGAGTCAGGGACATCCTACCTTACATCCTACCTTAGGATGTGTCCTCCATTTACTCACTCACAGAATTAGGGAGTTGGACTTAATGTCTTCCAAGGTTATTTTTCCTTTAAAATTCTATGGGGTTTTTTTTTTTTTTTTTTTCTGCTTTAGGTAAAAACGTATTTTTTTCAGAACATGTAGATAGGGGGTCAAACCAGCCAAAGGCTGCAGTTAAATGAAATGTGTTATCACCAGAAAAATAGCCTAGGCCTTCGTGTGTTGGCATATATCTCAGCCATGAAAAGAAACTACAGCCTTCAAGCACTCTAGACACCAGGTACCCCCCCAGAAAGGCTAAGAAGACAAGTTGGGGAAGCATTCATGCAGGTTTTCTGGTGATAACTCTACATCCCTGCAGTTCTCATTCCTTCTTAAAAGATGAAGAGGCAGCAACTCAGAGAAGTACGTCAACAGTTTGCCAAAAGATACTTCCTAATTCATGACCAAATTGTGACTCCCAAACACAGGCTGGTTTGAAAGCTTTGAAACAGACCATGTAGGACTAATCTGAGTACTTAAATTGAACTCTTTACACTTCGAGGAAACTTTTAAAGCTGTTTGTCCCCTCTAGAGCACTTTGTTCAACTTGACTTCATATCCAGGTGGCTAAGAGGCTTTACCACTGGCACTATTTCTCATGGGGTCAAATCATGCACATTGCCCGGAAGAAGACCATGGACTTATCAGAGAAGAGATGGATTAAAGAGGAGCACCATGGGTTTTGAGTCAGACTTGAGGCTGAATCTTAGCTCCAGTGTTTACATGGGCAAAGCACCTAAACTTCTAAAGCTTCTCATTTCTCCTATGTTCAATGGAAATAACAATATTTCATAGAACTGTAGTGAGATAAAAGAAATCTAGGAAGTGTTTGCACAGAGCCTGGCAGATAATAAATGGTAGGTAACTCCCATTGTGAAAAATTCTAAATCTGTTTATGTCACAAAACAGAGACAAAAACCGAGATCAACAAACTTTTTCTAGAAAGGGCAAGATAGTAAATATTTTAGGTTTTTTAGACCATACAGTTTCCACCAGAACTACTCAACTTTGGTGTAACACAAAAGTACCATAGATAACAAAAAACAAACAAACAAACAAACAAACAAAGAATGTGTGGCTTTGTGCCAATTAAACTTGTTTTACAAAAATGGTAGGTACACCAGATTTGACCCATAGGTATAGTTTGCCCACCTCTGGTTTAAAGGCAAATGGATTAATTTTAAGAAAATAAATGCTATTATTATAATTATGTGTCTAATGGTCTTTAAATGAATTATATCCAGAGTAGTAAATTGATCCCCACAAATAATTTCCAAACATCTGGTTTGGTAGGCAAACTTCATGAACTTTAAATCACTTTAACTCACAAGTCATCCTTTGTGTAGGATGGCATTTACCATTTTATGTCTGTTAATCACTTTCGTTGACTAATTTGCAAATGTTCAAATCACATGCTTGGGTGTATTAGGAAAACCTGGGATTCAGAAGGTCAGTTTACATGGTATTTCACAGCAAACTGAAATCCACTACCGAAATGCCACACAAATTTTCCAGTCAAAAGAGCCTTTGGAGATTTAAAACTTTCCTACTAAATGTAAAATTTGGCAGAGCTCACCCTGGTTGAATACATGAAAGCCTGAAATATTTGAAAGATATGGTGCAATTAATAAGGTTATATTCCTCTTTCAGAGTGTTGTACAAAGCCTTTCACAGCTCAACTCTATTTTGGGTAATCACTTCATCTCCCATTCCTAGGGGAGGTTTTTGTGCTACCAATTATAATTTGATGGGATCACACGGAATTCTTTCAAACCTTGAAGGAAAAAAGTTCAATCGGAACAAAATTCAATGACAATTTTATATGTACAGAGAGCCTAAAAAAAAAAAAACCTAATGACCAATGATTCTGATTCGTCATTAACCAATGTAAATGAAAAAGTGCATTAAACTGGTGCCTCCTATTCAAATCTAAACTCCATAGAATGGAAACTGTGCTGTTGAGTCCCTCAAGGACTTCAGTATTTTAGGAAAACTACTTGGCTTCTCTACTCCAGAGTGGAATCTGATGAAGCCTTGTGTTACTGAGTTTTCTTGCCAGAAAGCTAGTCTCACATAAAGAAAAATAAAATATTCCTTGTGATTAGCCATAATTGGGGTTGCTCACTTCAAAACTTTAATTTGCTTATAAAATCTCCTTTTTTTCTGCTTTATGTCATAATCCAAAAGTTTCATTTTTTTTCTTTGTATTACTCTTATATTAGCTCAAGACTCCAAAGGGTTAGCTCTGGGATAGCTTCCTTACTCTCCTTTGGGCAGACATGCCGGTCATAATAAACCAAAAGGAGAAATCTTATTAATAGCTTCTAGAATATAATGATTTGAACAGTGACACTGCACTATTGTTTACCCCTCCCTGCTTAAGCTCAAAAGTTAGCTTAAAAGGGGACTCTATTGGCAGGAAGTTTTTTTGCTTGCTTGTTTGTTTGTTTTTAGCATCAAATTCTGGATTGGTTTCTAAGTGATATCTGCATAGCAAATGAACTTGTTTTCTTTGATACATCTCTTTGAGATGGCTTGGTGA
This sequence comes from Phoca vitulina, assembly GCF_004348235.1. Taxonomy (NCBI): domain Eukaryota; kingdom Metazoa; phylum Chordata; class Mammalia; order Carnivora; family Phocidae; genus Phoca; species Phoca vitulina. The sequence continues at coordinate 15,045,195 of NW_022589714.1, forward strand.
GGCCAAAAGATATCATAGGGTATCTATGGACCGTCAAGTTACCCCTTGTCTTCACCATTATCCCTTCCAGCTTCCTCAGTTCCCCGAAGTCTGTATGCTATCTACAGTCTTCTAACACACACGCCATATTATGTATGCCACACCACAGAGGAAGTACTGACATTTTTCTGAATCCTCCTTATTTTCTGTACTTGACAGAAGTTCTTGCTTTACTTTAGGGTAAAAGGGGGGATAGAGGAAATTCTATCCCACATAGGACTTTTTCTGGAAGCCTGTCTCTACTAAAGATGTGCATACCAGCTATCCAGTTAAGAGCTGACCACACAATAGTATTCAAGAATATTTACTGAAAACAGAGGGGAGATATTTAGCCCATAGACCAGTTAAATAGTGTTGTGAATTTTATGTGTTTTTATTGTAACCTTTCTCTAGATTTTCCTGCAATTATAAAATAATATTTTGGAACTGAAATAGTTTAGAAGTAGTCTTCTCTATAGACATCTTATCTCTCCTTTCCACCTGGAATGCACAGTAATTAAGATATTATTTTTCTCTATTACAAGACTCCACTCACAGAATTCTGGTCACCAAATTTGTGGGTTTTTTTCTTCTTTATCCCATACCAAATAACTCTGTGACACCAGCTAAATCTTACAATTCAATTCAGATCTGACCCTCTCTACCCAGAGTTACCTCACATCCCACAAGTTAAGAACCCAGCCTCACAAGACTCCCTCCTCCTTCACTTCAGATGCCAACGGCAAGTCCAGGTTGTTAAGACCCACTGGCTATAGATCAGAGATTCCCACTATCCCCTCCTTGGGTTCCATTAATTTGCTAGAGCAGCTCACAGAATTCAGGAAAACAGTTTACCTCCTAGATTACTGATTGATTATACAAAGATAAAGCACAGAAATAGCCAGATGGAACAGATGCATAGGGCATGGTAGGTGGGAAGGGGCCCAGAGCTTCCATGCTTCCTCTCTGGGGGCCACCTTCCTAGGACCCCATATTCACCAACCCAGAAGCTCTCTAAACTCCTTTATTTAGGCATGCTTGATTAAATCATTGGCCATTGGTGATACATTCAACTCCCAGCCCCTCTCCCCTCCTCAGAGGTCAGAGGGTTGGAGTTGAAAGTCCTAACCCTCTAATTACACAGTTGGTTCCCCTGGCAACAAGTTCCCAACCTGTGGTTATCTAGCAGCTTTCCAAAAATCACCTCATTAATATAAACTCAGGTGTGGTTGAAAGACGCTTATTGTGAGTAACAACAGACACCCATTTCACTTCTATCACTCTGGTGCTATTTCAGGAAGTGGGAACAAAGATTAAATACAATAACAAAAGATGCCTCTGTGCCTTTTATCACCTGGGAAATTTTAAGGGGCTGTGTGCCAGGAACCATGGATGAAGACCAAAATATGTATTTCTTATTGTAAATCACAATATCCCAGGTATTTTTCTATATTACAGTAAAAATATTATTCACTAAGTTTAAATTGGCCATCAAGACTTAAAAATCAGTAGATTGAGAGGTGCTTGGGTGGCTCAGTCGGTTAAGCGACCGTCTCTTGATTTCCGCTCAGGTCATGATGTCAGGGTGGTGAGATCCGGCCCTTGTGGGGCTCTGTGCTGATCATGGAGTCTACTTGAGATTCTTTCTCTCCCTCTTCCTCTGCACCTCCCCCTGATCTCTCTCTCTAAAATAAATAAATAAAATCTTAAAAAAAAATCAATAGGTTGATTTATTGTTTTCTTAGAAAACTATGATATCTAACAATATTGGGATGGTCTTCCCCTTTATAAATCTTAAGGGCACAAATTTGTTTCAGTGTGAGGTCGGAGAGATTGAAGGAAGTAGTTGGTTCTGGGGATGTTCCAGTTTTGGTGCTCACATTGTGCTGCAAAAAAAGGGCAGATAAAAATTGGTGGCGTTTGAGTAAAATCTCTATGGGACTTTGAGAGCTTGTACTGTGAATGGCCTTGATGTCATCAGTTCTCTCTTGCAATTAGAGACTGGGGTTCTCTCTTTCCCTGCAGATATGAATTTTGATGACACGCATTGCTCCACTATCAGCAGTGACAGGAAATTTCACGAGAGTGAGCAGCAATCAGTGGGCAAGGAAATGGGGGTGCTAAGCAGAGGCCAAGAACACCACTATATAACACATCCATAAGATACACTTGTAGATCCCCCAAACCATTGGGGGTGAATGTGAGAGTGTTCTTTGTTTCCAAAGAGAACTTCACAAAATTCCACAGAAAACTAATTATGATTCTTTTTTTTAATTTACAGACTGGTGTAACTTAAGGAATATTGGTTACTTACGTTAAATTTTATATTATCTAATACATCTCTGATCAAAGGATTTCTTAAAGTTTTTAGACAATTTACATTGCAAAAGAGTACCTGATACATGTATAAATATATTATCATCATTACTATTTTAGTATTATTCTTGCATTTTTAAAAATATTTTATTCATAAAAAATTTTTTATTCAGTTATTAGAGAGAGCACAAGCTGGGGGGGGCAGAGGGATAGGACGAAGCAGGCTCCCAGGTGAGCAGGGAACCCCACATGGAGCTCGATCCCAGGACCCCAGGATCATGACCTAAGCTGAAGGCAGACGCTCAACTGACTGAGCCACCCAGGCGCCCCATATTTTTGCATTTTTAAATGAAGAGAGTATTTTAAGCCTTCAATCCTTGGTGTAGTTCTCATATTCAGAATGTTAACCAAAAAATCCACTATAACATAGACTGTAGAGGCTAGATATTAAATTTTATAATAAAACCTTTAGTGCTTTTTGGATGAAGATGATTTCAAGTTCATAATTCTTTTGAAGTAAATTCTTACAAAGCAACACTGAATGCTTGCGATTATTTAATCAACACTTGGATTTTGAAATATTTAAGGACAACACCATACTTACTAAGATAGAGTTAGCAGCAAAAGAAAAGAGAGACATAGTTAGCAGCATCAGAGGATGAAAGAATGTAGTAGCCTTTAAAAAGTCCAGGTTGCCAGTGGCATTACTCACGCCGTTTCTGCTCTTCGCTCTCCGACACATGAAATGCACTGGCAGCTCGCTGACACGGCCTGTCGAAGAGAATTTCCTTTTCAAGCTTCCATCTTAGTCAGCTAAATAATATGAAAGCTATTTGTCATGCCACAGAGATTAAACATGAACTGCCTGCAAAATAAATTACCTGTGAGGTCAATCGCAGGCCAAATACGATCTTGGAAAAAAATGTGTATACGGAAAGATAAAGCAAGTCCGTGAAAGGACTAGCCGATATCCAGAGTGCAGGACAAGTATTAACATTTTTTTCCAAATTGGAAAAATTGGATAATCAAAAAGGCCTTTGCTTTTTCATTTCCAGTGGCTCTCTTTTGAAGGCAAGCACTATGGGGCGACGCCTCCAAATGAGGTTGCTATTTCCTAGGCTAGCATCTGATTTCGAAGCTCAAGTTTGACAAATAAGCAGATGAGAGATTTTTTTCTGCTGAGGTCAGGTGTGTCTGTGGTTGCATCCAGCCTTGAAGTTTGCTCAAAGAATAGAAAAATGAATATCAAGTATGCCTACACCCAAGCTTGTTATGAAGTATGTTGGTGTGTGTGATTGCATGTGTACGTATAGAAATTCATCCTGCAAATGGAATTTTAAAAGTTACAATATAAGGTTTTTGCTGTGCAGGTTGTACACAATTTTGTCAGAAATTATTGCAATGTTTTTGTGCATATACACTTGTGTAAGAGGGAGAGTTCCTTGGATATAAGAACGGTGTTTTGTCTTTGGATCTCAAGTGCCAATAGAGTGGCTAGCTCATAGTAAATATTTAAGGCATCTTCCTGTGACCAGACACTGCCAATGGGAAACTACATTATAAATGAATGGGCTTCCTCTAAAAAAGATTATAATTTGAGGTGGCACCATAATTGAAAAAAATGTATTTGAAGTAAAAATATAATGAAAAGATCTGGATGCAAGTACTGGTCCCCATAAATTACTGCTCTAAGGCCTAGAGGTGAGCGTTGTGCCTTCAATGGAAAAAGCTGGGGGTGGGGCAGAGAAAAGGTGAAAAAATACATAAGAAGAGTAGAAGAGGGTCATTGTTTTTTAGGTAATCCTTTTCAGTCATTCCAAAAGCATATTTTAAGTTCTTACTATGTATCAGGCACTGTTTATAGGTGATGGAAGTACAGAAGGAAATTGTCTGTTCTGAAGGACCTTACATTCTAGTGATCTTATATTACATTGTGTTACCTTATACACCAAGTGTTCCACATTTCTATTTTATGCTGTATGGTATATGGTATATTGGATAATACTGTATTGACTGATATCTTAAAAATATATTGACACAGATACTATTAAACAGTGGTATATATAATATTATAATAAGTAGTATGAAGGAAATTAAATCGCTGTAAGGTAATGGTGCTACCATTTTAGATGAGGTGGTCAGGGAGGTGACATTTGAGCAAACCTTGAATGAAGTATGGCAGTAAGTCATGGAAGAAGTAGGGCTAGAGTATTCGAAGTAGAGCAAATTTCAAATGAAAGGTCCTGAGGAAAGACCCAGCTTTATTTCTTCAAGAAAAAAATAAGTCCTACATGGAGAGTTAGGAGAAAAGCAGGCGATGATGCTGGAGAGCCAGGCAGATGCCAGGTTATAGAAGGGCTTTTCCTGTCATGCTAAGGGCTGGGAACTCTGAATAGGTCAGTCTGGAGATAAGTATTTTACAGTCATCAATTCATAGATACCAGTGAAAGTAAATAGAGAAGAACAATTTTCAATGACTGAACCCTAGGGAACTCTGGAATTTAGAATTTGGGATTTGGAGCAAGTATATACAGCCAAGGAGACTCAGGAGTGGCTGGTGAGGTAGGAGGAGAATGGGGAGAATGTGCCTCTTACCTAAGACAAGTATTTGAAGAGGGATGAATCCCTATCTGTGTCAAATGCCATTGCAAGACTGAGGAAGATAGGACTGAAAATCACCTTTGATATTCGGTGCCCTTTACAGGAACAGTTTAATGGAATGATGAAGACAAAACCTGCCGGTAGTTGGGGCATCTGGGTGGCTCAGTCATTAAGCGTCTGCCTTCAGCTCAGGTCATGATCTCAGGGTCCTGGGTTCGAGCCCCGCATCAGGCTCCCTGCTCAGCGGGAAGCCTGCTTCTCCCTCTCCCACTCCCCCTTCTTGTGTTCCCTCTCTCACTGTGTCTCTCTCTGTCAAATAAATAAATAAAATCTTTAAAAAAAAAAAAAAGCTGCCAGTAGCTGATTCAAAAAAGAATATGAAGTAGGGACTTTGGAACAGAGAGTAAAGCATGCTCATGAAAATGAGGAAAGAAAAAAATGGAACTATTGAAGGATGGGCATGTGAGGTAAAGGGAGAATTATTCTCCAAAGATGGGACATATTATACAGTACTTGTAAGAAAGACAGCTGGACTGGACAGATGGAGTTTGTGATGGGGAGAGCAAACACTGGTGAGTGATGGTCCCAGGTATGGTGGGTGCTAAGGGTAGAGTGGAGAATAATGGTCGCATTGTCTGTGATCTTATCAAGTTTACAATCTCAAGTTTCCAACCCTACATTCTATTGAAAGCATTTCTATCAAGGCCATCATCATAATTGAGGTGGAGATATAATGTAATCCTTTACTCTGTTAAAGTCACACTCCATTCAAACAGCTGATAGAATACAATAGAACCTAAAGCCAAAGAACGGCACAGTTCCTCTTCTAAGTCAGCTGTAGAGTGCTTGTAGGTAAGTATTTATTTAACCACCAAGGTTCTGGGGGAGAAAGCACCCTGATTTGTAGCGATTGACAATTATTGTAGTGTAAATACTCTTGCCATGGCTGATTTCAAGCTACTAACTCTTTAATGGGCAGCCCACAAAATTCCTGAATATTTAACAAGCAGCCCTGACAAGTCCTTGGGAGCTGGCCCCAGCATACAATTGTCAGTCATAACTTCAAGCTTACAATCCCTCCATTGACTCTAAACTTCTTGGAGGTAAGAAATGGGTCTGGCCCATCTTTTTATCTCTTTAAGCACCAAGCACAGGGATTTACTTAATATATCCACACACTAAATATTTGGAAAAGGAAAGAAGGAAGGGCAGATACTCTGATCAATATCTAGGACAAATAACATCTGGGAGCCACTCTGCTTAGAACACACCTCCCCGTAGTACCTGCCTGGCTCTGCCTCACATGCCTTAGCTTAAATGTCACCTTGATAGAAAGACCTTTCTACTGATTCTATCCAAATAGGTCTCTACAATGATTTTATACTCTATACTCTTATTTTTTCTCCTAGTAGTCCTCACAATCCATTATTTTACCCCATTTGTTTATTTACTTACATATCTATCCTAGCATACAATAATATCAAAATAGGGCAATGACCATGTTTATTTTATTCACAGTGCATAACGAGAACTCAGAATAGTGACTAACTCATAATAACTAAATATACTTTGTACAAGTAGTGATTTCAGATGATTTATTAGTAAAAAAACATGCCATTAACAAAATGCTAATCTTACTGGTAAGTTATTTTGATATCTACAATACCATTATAATACTTTATTTTTCATTTGTCTTAGTTATGTTATCAGAGCAGAAAGTTAATGTTACTGAAATGTTCTTCAAATTTGTCTTCTACGAACAGATGTCATTGTCTTTTTTAAACTATAATTTTACATGGTTTTATATTCTAGAATGTTATCCTTGTTCTCTGTGCTTATGGTCTAAATTCACATACATATACTAACAGCCCACACTCACATTTAAGATGGAGGCAAATACCAATAGACAAAGGCTTGCACTAGTAATCATGAGGGAGTGTGAATTTCTATATGAAATAAAATACCAAAGACCCCTTCACTGTTCTATCTACAGAGACCTCAAGCCTAGCTTATATCATACAAAGTTGCTAAAACCTGTTTCTATGTCCTTTGCTCATGCTGTTTGCTCTGCCTGGAACATTTTTTCCATCAGAGTCTCCACCCACCAAAATTCTATTATCCAACAAATTTCACCTCTACTGCACTCTCAAACCGTGAAGTGTTTCTCCTTTTCATCTGTCACTCCTTACAGACACATTTACTGAAAGCCTGCTACGTCTCTGGCATTAAGCGAGTACTAGGAATTCAAAAGTAATGAAGATATAGCCCTGCCACAAGGAGCTGACTGTACGGATGGGGATCAGACCAGTAAGCTTCATGGGCTTTACAAGGGTCAACTGAGAGTGTCTAACCAAGTCTGAGCTGTCAGAGGATGCTGCCTAGAAAAGAAGCCTCTCTTGAGTTATATCCACTCTAGAGGGGTTTTCTCATTCAAGTCCAACAAGACATTTCTTTACCTTATGGTATTTGCAGAGTTTTGTATTTTATTATAGATATTACGACTATATTCTTAAATATTATGGGTATACTTATTTGTATGTGTTTGTGTGTTATATCCTAGAATGTGTGTTTGTTTATTAACACGATCAAGTTTGTTTCTCATTTATAGCAATTAACTACTTGGCAGTTAGCCAACCAGATGATTCAGGGACCCTTATGGTGGTTGCTCCAAATACTCTATTGGCTCCTCTGAGTTGGGCCAGAAGATGCAGGGAGAGAGATGGCCAGCAGAGAATTTCAGGGACAATTTCAGAGGCTACCTACAATTTGAAATATATTCAATTGGCCCAAGGTAGGCACATGGCCCCAGTTACTCTGTACCTACTGTCAAACTATGAACTTAACAAGGCTATTAATGTCTAATATAACTGGAATATACTTCAAAATATTTATTTATGATAACTTTAGCACTCTTTTTTCTCTGGGGAAAAAAAGAAGTTCAAAAAGTTTCATTATATACTTTTGTTAATGATTCCATGTAGCATTTAATCCACACATCTGGTAGATGATCCTCATTAACATTCCACACTGGAGAGTCAGCATCCGAAGAGGCATTTCTTCCTTGTGTTAAATGTGCTGCCCTGGTCTAGAGCTAGCCATGGGTCACCAGGAGGTTTGGCTGTTGAACATAACACTTTCTGTCTTCTGGTTTATAAACATTATTCAGCATTTTGAAGTGAGAATTTTTTTCCAGAATTTTATGGAGATGTGGTATTTTTCAAAGCATTCATCCAAAAGAAACCTAGCTGAAAATTTTGTCTGACAATACCACCATGTTTCCCAAATTTTACCTTTAAAAAGCAAATGTGTTTGTGTCACCATGCCCTCAGGTACAAATTGTCTCCGGGTATACTCCCATGATAAGAGCGAATACCAGAGATAAGTAGAACACTAATATTTTTCTAAATAATTAAGTAAATTGAGAATGGGCATGACCTTTAAGAATTGGGTAACCATAATTTATCATCCTGTAAGACTGTATAAATTAACAGTCAGTTTATTAACACAGTCAGCAAAAATACATATTGTGAAATTGATGTGCATGGTATAAACATATGAGGTGGAGAAGAATTGAGTTAATATAGCAAACATAAAATTAAAGGGAGAATATGAGTGAACACATAAGGTCAAAGGGACTCAGTAAGGACAGGAAGAAAGAATGATATTCAAAATGTTCAAAAACCTGAATGGCATGGGACACTCTATCTTTCAGAATCAATCTCAGCTATGAAGCTGCTGAACAAAGTATCACCTCTCTGTTTGCTTGATTGGTGGGCCGTCCATATGGTCCTGGAGGAAAGGCTGAGTTAGCTGAGACAATGAAGGACTCTCAGGGGCGATGGCTATTTACAAATGAATATAGAAGTAATTGTATATTTTGACAACCAGAAAGGCAAAACAAGTGTACCCCTGTGGGATATCAGCCATGACATGAGCCAGGCAGTCCTGATGAACCTCATTAATTTGCTAGAAATAATATTACTGTATAAACAGATTTAAAAACCATTAAGCTTTTGAAACATAATGGGAAATTGCTTTTCACAAAGACAGTACCAACTAATATTCTGACTAGCAGTGATTGAAAGTTTTTTAAAGAGCACTTACTACTACATTTAACAAATATTATTTGTGATTACAATGAGTCAGTAACCATTGCAGCCTCCAGAGAGACAGTGATAAACAGATGTCTCTGCTACTGTAGAGCTTAAAATCTAAATAAACAAGAGCATTTCAGAACTGATGAGTGCTTTGAAGAAAATTAGTCAGGGAAAGGAAATGGAAAGTTATTACCATGTGAGTGTGGAGGACATTAGATAAGGTGATCAGGAAGGTCCCTCGGAGGAGGTAACGTTTAAGCTGAGTTCTGAAATGATAAGAAAAATCTGTCCCATGAAGATCAATGGGAAGGGTTCTTTAGATTAAGGGAATAGAAAGTGCAAATGATCTGATACAGGAAGGATCTTAATATATTTAATGAAGGAAAGAAAGCCAGTGTTGTTGGAGGTGAATGAACAAGGTAAAGAGTAGGAGGAGATAAGAGGAATAAGATAAGATAGGGCCAGATAATGCAGTAGCTTCTAGGCCAGGGGAAGAGGTTTAGATAGTATTTAGTTATTGAAGTGTTTTAAACAGGACAGGGATATTATAGTAGTTTACTAAGGCTGCCGTAACAAAGCACCACAGACTGGATGCTTTAAGCAATAGAAATGTATTTCTTCACAGTTCTGGAGGGTGGAAGTCCAAATCAAGTTGTCTGCAGGGTTGGTTTCTTCTGAGACCCTCCCTTCTTGTTTTGTAATGGACCACCTTCTTCCAATGCTTTCACGTGGCCTTCCCTCCGTGCCTGTCTGTGACCTATCTCCCCTTCTTATAAGGACTCCAGTCCTATGGGATTAAGAACCACCCCCATAATCTTATTTTACCTTAGTTACTTTAAATGGCCTGCCTCCAAATACAGTGTCATTCTGAAGTACTGGGAGTTAGGATTTCAACATACTGAGTTTGGGGGGACACAGTTCAACCCATAACAGATATATTCTGATTCCCAATTTTAAAAAAATGCTTCTCTAGTGGCTCTGTGGAGAATAGAAGGTAGGCAAACAGCAGTGGAAGCAAGGAGGCAGATTAGAAGGTATTTATAATAGTTTGGGTAAAGGATGATAGAGACTTGAACAAAGGTGGTAACAGGAAATGGAAACTGTTGGGCAGGTTGGGGATGTAGAGAGAGGTAGTGGAGCCAACAGCTCTCCTGAAGAGTAAATGTACTAGATGGCGTAAGCTGAACTGCAGAACCAAATGCCATGGAGAAAGAGACTCAGATACGATAGAATTTTGTTCCTCATGATGTACCAAGGAGCATTGATCCGGTACAGTATTTCCCAAAGCATGTTCTGCAGGATATAATTAATGGAATTCCAGTAAGTGGTTAAGGCAAATGGGTGTTGTGGTCCATTAGTTTGAAAAAATGCTGATTTAAACAAACCGGGAGAGACTATGGACTCTGAGAAACAAACTGAGGGTTCTAGAGGGGAGGGGGGCGTGGGGATGGGTTAGCCTGGTGATGGGTATTAAAGAGGGCACGTACTGAATAGAGCACTGGGTGTTATACGCAAACAGTGAATCATGGAACACTACATCAAAAACTAATGATGTAACGTATGGTGATTAACATGATTAACATAACATAATAAAAAAAAAGATAGTCTGATTTATTTAGCGATGGACCTCCTGAAGTCCTTAAAATACAATAAGTTGTATATAACCAAGAAAAGGCTGACTTTCCCAAAGTTATTGATCATGTGGCCTCCTTTGTTTAAGGAAACAATGTGTAAGATTGACATACAGAAGGACAACAATCTGGGAAACAGTGTCTAACACCACCTTAGGTATGGATGTGGCTATTAGTTTAAGATCATTTTTATCACACTAAGTGTAGAGCGCTCCATTCCCACTTTACCTATGAGATTGTCAGTTTGTTTTTAATAATGAACCAGCATTAAATTTATTCACAAAAGGGCATAAAAATCTATTGAATTTACCATGTATCATTTTTTTTTTCTGACCTACTGATGACAATGTATTATACTAGTAATTTTTATACCATGATACCATCCTTTAACTCCTGGACTAAATTCTATTTTATTAGAATGAATAGTTCTTTCTATGAGCTATAGAAATATGTTAATTATCTACCTAGAATTGTTATATCACACAGAAAAATTGCTCTGTAATTTTTTCTCTTTTGTGCTATTGTCAGCTTTTAGTATCAGGATAATGCTGATTCAAGCTAATGAAGCAGGGGCGGTACATTGTTTTTAAACTTTTGGAAGAGTTTTTATTATATTTAAATTTGAAAGAATGCCCTATGATGGACCTGGAGCTATTTTTATCCATGATTCTTTGAAAAAAAATTTTTTTTAATTATTTACATGATTGTCTATTGCTATTTCCTCTTTATCTGATTTTGCTATATTTTGACTCATTTTTGGTAATTTTTTATAACATCTGTTTTACTCATCTCTTCAAATTATAGCAATACGATTCAACATCTTATTACTTTTTCCATCTCTTGACTTTCTAATTTAAAGCCATGGGACCCGATTATCATCACTGGGTTATAATTTCACTACTTATGTTTAAAATATATTTTTATATTTTCAGTTGTATTAGCAGTGTTAGCATCCTACTATTTCAATACTGCCTTTCCTTTCTTGAGTTTCTTCTTCATACTCATCTTTTGCTAGTTGGCATATGTGTTCAAAACAGTTTTTCCTAGAGACATGCAGATGACAACGGGGTTTTTCTTGCCGTGGAAGGAATCCACCTCTCCATCCTTCCTTACTGGTCATTTTTTGCTATCACAGAAGCTTTTGCTATCCCACTAGCCAAACATCATTTTTTAATCCAGCATATTAATTCTATGGTTAGGATGATTTCTCATGAAAATTGACAAACCATTGATCAATATCTTGCATTTACTAATTATTTTTGATATTTGTGAATTTTTACGGGAGTTTTAAGCATGGGAAGTTGGAGGAATTAGCTTTGTTCATAATCTAAATTGTAAGTAAAATTTTAAAGGTTAAAAATAAGATAGTATCTGTGATGTTGCTGTGTCTATACTGCAAGGGTCTGAAAACTTTTTCTGTAAAGGGCCATACTGTAAATATTTTAGGCTTAGCGGGTTATACAGTGTAACTTAACTCTGCTATACTATGAAGGCAGCTCTAGAGAATATGTAAACAAATGAATGTGGCTGTGTTCCAGTAAAACTTTATTTTCAACGTCAGGTGGTAGGCCAGCTATTTTGCTGACTTCTCCTACGTACCTTTATAATGTTGTGATTTAAAGGAGATAATTCTATGAAATAATTTATTAGGAAGTTTTTGTGGCTGGCATGAAACATTGGGATATTTGTAATTATCCATAAGTTAATAAAATTTTCAGACTTTAGTTGTGTGAACAGTCTTAAGACCATAAATTGATTATAACTTGTTTTGGTATAAATAGCTCGGCAATAATGTATTGATTCATAGCTTTTTTGCGGAATGAGGATGGACAAGATGCATATGAGGTGATGGGTATTAAGGAGGGCACATTCTGCATGGAGCACGGGGTGTTATTTGCAAACAATGAATCATGGAACACTACATCAAAAACTAATGGTGTAATGTATGGTGATTAACATAACATAATTTAAAAAACTTAAAAAAAGTTTCTTATAGAATAATATCATCAACAAGCATAGCCAATTTTTCCTAATTATTATATCCAGTTAATCCTTATTCTCAAAGGAATGAATCTTGGCTTGAGGAGGTCCATTGATAAAGAGAGACTCTTTGTATATTGCTAATTAATAAGGGGAAAAGATTAAGATTAAATTAACGTTGGAGCACCTGGTTGGCTCAGTCGGTTAAGCATCTGACTCTCGATTTCGGCTCAGGTCATGATCTCAGGGTCGTGAGATGGAGCCTGGCATGGGCTCCATACTCAGTGGGGAGTCTGCTTGAGATTCTCTCCCTCTCCATTTCCCTCTGCCCCTCCCTCCACCCCTCTCTCTCAAAAAAAAAAAAAAAAAAAAGATTAAATTAAGGTTAAATGAGATCACAGGCAATCCAAACATGGATTTCCTGTTGATTAAAAAGGTCTGTTGAGGTTCAGGAGAGAGCTGTGAAAGCAAGACACACTAACAGGGGAATTTGAAGTGGGCCTCTAAAAGAATTCTCTTGCCAACTAGATACATTCTTTTAGACAAATCCCATTAATGAAAATACCTCAGGGTTTTTTGTTTGTTTGTTTTTAAGATTTTGTTAGTTTTCAGTTGCTAGTGTAACAAATTATTATAAACTCTGTGGCTTAAAACAGCACAGATTTACTTTCCTCCAGTTCTGGAGATCAGAAGTCTGAAATGGGTCTCAGTCAGCTAAAACTAAGGAGTTGGCAGGGCTATTCCTTCTGTTGGCTCCAGGAGAAATCTTGTTTCTTTGCCTTTTCTATCTTCCAAAGGCTGCCTGCGTTCCTTGGCTTGTGGCCACCTTCTTCCATCTTCAAAGCCAGCAGTAGAGGGCAAGTCCTTCTCACATCACATCAACCTGACCTTCTCTTCTGCCTCCCTTTTCCACTTTTAAAGAACCCTTGTGATTGCTTTGGACCCACCTGGATAATCCAAGATAATCTCTATATTGGAACGCCAGCTGATTAGCAAACTTAATTCCGTTCACAGCATTTATTCCCCTTTGTTATGTAGCTTAACATAATTATAATTTCCAGGAATTAGGAGTTGGCCATCTTTGGGAGGCCAGTATTCTGCCAAATGTAAGGATCAAATTATGCACAAAGTTAAATATGTTGACTTGAACTTTCCTATAGAGGAGTTGATTGGCCCTGAGTCATCCTTACAACTGGTGTACCTGAGGAACAAAGCCATGAATTTCTTAATTTGTTGGAGAGCTAGAGTATGAACTAACGTTTTTGTTTGCTTGTTTGTTTTTAACAAAATCGCGAATTAGGATATCCTATCATTTACTTAGTTGTTAGAAGCATGGCCCTGAAACCAAAGAAACTGGGTTTAAACTCTAGCACTACCATTTATTGGCTATGTGGACTTCAATAAATCATGGAGCCCTGGGCTTCAATTTCTTCATCTGTAAAATGGAGTTGGTAAAAGATCTACTCATATAAGCTTGTTATGATGATCAGATGAGAGCACACTTAGAGCTCTTACAAGGATGTGTGGAACACAGGGGTAACTGCACTTTCCAAGGAAAAAAAAGGGAACACTTGCCTGACTTAAAAGACTCTTTATTCTTCCCCAACATCACTTATCTGGAGAACACAGAAAAGGAGATGGGGAGTGGGCTGGAATGAGTTTTCTAATTTTGATCTGGTATTTTTATTATTTTTCAAGGCAAAGGAATGACATTCTCCATGTATGATAGTTCAAATGCAAATTATTTTCCTGGACTCTGAGAAAGATGAACCGACCACTGGACATGTTTCTTGGAGAAGAGCAGCATGGAAGTGATCCTAGACTGCTCCGCCTTGCATCTCCTCATTTGCTGTAGTTTGACATATAAAGTGAGAAAATTTGGAATATTGGACTCCACTACTTTCTTGGTACCTGAGGCCTCTCTGACATTCTCTTAGCCCAAGTAATGCTTAATATATTTAGCAAAAACCCTGCTGTGCCATTATCTTAGTCAGTTGACAGAGGTAACCATATGATTAATATCTATATTGAGAGACATAAATATTTCTAGGACTAATATAACTTCATACTCACTAGCTTTGACACATACAAAAATTCATACCCTAGGCAACATTTCCACAAAATTCGAAAACGAAAGATCATTAAAAATGTTGGAATAGAAAAGTAGGACCTAGAGCTCAAATAAAAGATTCTCCCTTAAGTCTTTCTCTGCTGTGCTGGCCATGTTTAAGGTTCCAGACTCAGGACCTATTAAGGAACAAAGGTCATCTGTATGCTCACAAAGGAGTCTCTGCTCCTTTAAAACCACATTTTAAACAACTGAGTTGAAGTCACAGAATAATTCTTTTTTTTTTTTTTTAAGATTTTTTATTTATTTGAGAGAGAGAAAGAGAGAGAGCACGAGAGGGAAGAGGGTCAGAGGGAGACGTAGACCCCCCGCCGAGCAGAGAGCCCGATGCGGGACTCGATCCCGGGACTCCAGGATCATGACCTGAGCCGAAGGCAGTCGCTTAACCAACTGAGCCACCCAGGCGCCCCAAAGTCACAGAATAATTCTAAGGGGATGGTATACCTGTGTTATTTTTTTCTACCTCTTAATGAATATTTATTACTTTGCATGTATTTCTACTGTAGTTTGAACTCGATGTACTGATCTGAACGATAATGGAAAGCTAATATTAACATTGCTTTAGGTGTGGTACTTCCAGCAGCCTCACTAAATGGTTTTTTGACTTTATGCTCTTCTGTTTCCTGCAGCTAGATTGAAACAAAAGAACATCAATTTATGCCATTTTTTATACTAGACAGTATAGAAAACGTGTAAGGAAATAATATTTATTGAATAGCCTGAACGTCCTAGACAACTTATTTTACCTGAGGCTCCCAACAATCATTCATGAAACATATTATCCCCATTATAGTTGAGAAACTGAGACTGAGGGTTAAGCAACTATCCCAATTAAGACAGCTGGCATACAGGTGAATGTGGATTCCTGAGTAATCTCTGAGGTCTTTGGCTCCAAGCCCAGGTTCTAGTCGCTGTACTACTCTGGCTCCTTCAGATCCCATTCATCAAATGGAATGGGCTAGCTAGAGAGATGCTACCTAATAGGTATTACGTACTGCGGTCACTCTTAAATCAGAATTTCCTTGTGAATTTTAAGATCTGTAAATAGTACTCCATGTAACCTGGCAGTCCATGATTAGAAAGCCCTTGTACACTGGCAGCAAGGCATTTCCATTACTCAGCTTTTGACTGACACAAAATGTTACATGGATTTATATAGTGGGAGTGACAGGATTATATGTGCATGTCACAGAGAGTCCAAAGAATACAATACAATATGCACTTACTTAGGGAAGAAAAGCTATACCCCTACAGAGTTCAATATTGGAAGTTATTTAAAATAATATATATTTACCTGGCTTCAGACATATTCTGCTAACAAAAACTTTAAGTGAAACAAATCTACTCTTTTTATTTGGCCAAAATTCATCTAGTGACCATTTATACTCACCACAAAGGTCTAAAATGGATATGAAAAGATTACAGTTAGCCTATTTATACTTGGGATTTTATATGCTGACCAAATAAACGCTTTCTCTTACATGATATCATTGTCATTCTATTAGGACGTTAAAGTCGTTCTGCTTTTGATTATCTCATTTTATTGAGAAAGTGCTTATTCCTTTCCCTGGAGAAAGAATTCTACTTTTTCCACGTCAACAGCCATCCACAATCTTCCATGTTGCTTATACCCAACTTCTGGCATTTCTATATAAAACACCAGAAAAATCCCTGAATAATATTCTGAGGAACTAATTAAAATATCAAGTGGTATATAACGATCTACTTCACAGAACAGGGAAAAAAATCCCAGTCCACACACCTGCTCTTCAGAGATCACAAACAGTGCCTAAGTCATGAATTCTGTGTGGAACAGATCCTTCATGGTATTAAAGGCTTAGCTGTTCTTTCATTGATGCACACGTGTAGGGAAACTCAAAGTGCGTCCTTAAAGGCTTACATACTCATATACTCCTCTGCATGGACAGAGTGAACTGGGCCAGTGAGCTAAGACTCTGAACCGCTAACCACCGTTAGATGGTTCTGATCAATGTCTAAGAGCCTGTTAAAACCTTACTTTCAGGGAGTTAAGGAAAATAACAGTTTCCGTAAATTCTCCAGATCCTTTGCCTTTTTTTGGACAACATGGGCAAGTTTTTTTATTTCCTTCTCCAAACTTATGCCAGTAAAATCACACACTGTGATTCTATAAAATGTAGTCAAACTTGATAGAGGAACTAGTCAGTAAAGATCCCCAGAATTCCTATATCGGTACCTAACAATGACATCTTCAGTTCAAATAATACAAGAACTGCTCTTTGTTCATGGACTACATTGTCTGAACTAGTAAAATAGCCAGAGTCCTACAGAGCCTGTGTATTTCATCAGTCCACCCATGTAATGACCACAAAGCCGACATTAAATAGTCTAACTTCCTGGGTCCTGCTACCCGTGCTGCCTGCCCTAGCCTCCCTCCAGGTCATTCACCCAGTCCTTAGAGGCCTACCCAGCTTTACTTTCAGTTGGGCACCACACCTTCCTCCCTTACTGTTTCTGATGGTAGGTTATTTATTACTCTCCCCTTCTTGGTCCACAGCTTCTCTGTGTGAACACATGGATTTGCCTGTGGGTGGTATTCCTGGTGCTGGACCTGTGGTCTGTCTGGCAGCAGAAAGTGGTGTTGATGATCCCCCTGGAAATTTAAACCACAACCCAGGCTCCAGCCCCAATATGCAGGCTCCAGCTCAGTCTAGCCTGTGGCTCTCTTCACGCCTGGGTGGCTCAGATGGTTGGGCATCTGCCTTCGGCTCAGGTCGTGGTCTCAGGGTCCTGTGATCGAATCCCGCATTAGGCTCCTGGCTCGGCAGGGAGCCTGCTTCTCTCTCTCCCTCTGCCTCTCCCCCTTCTCGTGTTCTCTCTCCCTCTGTATCTCTGTGTCTCAAATGAATAAATAAAATCTTTAAAAAAAAAAAAACCTATGCAGTGACTAAGCAAAGCCATTCTTGGACTTGTAAGATATCTGTGGAACTTTAATACTGTGTACCATTGTAATGGCACATGAGGTAAATTGTTCCCATTTTGAAGCAAGATAAAATTATTTTTATCAAAACTATGCACATTGATCGTTAGAACAAAAAAAATCAGTAAAAATTCTAATTATTAAGAATTTAGTTGTTGGTTTCCAACACTTAATAAAAATGTCTTTATATTTCCATCATTACTACTCTTTCCACAACCAGGAGTTCTATTTCTGCTCCTATTCAAGCCCTGACAATCACTAAACCTCTCTTATTTCACCCCTTCTTTTATTTCCCCCTTCTCTCTGTTATAAAATGACCAAAGCCTGGGGACAGTTGGTGCCACAGAGACATCTTGTCCCCAGCCCTTGCCTAGCTGCTTCATTCCCTCAGGGACTCTTTGCTCTTGCCTTCTGACTCACTCAAATTCCACATGTGTCCCAGCTGCTTGATACCCACTGCCCAGCTTAGTCTTATGGACTGTTTATTTTCCTAGCCTAAAGAAAATGCCTGTCTGCCTATATTACTTTGATTGGGACCTGGGTGGTCTAGAGAAATTCTTTGCCTGTTGCTAAACCAATCTTCAAGGGTGTTTGCTAGCAAGAGGTTCAGACATGACTCTGAGAGCATGGTTAGGTATAGAGTGAAAGGTAACCACAAGTAAGTCACTATGTGAGAAGCTGGCATTTGTATTTGAAGCTGCTGAAATCTGGCAAAGCTAGACTGCCAACAATAATTTATTTATTCAATGTAACATTTGCTCTGGTTCTGTAAATATACTGGTTTTTTTGTTTGAAATTTTTCTTTAAAAATTAGGGCCCCAGAAAGGGAATTTTAAGTGAAATATTCCAATTCTAGAAATCTTATGTTTGGTTTCGATCCAAAAGTATATGCAGAAAGACTGTTGTTTGTTAATGTTTGTGCTTCCTGCATACTGAAGTGTATTTCCTAAAATAACTTATAAATTCTCTTTCTAACATCTTGTTAAATACTTGAGTTAGTGATGAATCAATATTTTCTATTTCCAATACCTAGGAAAATTGGAACTCTGCTAATTGTTGCCACATTTGAGAATTCACAAAATTTTAATTTATTACAGTAATGATGATGAGTTTTTCAATGTATTATTTGATGGAATTTTTCATATATATTCTAATTTTTCTGATAAATGGTTTGATCTGTTTCAATATGCTTTAAAATTAGACGAAATAAAAAACAGTTATGATAATATACATGGAAGCAACACAGTGACATAAGATAATTCCAATTTAGGTATATTTATTCTTTGGAGAGGAGTTGAAAAATTCTGTAACATTTATATATATATATTTATATATATATATATGTTATTAAACTTTGCCTTTATGTATAATTTTATATCTCTACTAGTGTTTCACACAATTAGCTCATTTGATCATGCTAACAAACTTGTGGGGTAGATGGGGTAGGTATTTTATTTTATTTTATTTTTGGGGGGTAGGTATTTTAAATTTCATTTTGTAGTTGAGGAAACTAAAACTAGAGCTATTGGCTTTGGAGTATGGTATTATAAATCATGCTCACTGGCACTATTCATTCATTCGCAAATAATCATTATGCTCCTGCTACGTTCCTCCTCGCTTTTCCACTCAATGGGGATATGGCAATGAAAAAGATAGAAAATGTTTCTAAACCTATGTCTCTTAACTCTTTTTCCAGTGCCTAATGAACCAGACCACATGGGCTCTTAACTTTGGCAAACTAATTTTTTTAAGATTTTAATGTAAACTCTGGTTTCCAAATTTAATTCCAGGCCTTATAAAGAATTGAGGTACAACCCAATGGCACATCAGAAGCTAAGATTCTAAGACATACAAACAAACAAGCAAGCAAATCTTAAAATGCTTAATAACCACTATAGTATGTCTAGAGGCAGGGGATGACAAATCATTTTCACGCCACTGAACCACTTTACCATGGGTGTGGAGATTCTCTCAACTTGTATGTGTTCCTTATTCATCCTGCTGAGGTGGTCACCTAGGTAAATGGTATGAAGACTGCCGAGAGCTGGGACAGGTCAGGCAGTCAGAAACATTGCTCAGAGGTTCATATCCACTTCTTCAGGATAAAGATCTTTTTTAAATCTTTTTAATCTGGACACCCAGAGATGATCATTTTTATGTGTTTGGTAATTGGCACCAGACCTAAACAACTATTTGAGCCTTAGATACCTTTTTAGCACAGTCATCATATAATGTATTGTCCAAACCGGGACACTCAATTATGAAATGGGGAGCTATAAATGATGATGCTGTTTCAAGAGGCATAAACTGGGGACTATCCAGGGCCAACCAAGACTAATGGTCACCCTCTTCTGAGGTAGTCCATTGATAAGCAATCCACTAGAGTATACAATACTTGTTATTTTGAAATGCTTCAGTATAACCATTATTTTAAAATCTGACCTTCATTTTCAAAATCCTCAGTAGATAATTCTATTTTAGGGACTTGTGAGTACACTTCTTTCCCCTTTCAATTAAACAAGAAATTGTCAGACTGAATCATTAGGAAGTTTTGGTTTGTAAGAAACAGAAAACCCAATTCAAACTTGCTTTTTCAATAAATGGAATTTAATATCTTCCTTTCCTGAAAGTCCCAAAGGTAGAGTTGGCCCAGGCAGAGGCTTTATCTAGTGGCCCAACAATAACATCAAATATCTGGTTTTGTTCTGTATCTTCATCCTATACTTCTTAAAGTAAGCTTCATCATGGGCACTTATGCTTTATAATCCCCAAATGTCTTCCATCATCTCATTTCTACATGCTTCTGCATTAACATCAAGTAGAAAAGAGTGTCATTATCTCAGCATTACAGAAAAATAAATCCAAAAATGTACAGTGTTTATACTAGCTGCGATTATATGACCATCTCTGAGCTAGTTTCTGCATTCAGGAGAGTGGAAAGCACTGATTATTTTAGCCTAGGTCATGCGTTTTGTCTTCAAAAATCAACGTTGGGGTCAGATTCTCTGGAATCCAAGTGAGAATAGAGAGCTACTGGGAAGGAATGGTTGGTTGGGTTGGTGCGGGGCTGCTGATTAAAAGTAGATGGGGTCTATGAAAGCTAAGAAGGCAATAAAAATGACTACTGCCCAAATACCAAGAAATCACCGTAAGATACTGGGCAATGGGAATTGTCAGTAAGGATAAAAAGGAAAGATAATAAAGAAACTAAAGCCGAATCAAATGGATTAACACAGAGTTTATGTGAGGGATTGGAACCTGGGCTGTTTGTTGTATTTCTGGTTTGGGTGACTGACAGGATGGTGCTATTTGTGAAGGCAGAACCACAGGAAAAGGAGTAAGTTTAGGAGAAGAAGCTGGACTTGGGACATGTTGAGCTTGAATTGACCTTGGACTATACAAGTAGGCTCCACTGTGGGTTCTTTTGTTTATTTGTTTATCTTTTGCCATCTGCTAGTTGCTTATTCAATATCCACTCTGCATTCTCCCCTATATTGCCAAGGTCACCAATGTATCTGGTTAGGGATATAAAATTCCCAATTTCTACTGCTCCTCAGTTGAGGTAACCAACTGAGATGTAAGAAACTGCTGGAATTTGGAAAAGCTCTTCATGAGGCTAAACCTAGGGGGTGACTGTACTTTAGGTTTTTGCTTTTTCCTCTTTCTTATCCTCTCAGATCATGAACTAAATAATATACATCTGAATATAAATCTGGGTCTTAGAGGAGACATCTGAAATATAAATTCTTCATATTTTAGTACAACTTGATGTATATCTACCTACCTAACAATATATGCATTATCAATCTGATACAGTTTGAAGAATATGAAAGTGACAAATACACAGTATTTGCCAACAAGAACTTAGTATAGAGAGAGGAGAAAACACAAAATAATATTTACATTATTATGATGAAGATACATGTTAGGAGCTATGAAGAGGAGGTTTTCAAAGACAAGAAGATAATATCATCTTGGAGACTGTGTGACATGTGACATGGACAGGAAGGGTGGGCAGATTTTCAATTGAAAGCTGGGGAAAAGGAAGGATATTCCAACTGGAAGCAGCAGCTTAATGAATATATGATTCTAAGGGAATAGCCAATTATACACATTATCTGTAAGGCAAATTCTCACATTTAGGAATTCAAAGCTGTCGCAAACACTAGGAAACTAAATCTATGAACATTTGGGACTCGGGATATGCCTTTTGATTGAAATATAGTCAAAATGGTTAAACTTTTTTATTTACTGAATTGATCGGGGGTTTTTTTGGCCCATATGACTGTATCTTCTATTCTAACATCATCTGGATACATAAGCTTTTTTTAAATTTTATTTTTAATTACTGATGATCCATCTCAACTCTGAGCCTGTAAAATCAGTAATACTAATCTCCTGTTAGCTTATTTTAATGCTTGTCTGTGCACTGGTTTCTCAGTCTGTAAAATATGAAGCACTGTGTTGCTCAGTTACACGTGGTAAATGAAATGTTTGCACAAGAGCCAGTTTTGAGATTCTAGGAGAAGAAATTTTATATTCTACATCTCATTATTAGTACATTGTGGAACACTTTCTACAAAGAAAAACATGCATAAAACAAACTGAAACAGAATTGTAAAACTAGTAGTAAGCCATTTGACACCTTTATGGAGAAATGGAAACATAGATATTTCCTCCCAGTTTTCATTGAATTCTCCAACCATTTAGAATCTGAACCAGCTGTGCCAGACCAGAACATAAAATAATTCCCTTTAAATGGAACACTGAATAAGACAGTGACATTAAGACCGGGTGTTTTGTGGCCACAGTGCAGGAACCAAGGCTGAAAAATGTACTTTTCATACCAGTCATTTAGATTTACTGCCATTTTTGGTAATGCAACTTTTGTACTTGTGTATAGATATATGTACATATATGTATGTATATAGAAAGGTATAGATATATTTTATTTATTTATTTTTAATTAAAGTGTAGTTGACACATGACCTTAAACATCAGTCTGAGATGTACAACGTAATGATCTGACAACTTTGTATGTTGTGCTGTGCTCACCCGTGTAACTACCATCTGTCACCATACAACGCTATTATGATACCATCAACTATATTCCCTATGCTGTACCTTTCATCCCTGTGACTTGTTCATTCCATAACTGGAAGCAGGTATTATTTCCAACTTTATTTTTTTCATATTAGAAAAAGATCATAGATCATTTCAAGCATTCACTGAATCTAAATCAGTGGTTTGTTATCTCAAGAAAACTAAAGACTTATAAATGTTTTTAGAAGCCAGAAAGTTGAAATTGACTTTTTTATTATAAGAGTAAATTATGGATAAAATAACCTAAGATGGAAAATACGTGTTTCACAAGTACGCATACACACACACAAAGCTAAAGTATGTAAATATTTTTATATGAGTTCAGCCCCTTAAGAATTACGGGAATCACACAATCTTTTGGTGTCACCCATAACTTTTGTCAAAATGGCTATTCCATCAGGAAATACTTATAAAAGTCTCTGTAACCCATAGCATGGTATTTATCGGTAGATAATAGTACCTTGCATTCATATAATATTTTATGTTTCCTAGAACTTTAACATTCAGTCTTTCATTTTATTCTGATCATAGCCCTGTGAGTTAAACATGATAGATGATGGATTTCCCTTTTGTACAGGAAGAACTTGATTGAGAGAAGATAAGTAACTGCTCCAAGACTGCACAGGAAGCAAGACTCTAATGTCTCTTCTCTAACTCTTTCTACAACATAATAGCTGCCTTTTCCAGTTATGTATCCAGTTTTAATCCACAACACCAGTCACTGGCAAATAAGGAATTAGACAAATATTGAAAACCTTGTGGGCACAACTCAGTCAAAAAGTTGATACTCCTCAGGGAAACATAATAATTATTCTATTTTTCATGATTAAAATATGGCTCTAAAATTTCTCCTAGACCCTCTTCTATGAGAACCAATAATACAGCTAAATGTCAGTAATGCCACAATGCCACATTTATCCTTTAATGCAAGGAGGAGTGCAAAAGCAAATGGGATGCCACATACCTAAGATGACTTGATCCATTTCCGGAATCAGCAGCTCTCAAAATGCCTCATTACCAACCTATTTGCAAGGTTCCCCCAGACATGACAACAACTCAGGAAACCCCAAACCCCAACAAACTTGGATGAATTCCTAGGTCAAACGCTGAATCCATTCCTTATTTTCTCTCTGCCATCACAAAGTACACCAAAAAATGTCTGGGTCTCTTTATGATACAAGTATAGGGCCATTTCCAAGCTACCCAAAATGGCATTCCACATGGTAACTTGAGTGGGGCAAAAGAGATGGCAGAGAAATTATTCATGCCTCAAACAGCAAACTAAAGACCTTCTACCCTGCAATTTGGGTTTTACTTAAGGTCCCACAGAGAGAGCTGCATTCAGGAGCTTGGGTGGTACCATATTGGCAGGGGCTAGAGGAAAACTGAAGCAATGCATGAGGCACAGAAGAGAAGCCTACAGAACTAAATGCAACTATGACATTAACACATCAGCCAATATCCACCCCTCTTTGTTGTAATGCATGCTCTTTTCAAATTTAGTGCTTTGTTCTTGGCCAAAATGCTACATAGTATGTTCTTTCATTCTTGAGTTTTCCATTCAGAACACTATGTTCTAAAGGAGACCAGTGTCCATGATAAAAAAAAATTGGTATGGCCACGTGAATGGAAACAAAAATCCTTTAAATCTCTTTTCTTCTACTCATACAGTAGCAGGGTTCAAGTATGGATAATAAAAAAGTAACAGGACAAGAACAGTCAGGACACAAAAGAAGAAATACAAGCAGCCGACTATATTAATAACCAAAGAAATGCAAATAAAACCAACAGTCAAATAGATTTTCATCTATCATATGGCAAAAGATTTAAAATATTTTAAAATATCCAGTGCTCAGGATGTAAGGAAACAGATTCTCACTAACTGTTGATAAAAGTGAATATTGATAAAACACATCTAGAAATTTAAAAATTTGAAAATTTATCAAAAATATTTAATACATGTATGGAGGAACTTCCGTGTCAATGAATATGATCTATTTTGACATATTATCCACCAGAAAGTTCATAAGAGTTTATGTTCCAATCAGAACAGAGAGGTACTACCTGTCCAAATAAAGGGTTGTTGCGGTCTTAGATATTGAAAGAATTCTAAAAATCTTTAGTACACACTGTTTTGAAAGGAGAGGATGTCTCTTCTTAATTATTTTGTCCTTGGCTCAGATGAACCGCAGTCTGGAGCTACTGAACACGTGTCAGCTAACATGGGAAACAGAAGTCTGGGCCAGGACTGTGCAGGGAGCAATCACAACAGGAAGGTAAAACTCACCCCAGTTAATTCCCAAAATTAAAAGGGTCCACGTGGAAGATAAAGGGCTGTCTCATCCTTCCACGACTTCAGTCTTTCACTCAAATAGCAGGATGTGAATTCTCATATGTCAAGATTCATGTATCCCATAGCTCAAGCTAGACAGATGACCAGGTGACAGCTTCATAGCATCATAGCCATTGCCAGCTACTAATTACAAACCAACTCGTGGCAAATTCCTATCAGATATTTGGAAGAAAACCGCGTAAGTCTTCTTTAAAGCATCCTTAAGGACAAGCTTCTGGCATGACAATGAAAAATAAGTTGGAGAATATTAATACATGTTAGTAAAACTTGAAAAAGCATTAGACTATAGAAAAATTGCATGGGAAAATGTTTTGTTCTGGAAAACAGCTTGAAATGCTTGTCTGTTAAAACTCCATAGATGATTTCCATATTCACATCTCAAGTTGTCGTGCCAGAAAAAGGATGAAAGAGAGGAAGAAAGGGAATGTAAGTGGCTGGAGAGGAACAGGAAAGCCTGATGTGCTTTAGGGACTCGGTCTGACATCATACATAGTCGAGATGTGAAGTCACACCAAAGATAGCTCATCAGGTTTCCCCTTAATTACATGTGTACACGATCGTGGAAAGACTTGCAGAATTAAACTTAGGGTTTATGTTCAGTGTTCCTTCAGTCTATTTGACAAATCCACAACCGAAGTAAAATTTTAGTTGAAAATGCTTCTAAAAGAAATGTTTTTCCATCTATTTGCTGATCTCTAGCTACTTAGACTTGTGCTTTAATTTCTTAATAATAGTTCAAACAACAAAGACCATATTACTTTACAGTGGAAATAATGATTGCAGAATGAAAAAATTGCTAAAGAGCAGAACTGACTTTCATGTTTATTTAAGGACTTTCCATGGAACAATGATTTTTAAATTAACTACTTATCTCCTCTATTACAGGATTTTTATGGAAGAATTGCAGTTGGGAAAATGGCCCCTTTCTTATGATTAAATTCAGTCCCTCACTGCAGCATGCTGTAATTTTTAGGGCTTGTGAAATCCCTTTTGCAGATTCGTAAGAAGGGTAAATTACATTACCTCCAACGGAGTTCATGTGTATAAAGACAGAAGATAAACTCACTGAACTCAAACAATTGCAAAATTCAGTGGAATTAGGTTACTGAATTTCTATCACTAGCAATACAATAGCACAAGACCTCTTTTTTCAATATTACCTTAAGAGCAAGGCTAGAAAGAAATCTTCAGTAGTCTATGTAAATAGAAGTATTCTTTTAAAAAATTAATAGGAAGTGATTTTTTCTTATTACAATCCATATTCCAGATATTAACTACTTTGATAAAGTCTATGTCTATGAAAGAAAGTGAAATTATGTTTCTGTTTCTAAATGTTGCTATATGTGGCTTTTACACTAATATATGGATTGTTGGCCAAAACTTTCATTTTTAATCCAAATATTTTATCATGTAGTCACAGTAAAATCTTGATTATTAAATTTTAGCACATTGAAGCAAATGGACATTTGCTATTGAAATGTTGCATAAATTATTTATTTAACACCTTTAGAACTTATTGAATTTATTTATTTCCCATGCCTTTGCCAAAATAAAACAAAAGATAACAAAGCAGACGCATAGAATTTAAGATTACTAAATTGAGAAAGAATATTTGAAAATAGATTAGGAAAAAAAGATACTAAAAATGGTAACAAGATATGACAAGGCATAAAACCTGCCTCTTAACCTCAAGGAACCTAGTGTAGTAAAAATCAATAGCCTATTTTCTTTACCTCCTGGACACATAGCTAGAGTTTATTTCCCACTTACGCTTGCATCTGGAGTGGTCATGTGACTGAGTCCTGACGAGTGAAATGTGGGCCACAGAGAAGTGTCATACTTCCATGCCTGGCCTTTTCCCAACTGCCAGTTGAATGGACCCCACTCTAGTCCTCAAGGGAGGATGGACCAACAAGCTAGAAGGAGCCTGAGTTTCTAAATGACCATGAAGAAGGTAATCCAAAGCCAGAAATCCCCACATTGGCTTTTGTGTGAATGAGAAATAATCCTTATTGTGTTAAGCCACGGAGGTTTGGGGGATGGTTTATCACAACGGCTAACATTACTTACAGAAACAATTCAATAAGGCAAAAAGAAACTTCAAAAAGTTAAGATTTTACTTCAATTAACACACACACAAATGATAGCATGCACAACTGGAGAAATCTGAATAAGCTCTGGGGATTGCATCAATGTCAATTTCTTAGTATCCCTGTCTTACTATTGCTACACGAGATGTTAACTTTGGGGGAAGCTAGCTGAAGAGTGCAAGGGCCTTCCTGTCCATTTAATTGCAACTTCCTGTATATCTATATTTCAAAATAATAAAACATTTAAAGTTTTTCATTATTCTTAATTGTTCACTGTATAGATAAAAATGAAGTATTTACACTGTGAAAAAGTGTATACAACACAGAAAATGCCAAAATGGAAATCATGTTTCTAATTCTTATAGTAACTTTTCATAAAAACTGAGACTATGAAAGTTGAGGTATTATTTGGGAAAGATGGTTTGATGATGATCTAATATGATATGGTCCAAAAGCATAAATTTCATGAAAAACTAGATTTTGAACAAATAAAGGAGGGGACAACAGGCTGGCAATTTTCAAACATTTTTCATTTTGACTCATACTAGATAATGCTTACAAGCACAACACACTCCCTTATGTATCAGAGGCAATGTTCCTCTACCACTCAAGAACGGTAATGGAATGCCAGGGCATAAGAATAAAATAATCATTAGGTCAACTTTGACTTTGTTCTGACTTACTTTTTAACATAAATTATTTGTCAACTTGAGGATTTTCCTGTTGTTAAAAAATCAATAGCAACACACTGTGGAGGAACTCTCTGATTTTCTGTCATTAGAAAGAATTTGTTAAAATGAGTTTCCCAGTCTGTCAGAGAAAACCAAGACCAGTATCCTAAGCCTTTTTGACAAATAAACAAATTTATGTCATCCTCCTCTAAAGCTAGATCTCTGCTATCCCCTCACTAGTGGGTTCCACGTGGCATCTCCCTCACTGTCTGGAGACGTAATACCTATGATTGCTGCCACAGGAATTTCTCACTCTTATCTCAAGAAGGCTCGTAACACATTTCAGTCTTGAACCCCAGCCAAGCAAGAACTCCCAAGGTAAGAAATTTCTTATTATAGGAAGAGGGTTCAAAGAATAGGACAACCAAAAAGAGTGTCAAATATCTGCTACACAGAACACATATAGATTTAATACAAAAACATAAGATGTTTTAACTTTGCAGTACAGAATCCTGGCAAACAGCACCTCAACCAGGCGGTGAGGGAAAACCTCACTCCAATGGATAAGTCATGTTGAGAATATGGACCACCCAACACACAGCAGTATGATATGATGAGAACGGAAGTTCATCTCTGTGGCAACCCTTCCAAGGGTGCATAACCCCATTTTAACCATGAGAAAAGCATCAGACAAGCCCAAACTGAGAGACAAAAATACCTGAACAGCACTTGTCAAAACAGTCAAAATCATCAAAAACAAGCAAAGATTGAGAATCTGTCATAAAGCAAGAGAAGGCTAATAATGACCGGTATAATACCCTGGATTCGATCCTGGGACATAAAAGACATGAGGGAAAATCTAAAGCAGTCTGAATAACATGGGGCTCACTTCTTGGCATTTTGGCTAAGATAGTGTGAATAAAAGGTGGAGTTTAGTTAATAGTAATATACCAATGTTGGCTTCTTAGTTGTGACATATGTACCATAATAACGGAACACGTTAATAATAGGGGAAGGTGGGTGAATGAGTATACAGAATTCTCTGTGCTATCTTTCCAACTTTTCTGTAAATACAAATCTATTCTAAGACAAAAGTTTACTTTAAAAAATAATCCTTTTGCTGGCTAATGTTCTCATGGACACTGGTGTGAAAATATTCTCCAATTTTCTCCTTCCCCTTTGCCTAAAACAGTAATGACTGGTATAGTACTTCAAAAGAGCAGTTTCACTCTTAAGTTTTTATACTAGATACCTTCATCATTCGTGGCTTCTCTTCATTTTAACCAAGGTCGATTCAAAGTATTTAAGGCTTATCATTTTTTATATCTAGAGCATCTCACAAAAAATCTCAGGCAACCACAACTAACGATTTTCTTAGATTATCAGATCTGTAAGACATTTATTTTCTGAGGTTATATCTGGATAACAGTGTTTCAAAATTACATATTCTAATAGGCACGGGGACTGGGAAGTTTCTTACTATAGTTAAAGACAAGATTTAACATGCGATTATGAAGGTTAAGGAGCTTGATCAGTTATTCTCATTGAATAAAAGGCACCTCTTCTCCATATGGAAGTGAGTTGTGGAGATTACCTCAGGAATTTAACAAACCATTATAAAATTTGTTATAAACATTTTTGACAAAAAATTATTATTTATAAAACTGATGTGTGACCAAGATATATTAGGTCCAACCTTCTAATTAAAGTCAAATCATATTCAAGAACATATTTGTGTGTCTGAATTCTTAGCCACTGAGAAGTAACCTTGTTAAAAAGTGTTATTTAAATCTGATTAGCTGCTGACTTCACCAGGATTTCAAAAGAGAAGGAATTGTAAACCTTTGGGCAGGATATGGGTTTCGCGGAAGGTTGTTAACAACCCCTGTGTTCATAGGCATGCAGTAAAATACTCTGTCTACCCAGAATGTTATAGTCTCTGTCTGCCAAAATTCAAACACTAGCTCTGATGTTTATAATAAATAAAAGGGATTTAGTTATATTTCTAGTGATCTAAGCCGTTCTTTAAAGGACTCTCACCAAAGACACCTTTTCATGAAAACAATTATAAGCAGCAGAATGATGTTTCATAGGGATATACACTTACATGACATAGCAGGAAAAGTATTTTTATATCTTAATGATGAAAATAATCTTTAAGGAATGTATGTCTTTAGACTGTATTGAAGAGTAATTTGATTTATCCAAAGTAAGTCTCTGCCAATGGCTTTTTCAAGGGAAAGCTGCTAAATGGAGTCTCAGAAACTGGCATAAAGATTTTTAGACCATGATGCTACCTTAAAAATGAATCCAGCCATAGGGTATGGACAACTCGAGAACAGAACCTGTTAAACAACATTTAGTAAAAAAAAAATTTCTAATACCAAGACAGCCAATTAATAAATGTCCACCTTCTCTATATAGCTAAAAACACCCATTGTTTTGTCCTTTCTCATAAAATTTATTTTTCAAACAGCTAATCATAGTTGGGTAGTCACCTCATTATTTCTAGGCTCTTTCTGTCCTTCGGGAACATTTTGCTCCATCGTTTAAGTAAATGAGATTTCTTCCTTATGCCACTTCTGTTGCTTGTCCTACTCATAATTGGGCTATCAAAAGTCTTTCATAATTACCCCAGAGAACTATTCCATAGTATATAGATTGAAAAATACAGTGATTTCAAACATGTCCACACTGTACCATGGTGCACCTACATAAGCCCATAGAGTCGTGTTCTGACTGGTGTGGCTACAGAGTCAGCGTAGCCAAAACGGGCACTGCCTACATGCTTGCAATCAGGTGAAATCTTCCTATAAATGGGATTTGGTTCCAAAGTACCTTTGCGTCTCCAAAATCACTAAGTGCAGTTCCTTACACTATCAAATGTTTATTTGTTGATTGATCAATGATCGGGAAATTATTGTAGTTGCAAAATCTGAATTATCTCTTTTATATTACATTTGTTTAGTACTGTTCTTACCTTTTTTATCCGGGATTGATTCTGCACACAGGCAAATCATGGCCAACCATGCAGCATAATTTAGAATATGAATTATTTGATAGAGAATGAAGGTTCAAGAATCTAGTCCTTTCCCATTAATCTAGCAGCATAAATTACATATCTATGTTAAGCTTTTAGCCCCATTAGAAAGAAAAAAGTGATTTTCTGAGTGAATGTGACATATATCCAAATAGTTTTGACGAAGAAATAGTAATATGGGCAAGAAATGACCTGAGAGTGGTAGATTTCAAGGCAGTAAGAGTCTTGGTTTTTAGCAATGGCTAGAAAGTAGGACATTACATATATGAAAACAGGGGACTCTAAAGAGATAATAAGTTTTCTCAGAAGAAAAAACTACCAAATTCACAATTTAAAGTTGGTCATATTTGTGATTTCATGGCAAATACAAACATAAAATCTTTTAAGTCTTATGTTTTTCTTTTACATAAACTTGATACTTATAGTTTGACTTAGAGGTCTCAATCTTCTATTTTTAGCTTCTATCCTTTATTTAGGGTCCTTTCATCTCAAAAACAGTTGTAAAACATACTGATTAGTTTACCTACCAAAATTGTCATAGGGATGGATTTAGTGGTTTAGGCATCAATGGCCATGGGTGGACTATCATCACTCTGCTCCATGTGTCTTCCTATTCCAGGACTCAGGCTAATGACAACATGCAGAATGGAAAAAAAAAAAATTGTAAATCATATATCTGATAAGGGGCTCATATGTAGACTATATAAAGAACTCCCATAACTCAACAATAATAAAAGAAATAACCCTATTAAAAAATGACAATGGATTATGAGCAAGCATTCATCCAAAGAAGATCACAAATGGCCAATGAACAAATGAAAGGATGATAAACATCATCATTATGGAAATGCAAATCAAAAGCACAATGAGATAGTACTTCATATCCATCAGAATGGCTATAACCAAAAAGACAGATAATAACAATTGTTAGCCAGGATGTAGAAAAATTGGAATCCTTATATATTGCTGGTAAGAATGCAAAATGATGCAGCTTTGGAAAATAGTCTGGCTATTCCTCAAAATGTTAAGTATAGAGTTGCCATATGGCCCAGCAATTCCACTCCTGGGTATATATCCAAGAAAATATGCTCACACAAAAACTTGTATACAAATGTTGATAACAATGTTATTCGTAATAACCAAAAAGTAGAAACAACCCAAATGTCCATCAATTCATGAATGGACAAAATGTGGTATATCCATATAATGGAATATTATTCAGGAATTAAAAAAAAAACTACTTATACATGCCAAAACATGAATGAACCTTCAAAACATTATGCTAGATGAAAGAAGCCAGTTACAAAGAACCACTTATTGTACGATTCAATTTATATGAAATGTCCAGAATAGGCAAATACATAGAAACAGAAAGTAGTGGTTGCCTAGGATCAGGGATGGAAAGAGTGGGATGGAAGGAAATAAAGAGTAACTGCTAATGGGTACAGGATTCTTTGTTGGATGATGGATTTGTTCCATAATTGATTTGGGTTATAGTTGCACAACTCTGTGAATATATTAAATTTTTTTTAAATTGTACACTTTATTTTATTGTGTGTGTGTGTGTTTGTGTACTCTTAATCCCCTTTATTTCATCCTTCCTCCACCCACAAACCTCCCCTATGAAACCACCAGTTTGTTCTCTGTATTTAAGAGTCTGTTTTTTGGTTTGTCTCTTTTTTCCTTTGTTCATTTATTTTGTTTCTTAAATTATCCATATGAGTGAAATCATATGGTATTTGTCTTTCTTTATCTGACTTATTTTCCTTAGCATTATACTCTCTAAGTCCACCCATGTTGTTGCAAATGCAAGATCTCATTCTTTTTTATGGCTGAGTAGTATTCATTCCACTATATATATGCCACTTTTTATCCATTCATCTGTGGAGGGATACTTGGGTTGCTTCCATATCTTCGCTATTGTAAATAACGCTGTAGTAAACATAGCAGTCCATGTATCTTTTTGAATTAGGGTTTTGTTTTGTTTTGTTTTTTTGTGTTCTTCAGGTAAATACCCAGTAATGGAATTACTGGATCATATGGTAATTCTAATTTTAATATTTTGAGGAATCTTCAAACTATTTTCCACAAGGGTTGTACCAATTTGCATTCTTACCAACAGCGTATGAGAGTTCCTTTTTCTCCACATCCTCACCAACATTTGTTTCTTGTGTTTTTTATTTTAGCCTTTGTGACAGGTGTAAGGTAATATCTCATTGTAGTTTTGATTTGCATTTCCCTGATGATTAATGATGTTTAGCCCTTTCATGTGTCTGTTGGCCATCTATATGTCCTCTTTGGAAATATGTCTTTTTTTTTTTTTTTTTTGGTGTTGAGTTTTGGTTAATATTTTGGATATTAACCCCTTATTGGATATGTCATT
The DNA here is from genome assembly GCF_004348235.1 of Phoca vitulina. Classification (NCBI taxonomy): domain Eukaryota; kingdom Metazoa; phylum Chordata; class Mammalia; order Carnivora; family Phocidae; genus Phoca; species Phoca vitulina. The sequence continues at coordinate 15,078,565 of NW_022589714.1, forward strand.
TATAAATATCTTCTCCCACTAAGGAGCTTGTCGTTTTGTTTTGTTGATGGCTTCCTCCACTTTTCAAAAGCTTTTTAGTTTGGTGTCATCCCAATAGTTTAATTTTGCTTTTTTTTCCCTTGGCCAAGAAGACATATCTAGAAAGATGTTTGTACAGTCACTGACAAAGAAATCACTGTTAATGTTTTATTCTAGGAGTTTTATGGTGTCAGGTCTCACATTTAGGTCTTTAATCTATTTTGAGTTTATTTTTGTGTATGGTATAAGGAAGTGGTCCAGTTTCATTCTTTTGCATGTAGCTGTCCAGGTTTCCCAGCACCATTTGTTGAAGAGACTATCTTTTTCCCATCATATATTCTTGCCTCCTTTGTTATAGATTAGTTGACTATGTAAGTGTAGGTTTATTTCTGCGTTGTCTATTCTGTTCCATTGATCTATGAGTCTATTTTTGTACCAGTATCATACTGTTTTGATTACTATGACTTTGTAGTATATCTTGAAATCTGGTATTATAATACTTCTAGCTTCATTCTTCTTTTTCAAGCTGGCTTTAGCTATTCAGGGTCTGTTGTTGTTCTGTACAAATCTTAGTATTACTTATTCTAGTTCTGGGAGAAATGCTGTTGGTACTTTGATAGAGATTGCATTAAGTCTGTAGATTGAGTAATATGGACATTTTAACAATACTGGTTCTTTCAATCCATGAGCGTGAAATATCTTTCCATTTGTTTGTGTCAGCTTCAATTTCTTTCATCAGTGTTTTATAGTTTTCAAAGGCAGGTTTTTCATCTTTTCAGCTAAGTTTATTCCTAGGTATTTTATTATTTTGAATTGTACACTTCAAATAGGTGAATTTTAGGTTGTGTGAATTTTAACTCAGTAAAGCTGTCATTAAAAACATATAAAAGGGGGCGGGGTGCCTGGGTGGCTCAGTCGTTAAGCGTCTGCCTTCGGCTCAGGTCATGATCCCAGGGTCCTGGGATCGAGGCCCTGCATCAGGCTCCCTGCTCAGTGGGAAGTCTGCTTCTCCCTCTCCCACTCTCTCTTGCTTGTGTTCCCTCTCTCACTGTTTCTCTCTGTCAAATAAATAAATAAATAAAAATCTTTAAAAAAAAAAAATATAAAAGGGGGCGATTTAACTCAAATTTTCAAATAGCGTATGTGAACAAATTGAAAGAACAGTTGCAGAAGTTGGTCAAGCAGTTTTATCAGTGTAGTCTCATGTTGTCAATGGACTATTGTTAACCCATGCTTCTGGTCAATTAGACAAGAGGATTAAACTGAGAAAGAAGGTGCCTTCAAAAAAAAGAGATTGAAGTCTTATTTGCATACTTGAATAGTTGTCTGAAGATAACTTGCTTAAGACTCAGTAAATGGATAAAAACATCCTACCAACATCAAAGTGGATCTAGAGGGCATCATTTATCATATGAATCTTTCATTCCATAAATACAAAGTGAAATCCCGAGTTTAATAGGACAATCTCACTTTCAAAATCTTTGGCACAAAAAAATTGACTAAAGAATTCAGGAATCTCATTTATATCAAAATTATAAATAAAATGGGAATTTTCTACCTTGTCAAAACAAAAATGGTCTTTGATGATACTTTATTGATTAGACTCCCATCACAATATCAATCTGTTCCCGCCTTAATTGGAATAATCTCCATACATCCATTGATCAAAAAGGCATGGGCAGGCAGAGAGATGTGGACTTGCATGAAAGACCTTGAGAATGGACTTTGAAAGGGGATAGGGACATACTATCTCTACTTCTACTCAAAGGTAAGCTGCTTCCTACCTTACCAAGATCAAAGATGTCCACTTTGCATAATTTACTGTACCTATAAATCCTCAGCATTGGTATGTATATGTGTGTTTGTGTGTGTATGTGTCTGCTTGTGAATGAAATCTCACAATTAACCAATCTATTGAAAATAATTATTTCTAATATTTTATTTCTAGATATTATTTCATATGCTTTCATCCCTTAAGTTCTCCTATTTGAAGAAATAACATTCCATTCGTCATTTAACAAATAGGCCTCTGATGTTTTAAAATATTAAATTATAAGTGTTATTTGAAAATCCTGATAATATATGTGGAAGAATACCGAAGCTATCTCATACATCTTGTCATGAGAACTTGCAATAGAACTTCATCATCAGTATAAGATTATCTAGTTGGAAGATATAATTTGTTGAAATCTGTACCTCAGACACAAAATAAATTTTGGAATAAAATAATGGTTGGAACATGGTTTGCCCTAGAAATTATCAAAGACAGACAGCACTGACAATGAGCCTTTTTACTGAGGAAAAGCTAAATTCAGAGCTTATACTTAAAATGTGTTCAAATTTCACCTTCATCCCCAAAAGGTAATTGAATATATAAGGGTACACCCATGATTAGTTGACCATAGGAGCAATTAAGTCATAACCCTCTCACCGAAACTGTTTATGTAGTCCTTGGCAGCTGATAGTTCTGATGAAACACTGCAATTTCAGAAGTCTGTGTTACTTACATATTTTTCTTATGGAGTGATAAACATATCCTTATCACATTTCATCTTAGATTTGTAGCATATTTTTGATGATTACAAGCCTTTTCTTGTGGTTTGAGAGTTACTCTGACACTGTGAACCTCTTCTGGGATCATTCTCCAAGTTTCTAATGACCCAATATGAATGGTTCACCTTATTAGGTAAAATGACTAAAAATGTATTCAACCTCAGCATTCCAAATGAATGAAGTTAGTCCATTAACTTGCATATAGAAATGTCTTTATAAAAAAAAAAAAAGGAAGAGCAAAACAGCATAGTTCTGTCTGAATATATAGTTCTAATTTTGAGTAAATTATCATCTAATGTTAATACTTAATTAATTCTGAGCACATTTTAAAGGAGAAAAGAACACATAAGTTGAGATATGTTTCTTAAGACAAGACTCTCTACAAGGCAGATTTCAATGAGTAAGATCCTATACTCTATAGACTGCAGCTTAGTAAGGCAAGGTACCACGTAGCTAGAAATCTGGATGATAATAGGATATTTCTTCAACTTTTGAATGAAAATTTAGAATGAATTTATAGAACAGAATAGTATAGCTAATTAAGCATTTTCAAATTATCCTAGAATCACATTCATTAACTCCATGCAATGTCAAGATTCAAGCAAAACCCATATCTAACACCATTCTAGAATTCTCGTGACTAATCTGAGATCAGAAATAATAGTGCCTATGTCTGTCTTAGCCAATAGTGAAGTAAATATTTGGAATAAATATATATAACAGCTTGAGCTGTGCAATGTAAAATATAGCATAGGTAAATACAGACCTGAAAACCTAAAATCTTACCTCCTTACAAATGTGAAAAAAAGACAAATCAGCAATATGTGCAAATATAGTTTACATGTATCCAAGACAAAATTTTGATGTTGTTAAGCTTATAGTATCTGCATTTCTGCTAATTGGAGTTTGAATGAAATTAGGAGCAAATTAATACCTTCTGCCATCTTATTTGGGCTTACTTTTTGACTAGAGACAAGGAGATCACTGGAATGACGTAAAATAATAATAGTAATTTTTATGAATTTTTACCAAGCACCAAATACTGTTCTAAATATTACATATTGACTCATTTAAGTAACATGAGTTTGGTATTATTATTAGTCTTAATTTATCGACAAGATATTGAGACACAGAATGGTTACAGAAAATGAAAAAAAGGTTGTCCTAATCTGGTCTGTGAATAAAAGAAGTTTTCTTTCCTGAGAAGTTTAGTTCCTGGTTTCCTATAACAGGGAATATGCTTAAAGAGTATTATGTGTATGTTTTTAAAGATTTTATTTATTTATTTGAGAGAGAGAGAGATAGAGCACACATGAGTGGGGGGAGGGTCAGAGGAAGAGGGAGAAGCAGACTTCCTGACTCCCTGATGAGCAGGGAGCCAGGCATGGGCCTCAATCCCAGGACCCTGGGATTATGAGCCGAGCCAAAGGCAGATGCCTAACTGACTGAGCCACCCAGGTGTCCCAGCATTTTTTTAAAGGTTTATTTATTTATTTTTAGAGAGCACACACAGGAGCGCGAGCAGGGGGAGGTGCATAAGGAGAAGGAGAGGGAGAAAACCTCAAGCAGACTCCCCGCTGAACGAAGAGCCTCACGTGGGGCTTGATCTCACAACCCTGAGATCATGACCTGAGCCAAAACCAAGAGTCAGATGCTCAACCAACTGAGCCACCTAGGCACCCCATTATTTGCATTTTTATATGTCAATATCTAGTTAAGATGAATCTCTTGTAATGGTGACTTGTCATTCTCAACCAGACAAAATTTCTATCCTTCTATAGTCATGAGACTGTTAAAAGTTCTTAGATAAGAGAGATTCTGATTAACAGATACAGATATTCCAACAATTAATTCTAGAGGTTACAACTTCCGATGAGATAATACAAATGATCTTATAACAATTTAAAATTCCACATCTAACCTTCACTCCATGTAACACATTCCACTGGATTACTGGCTTAGCATCATTTAAAATATTTATCATGTCAAGTATAATACAGTGTTCTTCAAGCCTGGTAGTACATTAGAATCAGTCTGGGAGTATATAACACCCAAGATGAAATAAATCAAAATGTCTTAGGGAAAGGCCCCAGAACTTTAAATTTTTAACAAACTCCTTAGGTAATTCATATGAGTCTTAGGTTATGAACCCATGATCATGTACGAGTCTTAGGTCGACCTGGGTGTCTGGCACTATATACATCAAACTTTGAAAGGGAACCTTAAAGAGGCAGAAAAAAAAGAAAAAAAGAAAAACATAACAATTTTCTGGAAAGACTATTAATAAAGGAAGTAACTTATAAATCTTTCAGTTCAACTTAGGTTTGGACGAAAGATCTGAATACTGTAAAATGAAATATGTCAGTGTTCAGATGTGCAAAATCACACTTATAGAAACATGTCAAGATTACAGTCAAAGCAAACTTTAAAAGGAGACTAGAACTGGTTTTACATCATTTATTAGACAGAAATTATTTAAACATCAAAATCATAGATCTAACAGCTGGAATGAACTTCATGACATGATTGTGAGAGAGCATAAAGGAAGAATTTTTATACAGGTACATAACTAGCTATTTTCAACATACTGAAGATTATTTATCTGAAAAGTTCATTTCTATCAAAAGAGAAATAGATCTCAGTTTTCACTGATACCAAGAAGCCTATTAGACAGTGTATACTGCACAGATATATGTATGTTGTAGATGGAAAAGATAATGTGTTTTTAAGTAGTGAGAAGATTTCCGAAGCACTTAAAATTCTGTAGATCAAAACATTTTTATCATCTTCTAAGTAGCATTTTTCACAGGGTATATTTCTCTCCCCAAAGAGGCCCATAGTAAAGTAAGTCAGGAAATTTCCACTTGCTGTTTACTCTCTTTGGATATTTATAATGTACATTAGTGTATTAAGGCTTCAGAGCAGTCCTGCCATAATCTGTTCAATTTTATTTAATTCAGTGTTTTCCAAACTTATTTCACTATAGACTCATTAAAAAATTTTAAACATTTATTATCCCACATTTATTATGCCCCAAATATTAAACATGCTCTGGAAAACACTACCGCAGACAAATTTAAAAATATAATTAAGTGGGGAAATGGCTTTCCACCAAGAAAACAACTTCACAAACAGAATAGGAGTGGTCTTAAAGATTTTTAAAATACTATACTGGTTTAGACAAGTTAAGATAAACACACCCAGCCAGTTGTGCCTTCTTAGAAGGGGCAAACATTTTAGCTTTATCTTTTCATTTTAGTAGTTATTTTTCCGATGAAATACGGCATTTTATGTAATCACAGTTTATTCGAATTCTCCTCTTTTAAACGTCTTTGTATAGGGCTTCATACATGTGTCCTTAGTGCAACTAGTCAATTCCCAAATAGCAAAACGTATAACAAGCTAGCTGGGAAATGCAGACTAAACAAATGGTTGTAATAGAATCTTCATTTTTAACCACTAATTTTTGCATCGTGTAGGAAAAAAGACACAAACATAAAATCACAGGCTATATTCATTAAGCATAAGTGAAGTCTAACAATTAGTCAAAATTTAAGAAGCATCACAATGTTTACATTTATGTAAATAAAATCTATATATTTTCAACTAAATTTTGCAATTTACCAATGCATAATAAAGTGGAATTTTAAAAATGAAAGGAATTTTAGAGACTGTTTGAAACTCCCATGTCACTTACAAGATAAAAAAAATGATCCAAAGTGGTAAAGAATCTTAACCAAGATTATACAGGGACAAAATCTCCCCCGGTAATATTTGCTTCTATTTCCTAATGTAATTCAGTTCAGCCAATACTGATTGAGCATTTCTGTGAATCAGGTGTATCCAATACCAATTATAATTAGAAGCTCCTTTGACTGCAGGAGGTTGCGATCACTTAGCAACTTTATCCCAAAGGAAATGAAGAAGACTTAAGACAGATTTCTATCCAAAAACACTCAAATAACCCAGAAAATATGATGGCCAAGTATATCTTGGGAAATGGACCCCAATATGCAACAGGTTTACAAATTAAAACCAAGTCTCTTCTCAGAAACAGTAAACTCCCCCAGAAGAATTCCAGCAGGAGTCCCCTGAAATGGCAGCACGTGGCCTCCACGGAGCCTTCAGGGATTTGTGGATCCCACTAATAACACGCTTTGAAACCTGAGAAGGAAGTAGAAAGCTCTCTTTGCTTCCTTGGGGCAGAAATTTCAGGAAAAAGTTATGAAAGATTACAAAATTGGGGGCTTGAGTCTTGGAAAGCTAAAATTAGAGAGTTTGGCTAAACACTGACCTTCTGAGGCCACCAGGCCGCAAATGCCACTCGGGCTGAGCCGCCTGTTGACACAGCCTGTATTTACATGGACTCTGAACCCCGTGAAAATGTGCAAGGCTGCTCAGCCCCTGGGATGCAGAAACAACCCCAGCTGGGTGTATTGTTGGGCTACAAGGAAAACCCAAATGCATGGCTATTACCTCTTGGTTTCACTGTGGTTAAAAACAAACTTTAAATCTTTGGGGATCAAAATGTAACATATACACACTTAAAACACTCACTCTTTCCCACAGTCCACAGCCTTCGTGCCACTTCTAGATATTTCATGTCCAAAATTTCATCATATAGATTTTATTAACGGATGTACATGCATATACATATATGTATATAAACACATTTTTTTGCAATGGTGATGAGCAGAAATGTTATAAATTGCTGTCTGTTATATCTAAAGATGCCCTTCTTCTTCCAAAACGACCCTATTACATCCCAGGGGTGTTTCTAACTATAAAGACGTGCAGTACATTTATTTTGTGTATACAAAAACATTTGTTTTACTGTCTCAGAGCTTGCCACTGCTTGTGGTTCATTGTTCCTTGCCTTGTAAGTTGAGATTTGTATGAAAAAGAGCACAGTTCTAGTCACAGATGAGGCCCACTGGGGCTTGGTCAGGAAAGACTTAGATAATAGACCTGTGCAGAGTATGCCAAGATGAATCCCAAGGCCTCCGTGTCTAATCAAAGGGGGAAGCAGATCAAATTTTTCCAAAAGTCAAAAACATTAATAGTGGAGCTGGAACAACTTCTAGAAACCACCAAAGCAGGGCTGTCACTTCCGCTTTAGTATTGCTCTTATTTTCTGTGGGCAGGATTGATTCTGGGCACAGGCAGATGAGTGGCCATCTACGCAGTGCTAGCAAAAAAAATTATGTTTAGTGAAGTTATAATTAAAAATTCAATGTACAGGGACGCCTGGGGGGCTCAGTCGTTGAGCGTCTGCCTTCGGCTCAGGTCATGATCCCAGGGTCCTGGAATCGAGCCCCACATCGGGCTCCCTGCTCCGCGAGAAGCCTGCTTCTCCCTCTCCCATTCCCCCTGCTTGCGTTCCCTCTCTCACTGAGTCTCTCTCTGTCAAGTAAATAAATAAAATCTTAAAAAAAATTCGATGTACAAAATTAATGCTATTTCTATATACTAGTAATGAGAATTTGGAAATTAATGTTTTAAAATAACAATACCATTTATAAAAGCATCAAAAATATGAAATAATTATGGATCAATTTAATAAAATACATGGGAAATCTCTACCCTGAAAATAATAAAACATCGCTGAGAGAAATTAAAGAAGACCTAACTAAATCAAGAGATATTCCATGCTCACAGATTGGAAGACTCAAAATTTTAAAGCATCAAGTGTTCCCAAATTGATTTATAGATTCATCAGAATCCAACTACAAAGTCCAGGAGTGTTTTTGTTGAAATTTATAAGTTGATTCTAAGGGTTTTATGTGAAAATGCAGAAGACCTCGAATAGCCAAAACAATTTTGACAAAGCAGAACAAATTCGGAAGATATACATCACCTGACGCGAAGACTTATTCTAGAGCTATAATAACCAACACAATGTGGTTTTGCCAGAGAATTAGATGTAGAGCAATGGAAGGGAATTAAAAATCCAGAAATATTCTACACATGTATGGTCAATTGATTTTTAATAAAAGAGCAAGCACAATTCAATGGGGGAAAAGATAGCCTTTTCAACAAATGGTGCTGGGACAGTATCTCTTTCCAAAGAAAAAGAAGAACATAACCCTTATATCACATCAGTATTTACTGACCTATCCTACTCAGTATTATAAACTCAGTGCTATTGACCCATTCTACAGGTGCTGTATATATATATGGTGATTGTGAGGATTCAGTGTTTGACTTTGGGCAGGTCACCTCATACATCACCATCAGTCAAATAAAGGACAGGAGAATTTCTACTCTTCTATTTTCCCTATTGGTGTAAAGAAAGAAAATGTATAATGTGTTACAAAAGACATATAAAGTGTCTTTATTGTGCACATATACATTGCATATGTTGTATTTATACATGTTTACATGTATTAAAACTTTGAAAATCTGAATGTAAGTTAGATGTAAGACTTGTTATAACAATCAAAGCTAATCAAAAGGGAGATTGAACTATATGCAATGTTTAATTCACCAGTTGTTTGACAAAGAAGAAAAAATATTGTTGCTTAAGAACAGTGCTTTTGTGTACATGTGTGTGTGTTCTTTTCCAATTAGTAATTTGGGCTATTTCATGGCATAAGGAACAAATAAGAATTTATTAGCCCTTATGACTTGGTCCTATGGGTCTGATGGTGTCTTTCTGGAATTTAGACTTAGTAAGTTCTCTGTATACACATGGGAATTGGTTGTTTTCCGAAGATATACAAAGAGAATGTTGAAGTATTTTGAGGTTGATTGAAAGCTGGAAAATGACAAAAATATACTGGATGGGCCAGAGCCCTGGGAGCAGCTTAAGGGGAAAAAAAAATTCTTAAAGTACTTCAAAAACATTGTTTATGAGATGGAAAATGACTGTTAATTTTTACAGAATCTCCTTATTAGAATTTCACATTTTTTTCTTAAGGAATTCTTCCATTTAAAATAAATATATAGTTAATACCCATATTGTGCTGTAGGCAATCAGAGTTTAAGATATTCATTTAATGCATAAAATATTCATCAAGGAGTGTTTCCACTCCAGTGAGTATTTAAATATGTTCTAATACATTTGGGGTATTAAGAAAATATTAAGGAATATATGAGCATTTTTTTTCTGGAAAGTTAGGCAAGGAAAGCAGATGAGGCATAAAGCCTGAAAATACCAAATTTCCAAACACAAGATAGAATATGTCTTCTTTTTCATATTAGAAAGTGGATAAAATGAATATATCCTTCTTTTAGACTTAAAGTTCAAATGGCTGCGTGAGTCAGACTGTATGATGGTCTGTATGTCTTGTAAGTCATAACTATATATGAGCAAGCTACTACGGAAAAACCCTAACCACAAACTCGTTTTTCCTTTCTCCTCTATATAAATTAGATTCTTTTAAACCAAACCAAACTCACATTGGTTACAAACTTTATTTTGATTTGATTTTTAAATGACCCCTCAAAAAAATCTCTAAACCAAAATACCACAAGGAACCTTCTGCCTCTTCCTCCCCAATTCACCCACAGTAGGATTCTGGAAGTAAACTATGTTGGTTACAATATATACTCACTTTATATGGTAGTCCCATTTTTGTCATTGAGATATACTGACATTCTTGAGCATTCTTTGGTTCCTAAAGGAAAATATTTTTCTTTAAAAAGTGATGTCCTCAATCACTATGGAGTAAATTTGGCAATATCTATCTTATCTATCTATCTAACTATCTATCTATCTATCATCTATCTATCATCTATCTATCTATCATCTATCTATCTATCTATATCTATTATGTATTACAAATGTGCCCAATCTTCTAGTGAGAAATTCTATCTTCAAGAATTTATCCTGCCACTGTATTTCAACAATTTTTCAGAAATTTATGTACAAAGATATTTACTGCAGCATTGTTCTGTAATAGCAAAAGATTGAAAACAACCCAAATGCCTATTAATATAGGACCATTTAATAAATGAGGGTAGGTCAAGACGGTGAAAGCCCTACAGAATTTTAAAAAGCACCTATGTTTGGACTGCTATGGAATCCCCAACCCAGGGAGATACACTGTCAGAAGAGAAAAGCTAGATTTTGTGGCAGTATGTAAGGTATACCATTGCTTAAAGTTAAATGTATATACATAAAAATGCTTATATGTAATATCTCTGAAAGGATACATAAGTAATTGGCAATACGGTTTGCCTGTAAGGTGAGATTAAATAGCTCAACTGGTGTACGGAGTGGGCAGGAGACTTTTCTTTCATTAAGTTCCATTTTGTTAGTTTTAAATATGAATTATGGCATGTATTATCTATGAAGATAAATTAATCACATTAAAAGGTAATAAACATCTAAAAAGCATTGTTTATACTGAAAATAATGAAGAAGAGAAATACTGCTGATGTGGAAAAAGATAATAATCATGGTAGAGAAAATAAAACTAGCTCAAGAACACAAATGATTATAAGCTGCTAGTATTTAGTGCTAACATTTAAAAATATTACCCAGAAGATTGCAATGTGGTAAAGATCTTCACTATTTGCATAAATTTTATTGTGGCAAAAGAATTGGAAGATGCTTGTCAGCAGCAATTAGGAAAAAATTAAAAATAAAATATTGTTGGCTGATTAAATGTTTGCAAACCACACACATGATGAAATAGGCTTTATTCAGAGTGGTTGGAGTCAAGAACAAAGTTCCTAGAAGGAGGCTAGCCTTGTCTTACAGTATTCAGAAGCAGAGCCCAGTGTCTTGATTACCACCTGCATGCCGAAGTTCAAGAGCTTAGAAATACAACTCGGACCCAGGGAAGAATACAACAAGATTTATCCAAGAATATTCCTACAAAGCGGGGATTAGGTGAGGTGCTGACGTCTTTTAATTAGTGAAAGAATGAACTGTAATCAAAAGTTTTCCTTTAAAAGCATATTTTGCTGGCTGGGAGAGAGAAACTGCAGTTCACCTTTCTAGAATTAACAAATCCATGACACATCCAGTTAATTTATCAATCCAGTTAGAATTATTTGCTGTTTGTGTCTGACTGCTTCTTGATTCTTCGTATGTCCCACACCTTCAACCCTCTGGATCATTTTGATAAGAACAAATATTTATAAATTTTGACCAAGTGCACTAAGACCTTAGAGAAACGAGTTCTCTCCTCCCCAACATCCACACAATGGTTCCAAGACCTTCAGTTGCTGACAGATAATGACAGGGACCCTACTCCAAGGAACCCTTTTTCCCTAAGCCTTATCCTTATCCTCTATACCCACTATTATTGTTCAACATTCAGTTTTATTTTCTTTGTAAATATTTAATCATGTACAATAAAATCTTTTAAAATATATTTTTGATAAGTATTTACCCTTGGAAAATACCTGCTACATAATCTCTCTAAAACCTTAAATTCAAAAAGTAATGCATGACTATATGTTCATTACTCTAGAACTTTCAAACAGACATTATAGACTAAAATTTAAACCCCCCCTTTTACTCTATTCCTTCTTGTTCTATGAGAAGCCATTGGAAAGATTCTTTTGGGTTATCCTTCCAGAACATTATGCAGGGAGAATATATCTTTTTGAACAAAATTGATTAAAAAAATGAGTTTCCATAGACTTCTTCATTTCTCATTCACTGTTATAAGTTCATTGTGTCTCCCTAGAAAATTTGTATGTTGAGTTCCTAACCTCCAGTACCTCAGAAGTTGACCTAATTTGAACACAGAGTATTTACAGATGTAATTTGTTAAGATGAGGTCATCCTGGAGTAAGTTGGGCCCCCTAGTCCAATATACCTACTCTCTTTATAAAAAGGAGACATCTGGGCGCGCGCACACACACACACACACACACAAGGAGAACACCAGGTAGAGATGAAGGAAGGGAATGGAGTGATGTTTCTACAAGCCAAGGAATGGCGAAGATTGCCAGCAAACCACCAGAAGCTAGGCAAGATTCATGGAATAGATTCTCCCTCATCACCCTCAGAAGGAACCATCCCTGCTGACACCATGACCTCAGATTTCCAGCCTCTAGCACTGTGAGACAATAGATTTCTGTTGTTGAAGGCACCGGGTTTGTGGCACTTTATTGCTGCAGCCCTAGCAAAGTAAAACACCCACTAGAGAAGGATGACATCATCTTCTCAGTTTATCTTTTTTCCAACCTAAGTAGAATTCCAGCGAAGTATGGAATTTTAAGATGCATAACAGGAACACTGGGAAATTAGGAACAGAAATCACGAAGAGAAAAAATAATTGAGATAGAAAGAAAGGGGAGAAGGACTGAGGACAACAACCCAGGTAGGATGGGTGAAAGGAAAACTTCCTGGTTGAGGGTTAAGGGTATGTGAGGAGGGGTGTTAGGAAGGAGCTGCTGTTGAGGACAGTGACTAGGAAAGAGGAATTTTAAGCTGTTTGGCCATGTATTCAAAAAGTACTTCCCCAAACCTCCAGCACATACAAACACTCTTCCAACTTTAGAGATTTGTCAGAAAATTAATGTATCGATTTTACATATGTCTTGATTACAATATATACACATATATTTTTTCTTGCTAACTGCTATTTCTTTGACTTCACACTATATGAAGACTAAGTAAAAAATAATATCAATCATATTCAGATTATATGTACACAAAATATATAAGTATATTGTATATTTTTATTAAATTTTAAATTGTGGACTGTTTAAATATATATAAAGTAAAGAGACTCATGTACCCACCTCACAGGTTTTATACTTCCACCTTATTTAATGAGATAAAACATTAATTAGTGTTTACTACTATAATAATAAAGTCCCACAAACATAGTGGCTGAAACAGTGTAAATTTATTATTTATTATTCTGGAGATTAGAAATCTGACATGGGTCTTACTGGGAAAAAAAATCAAAGTGCTGGCAGGGCTGACTTCCTTTGGAGGTACTTAGGAAGGAATTCATTTTCTTTCCTTTTCCAATTTCTACAGGCTGCCTGCATCCTTAGCTCATAGTCTCCTCCCATCTTCAGATAGCAACGATGGGTCTAGTCCTTCTCACATCACCCTGACATCCTCTTCCACCTCCCTTTGCCTCTTTTAAGGACTCTCCTTCAAGGGTGCATCCAGGATCCAACATAATCTCCCTATCATAAAGTCAGCTGCCTAGCAACCTTAATTCCATCTGCAATCTGAATTCCCATTTCCCGTGTAATCCAGGAGGGTAGGGAGACATTATTCTGCCTATCATAGATAATAAATTCCAATTCCCTCATCCCTCTCTTCTTCCTCACTCCCAGAATATTGTTATGCTTTTTTGACATATGCATGAAATATGTTTCTAGAGCGCTGTTTTGTGCACTTAAAATTTTCCAACAATAGTATAATATTTAATGAGAACTTACATCTTAGTTTGCTCAAGAGAGTCTGGTTGCACTTACTGTTCTAACATAGAATTAATAGCACTCTTTTATTCTCAAAAGTATTTCAAATCATACTGTTCATACCCTTTTGCAGCTAGCATTTTTCACTCAACACTTTTTTAATATCCATACTGTTGCCCATAAATCAACATTGTAACAAACTTGTTATATTCTTTATGTTTTCACTTATTTTTGGATATCTTGATTCATCAATCCATCCGCTCCTCTCCCTCTTAAAAAAAGATGTGCAAATCGTCCCTCTACGATTGTAAATTTTTGGTTTTCCTTTCACTTCTGTCAATTTCTCCTTTAATGTATCTTGAAGTTATGTCATTAAGGAAGGTTCAAAATGTATTGCTTTACTCTCGTGATGAATTATTCCTGTTAACATTCTTATCAACTTTTTAAAAAGATTTATTTATTTATATGAGAATGAGGGAGAGAGAGAGCATGAGCAGGAGGGGCTGAGAGAGAGGGAGAGAGAATCTCAAGTAAACTTGGCAAAGAGTGTGGAGCCTGATGAGGGGCTCAGTCTTACGACCCTGAGATCATGACCTGAGCCGAAACCAAGATTCAGTCACTTAACTGACTGCACCACCCAGGTGACCCTCAACTTTTTTCTAATAATAAAATAACTAAAATACCTAAATATTTTCTTTTGGTTAGTATTTACGTGGTATATCTTTTCCAACCTTTCCTTTGTTTTTAATCTTTGTATATAATTACCATTCAACTAATGTCACTAATAAATTTTATTTTGTATTTATATTTTATATTTTAGTCAGGGAATTCAATCCCTCTGCATTTGCTATAAATGGTAATATTTGCATTTTTCTACCATACAATATTATGCTCTTTATATGTTGTGTTTTTCCTTTGCTTCTTTAACATGTTTGATTCAGAGACAATCTATATCCCTTCCTTCCTTATGGGTAATAATGAAAACATTTTAACTCCAATCAACCTCTTTCCCCCAATGTATTGCTGTCCAATATTCTGGTTCCACATTGTTTTTGCCCTTCCCCATTGTTTGCTATAATTATCATTGCCTGTTACATTCTGTGCTCTTTAGGTTTTCTCAGATATTTACAACTTTCTTTGCTTATAATTGCTTCTTGCAGTTCACTTCATATTGAATTCAATTTCCTGAAGTATATTTTATAGAAGACCCTTCAATGGGTCTGCTCATGGTCAACTCTCAGGTTCTGTTTGAATAAAAGTCTTTAGAGTGGCTTTTAAGAATTAGGTTCTTTTCAATTTTTTACATTGCATTGGTTATGTTTTCACTCTTTAGAATTATTACTTGTGGCAGACAATATCTTCCAAAGCTTGACACAAAAATATCTCACATCTTAAAAGTTTTTCTACAATATGACCTTGCCTCTCTCATGTTAAGAAATGGGATCTATGCTACCCTCCTCCTCACACCAAATCTGGCAATTTTGTGGCTCACTTGTAACCAATAGACTGGCAAAAACGAGACAGCATAACTTCCAATACAAATTGAAAAAGCTCATGCAACTTCTACCTTTTTCAAAGATACACTACTTGTGAGTTCTGAGTGACCATTTAAGAAATGTAAGTCCACTGAGGCCATCTGAGGAAATATAGGCCACAATGAGAGACCACAGACTTTGGCCATAGTCTCAGGTGAGGTCCCAGTTAACAGCCAAAATCGGCCAACACACACATGAGTGAAGACAACTCTAAATGACTCTATTTCCGAGCTGTGGAGTAATCCCAGCTGTCTTGTTGTCCCAGCTGAGGCTCCAGACATCTTGGAACAGAAACAAGCTATTGGCTCTATGCCCTTTCCAAATTCCTGGCCCACAGACACTATAAGCACAATAAATGGGTTGTTTTAAGACACTAAGTTTTATGGCAATTGGTTATGAAACCATAGTAACTGAAACACTAATTAACCATCTTTTGACCTATTTTTGTTATTCCAAAAACTTCTTAGTTTCATTCTTTTTTTATAGAATCTGTACCATTACTCTGGTTGCTTTTAGATTTCTCTTTTTGTCTTTGAGAAAGAAAGAAATCTTCAAAGATAAAGGTAAGTGGTACTATGAGAGTAAAAAAAGAAATAGATACAGACACTGTGTGTGTTTAAATAAAAATGCCACCTCTGTTTCTGGGATGGTAAAATTGCTTCTAGAAAACCAACCTCCTTCCAAGAATGACTAGAAAATCGCATGAAATGTTTTAAAAATATGTTTGACAACATTGAAGAAGTAGCAAGACAGCAAGGACCTGAAACAGCAAGAGCCTGGAGAGAAGGGGAGTACAGAAGTGAGCCCAATATTCAGTGCTACTTTTCTCCTCAAAGCCTTTCCTGATTCATAAATAGACACCTAGAGTTTGAGTTGTTGAGAAAAACTTCAGGTAGCTTAATTGGATTATAATGACCAAAATTAAAATTCATGCCTTTTTAAGAAGGAGATCCCTTTAGACTTCTACTTGGGTGCTAAAGAATGACAACTTGGGGCAAGTAGAAAGAGCCAAATATCTTTTTTTTTTTGTGACCTATTTGCCTTTATTTTCTTTTTTTTTAATTATGTTATGTTAATCACCATACATTACATCATTAGTTTTTGATGTAGTGTTCCATGATTCATTGTTTGCATACAACACCCAGTGCTCCATTCAGTACGTGCCCTCTTTAATACCCATCACCAGGCTAACCCATCCCCCCACCCCCCTCCCCTCTAGAACCCTCAGTTTGTTTCTCAGTGTCCATAGTCTCTCATGGTTCGTCTCCCCCTCCGATTCCCCCCCCCTTCATTTTTCCCTTCCTGCTATCTTCTTCTTTTTTTTTTTTAACATATAATGTATTATTTGTTTCAGAGGTACAGGTCGGTGATTCAACAGTCTTACACAATTCACAGGGCTCACCATAGGAGCCAAGTATTTTTAAAACTAAGGCTCATCTTAAAATCAGCTCAATACCAAGATGGATTAAGATTATCTTTCTCTACGAAACTGCCTTTTGGTGTCCAAATAAATGACTCTGGAAGAATTAACTCATCTAGAGCTTTAAATAATTTATATAATTTTTCATCACATTACTTAGCACTCAGTAAAAAAATTACTTGGAAGATCAGGTGGTATGACCATATTACACCCCCCCAAAAAAGCAACAGATTCACAAAATGTGTAGATATTAAAACCACCAAAGAACATCTATAAAACAAAGAGTTAAAAGATATATGCATATCAATCAGTATATATGTATATATACATGCAAATACATTTGCATATATATACAGAAATTATGTGTGTGTGTGTGTGTGTGTGTGTGTGTGTGTGTATATACTGCAAATCCTAGAACTAAAAAATAAAATAATTGAAATTAAGATTCAATATATGGTTTTAATGGGAGATTAAAGCTTGCTATAGAGAGCTTGCATAAAGATCAATAAGAAGTATTCAGACTAGGGACGCCTGGGTGGCTCAATCGGTTAAGCGTCTGCCTTTGGCTCAGGTCATGATCCGAGGGTCCTGGGATCAAGGTCCTGGGATCAAGTCCCGCATGCTCAGTAGGAAGCCTGCTTCTCCTTCTGCCTGCCACTCCCCCTGCTTGTGCTCACTCTCTGACAAGTTTAAAAAAAAAAAAAAGGAAAGAAATACTCAGACTAAAGCACAGACAGATTAAAGGATGGAAAACAGAGACAATACCATAATAATTGAGAGGGTAAATAAAGTTTTAACATATATGTAAATGGTACTCCAGAAGAAGGCATAAAAGAAAATGAGGCAGAAACAATATCTGAAGAGATAAGGGCTGAGAATTTTCCAAAAGCTACATATTTAAGATGTGTAATAAAGAAAACTATACCTAGACAAAAATAGTAAACTTGCTGAAATTTAAAATTCAAAGAGAAATAAAACATATTTTAGGCAGCCAGAGAATAAAAGACACATGACTTTCAAAGGAGCGACAATATAAATTTTAGTATACTTTCAAAAAAAGATATGGTAGCCAAGAGACAATTAGATGCCATCTTAAAGTACAAAAAGAAAACTACTGAGAACCTAACTTGTATATAGAGCAAAAATATCCTTTCAAAATAATACTCTCTAATTATGAAATAGTTGTATAGGATTGGTGCTTTTTTCCCCTAAAAGTTTGGAAGAATGTACTAGTAAAGACTCTGGCACTGGAGTTTTCTTTGTGGGAGAATAATTAATCAGTTTTTTTGATATATAACTATTATAATTTTCAATTTCTTCTGTCAGTTTTTATAGGTTGTGTTTTTCTCAGAACTTGTCCATTTCACAAAAATATTTTTAAAATATTTTTTAGTAGGATCTTAATGTTGTGCATCTTTTCATTATTGAAGTTGGTAATTTACATTTTTACATGATCAATTTTAATAGGGATTATTATTTTTGTTGTTTTTCAATGAACCAATTTGTCATTTTGTTTATTCTCTTTGCTGATCAATTTTAATAGGGATCAATTTTACATATGTATCTTTCTATTAGTGTATATAGCACAGAAAGTTGAATTGGAAGATAAACACAAAATGACAACATTGTTTCTTTTTCAGCTGTTTACTGTATTCAGTATTATTTTTATTTTTATACTGAGTGCCATAATTTTTTAATAAAAATGGTGAAAGGTTTACACCTGAAAGAAATAATTCAACCTCCTAAGTAGCTTTTTAATCATAGCTTTTAAATATTTTAAATATATCATTTGTTAAAACCATATCTGCTCATATTTATATCTCATGACTTTGTCAATTTCTTTATTCTTTCTTAATCTTCACCATCCAAGATAATTACAAAATAAAATAACTTCAAAAAAAAAAAGATTCGAATATCTTTATTTTCTTATTCAATTTTGTATTTTATCTTTTTTCTTACTACTCAATACTACTCTTTTTTTGAAATTCCTTTTAAAAACTTCTGGCCATTTCCTTTCAAATTTGCACGGATGGATTTTTAGGGTGATTTGAAAGTGATGGTTTTATGTATCATCCTCCATATTTTCTCAAGCAAGACACCAAAATTAAGATATACCTGTATCTCTATAATAACACTAAATAATCCTATAAATATTTGCATATGCCTTATGCCTTCACATTGACTTTTGCTGCTTCCTACCAATTTATCAGTTAAGGTTGGATTAGCACCATCTTTGAGCTCATTCTGGGCAGTTCACCATCACAGCATTCTCTGCCTGCCACAGCTCTACACCATTCAGTTGATTCTTTACTTAGTTGCATTTTACTGATTTCAAAGTTATATACAAAATTCCTGTTTTTAGCTACTGAGCCACATTCCCAACTGAGACCATAAATTCATAAAGACTACTACATCTTTAAGCTATCAGTGAACAACAACCCAAATCACACACAGAAAGCACTCAGAATTTTTCTTTTTATCTCATCAGGAAAGTCCCAACATCAAGCATGTTTATAAACATGAGATGAGGAAAACTGTGGTTGGAAATTAAACTAATTTGTAGGAGAAAATACATGTTCATGTAATCAAGAGTAAAAAGATTGCTGATTTGTTGAGTGACGAACTTGTCTTTCAGGAATGTGGCAGTATAATTCTCTCAGACTTCACCCACGTTGTTATTTTCTGCTCTCCTGGACAAGCCATTTTCATGTAGCTCTGGTGCTTTAAACCTAGTCTTTTCTTCCTGCAATGGTAGATGGATTGACAGTGGTAAATAATGGTAAACAAGGTGACCATTGGGCTCAAGCGATAAGGTTCCCCACTAACAAAACAGTAAATCTTCTAATTACTCTTTGAACATAAAGTGTATTTGTTATATCGACATTTACAAATAAATTGGAGATTGGTCAATATGAACAATCAGCCGATATTCCTTCTGACTGAAGTTAATGTGACATTTTAAGTGTTAAAGAAATAGAATTTCTTTTCCTCAACTTTTGTGTATCCCCAATATCATTCCACTTACCCAAGGAATATAGGTACCACAATCTGAGGAATAACAGATAGAGGGGGAAAAAAGGTCAAAGCAGTCCGCTCAGTTAGCTTTCACCTCATTGAGCTAAATCCATTTTTTTTAAGACTTAAGAATCATCCAGTTCATTTCACTGGGGATTTGAGCCCAAAACACTTGATAATTATAAAGTGTATGAAGTGCCATATGTGATTGTTTTAGAAATAAAAAGGTAACAAGACTCATACACCCAGAGTCACTGAGCCTGTCTACCTCGAACATGAAAACCAATAGTGTTTGACGACAGAAAGTTTTCTATCCTACGTATTAGTGTTTCACTGTATCAAATAAGCAAATTGTAGGTAAAATACACTTTAGTTTAAGCACACTTTGCCACTTTGTATCCATCACTGCCCCCAACAGCAGTCCAGTCCCACTGGCTTCCTTTGATTCCTTTCCATCCCAGGACATTTTCGCAACTGGTTTTCTTAGTCAGGAATAATACACACACTCACACACATGCACACTTTGTGGCTAGTCTGTATTCATCTGTCAGGTCTCAGTTTGAATGCCACATGTAAGGCTAGATTATATGTCCTTACAGGATTCTGAACATCTCCAAAGTCACCTCACATTCAACAGGGCTCACAACTGTCACATGTTTTCTAACTTGTGTGTAATACTCCATCATTTAAAAAAAATACTTTCATATTCATTTTTCTTCTACGCATCGAAATGGCATTTCACCTCACAAGGAGGCAGCATCGAGTGCTTTGGGCTCTGAAATCAGATGGCCTGGCTTGCCAACCCCTCTTGGCCACCTCTGAGTTATACAAAATGACAAGATATTTAACCTCTCTGTGCCTTGGTTTCTTGATCTATCAGTGGAAATAATGGGACCTGTATCGCAGGGACTGGGACAGTGTCTCTAGCACTCTGCAATTACTTGTAAATACTAGCATTTACCATTTCCTCCCTAACTTTTTGGATGAACCTACGTGGTTTGGCCAAGATCAGACAAATAGTCTTTTGATTTCTTTTACATGTCCCTTTGGGGTTTTCTTCTTCAAAGCAGATGCATTGTTTTTTTTGCAACTATCAAAAATAATTTTAAAACTCGCATTTCATTTCAAGAGATTGTATAGCAGATTTTAATAAAGTTAAGTCCTGCCTGAAGACCCTGATTTTAGTTTTCTAAATGGCTGGCTGTTTTCAAATTTATATTTAAGAAAAAACATTTTTCAGAGTTCTATTTTTACTCAAAAGCATTGATATTTCTTACAGATGACATGCTGTACCAATTGAAACCAGCACACAAAAAAAGAGAAACAAAGGTTATGACATTTAACATTGAATGCCAAGCTCTCTCGTCATTAGCAAACAGAGCCTCTTTTTGTTAATTTCTGTAATCAGAAATTGTGACCTTTGTCTCTTTATTCAGCGGTGACTTTAGGCTTGTATTATTTGTCTGTGCAGTTTCTTCCTGAACACTTGTTATTTTAATTAGTGTTTTATTTTTTATTTACAAATTATTTTCTCTTATTTTGAAAGAAAAAATCTGTCTTCAATTTCTTTTTTTTAATTGACATCAGTTGATAACAATTATCTTGTGGAAATCTAAAATAACTAAGAAATTCCCACTCTGACACTAATGTTCTTAAGAATACTTTTCCCCCACACATGAGAGTGTAAATGGTACCCCTACCTGACTTGTGCATCTTTTGGATTTTCTTCCATTTAAAGTTACTCAGAAGTTGGAGACTTCTGGAGCTGAAGACTTTACAGGAATCTTCCAAGTTATGAATACCTGAAATTATTATAACATTTGTTAAATAAGTATGATTGTATAGTCAAGCATGACTGTCAAATTATCTGCTTTTCTTAAGTAATTTATGAGTGAGTCTTCATTTCTCAGGGACCTTCAGGACCCTAGATTTAAAGCTCATACGGTCAGTCTTCATTATTCATGCATGTTGTATTTGCCAATCAACCTACTTACTAAAATTTCTTTGTACCCCCAAATCAATACCCATCGTGGTTTCACGATCATTCATGGGCATGCTCACTACTGCAAAAAATTTGAGTCACCCAACACACATTTCATCAGCTGAGGTCAAACAAAGGCAATGCTCTGCCTTCTTGTTTCAGATCTCACACTGTAAACAAGTGTGTCCTTTTCACAATCTCTTTAGTGCCACATTTTCCATGTGTGCTGTTTGTTGGTGATTTTGCTCTTTAAAATGGCCCCTGTGCATATTGCTGAAGGGCTCTCTAGCATTTCCAAGCACAAGAAGATTGTAATACGCCTTAAGGGGAAAACACGTGTTAGAAAAGTTTTGTTCAGACATGAGATAACAAATGTTGGGAAGCATAAGGAGAAAAGAAAACCCTTGTGTGTTATTGCTGGGAATGTACATTGGTAAAGCCACTGTGTAAAACAGGATGGACGTTCTTCAAAAAATTAAAAATAGAACTACCATATGATCCAGCAATCCCACTTCTGGGTATATATTTGAAGGAATGAAATAATTATCTCAAAGGATATCTCCACCCCCATGTTTATTATAGCAGTATTCCCAACAACCAAGATACGGAAATAATCTAAATCTACATTGATGAATGAATGGATAAAGAAAATGTGATAATGAAAAATTGAAAAAATACATATAATGGAATATTATTTAGCCATAAAAAGAAGGAAATCCTGCTCTCTGTGACAAATGGATGGAACCTGAGGGCATTATGCTAAGTAAAATAAGTCAGACAGAGAAAAACAAATACTGTATGATCTTACTTATATGTGGGATCTAATAAAAGCCAACCTCATGGAAACCAAGAATAGACTGGTGGTTCCTATGGGCTGAGGAGTGGAGGAAATGGGGTTATATTGGTCAAAGGGAGCACTTCCAGTTATAAGATGAATAAGTTTTGGAGATCTAATACACAGCACGGTGACTATAATTAACAATGCTGTACTATATACTTGAAAATTGCTAAGAATAGATCTTAAGTGTCCTCACTCCACACACGAACAAAATTATAATTATGGGAGGTGATGACTGTGTTAGCTAACCTTATTGTGGTAATCATTTTACAATATATATGTGTATCAAATCATTGTATTGTACACCTTAAATTTACACAATGTTCTATGTTAATTATATCTCAATAAAGCTAGACAAAATTGAAGATTTCCCTTCATATTTTGAGCATTTTCTTACTTCCTAGCACCACACAATGTTCCTTCTTAAGTTTTCTGACCTAACAACATGCTTGCATCCTGTATGTTCTGTGCCCTAGCCGTGAAGCTGACTATTTCTCCTGTGCTCCTTTTGTTGCCGAATGACAATTAGAGTTACAGATCTGAGGGTTGGATTTGCCTATCGTTATTGGGTGTTGCTGTTCCCAGGCTGTTTTGGTGGACGAAGCTATATTAATTTTGATACCTACCTATATGTATATTGAAGTGCATGAGTTCATACTGCTACATCCATTTCCAATCTAACATCCAGGATTCCTTCTAGCTTTCTTGCTTTTTGTATTTTTTAAAAAGATTTATTTATTTATTTTAGAGAGAGAGACAGAGAGCACGAGTGGAAGGGGCAGAGGGAAGAGAGAGAATCTCAAACAGACTCTCTGCTGAGCACGGAGCCCAACCTGGGGCTCCATCCCACAACCCTGAGATCACAACCTGAGCCGAAACCAAGAGTCAGACGCTTAACCAACTGTGCCACCCAGGTGCCCCTGCTTTTGTATTTTTAACTCTCTTCTCCCACAGTGAGAAATCTGACCACCATTATCCTTAATATATTTACTTATTTGATCAATCCCTTACATGTAATCAACTTGTCATTGCCCGTGCTGCCCCTCCCCTGCACGGATGCCCTTCTCACCCTGCTCTGGGCTCTAATACCACATACCTGGGAACACTTCCCAATACGGGCACTTTCCTTGGGCCACTTGGGCCCTGGCCCACCACACTAGGTAGCCTTCTAACATAGGCAGCCTTCCAACACAGTCGCCCTCTTCACACTTCTCAGGCTTTGACACCCACCTTTGGAGCACGGCAGCTCCCCTGGCTTGCTTGATGCCATCTAATGGCTTGGGGTCTGAATTGCCTGGGAAAGAAAGGGAACAGGATGAGGAAGAGTTATTTTTGTATTTTACAAATTTAGGTTGATAAAAAAGAACTTATCATTTGACATTCTGTGGCACCCTTCGGAATGCCACGTTTATCTTGATCTCTGTCATTACTATTGGACAACTGAGGCACGTTTTCCTCTTACCTCCTTTGAAACACTTTTCTCTCTTGATTTCTTTTTTTTTTTTTAAGATTTTATTTATTTATTTGACAGAGAGAGACACAGCGAGAGAAGGAACACAAGCAGGGGGAGTGGGAGAGGGAGAAGTAGGCTTCCCACGGAGCGGGGAGTCCGATGTGGGGCTCGATCCCAGGACCCTGGGATCATGACCTGAGCCGAAGGCAGACGCTTAATAACTGAGCCACCCAGGCGCCCCTCTTTTTTGATTTCTATGGCAACGCCAAGTCAGGATAATTTTACCTTATTATTGGCCACTTTTTCCTAATCTTCTGCATTTATTTCCTTTCTTGTGCTCATCCATTAAATAATACCGTTTTTCAGAGTCCTGTCTTCTGTCCTTTTATTCATGACAGGGCTACTTGGTAGGATTCGGCAATGACCTACATATTCCTCACTTGAAAATCTAACCGCTTCTCCCTCTCCCTCTGCTGCTCCTCCTGCTTGTGCACTCTCTCTCTCTCTCTGTCAAATAAATAAATAAAATCTTTAAAAAAAAAAAGAAGAAAGAAAATCTAACCGCTGGGCCAGACTTACATGTCTCATAGCCTGGAGCCAAGATGAGGCTCCGACCTCAGCGGCATAGCCCCACAAGGACATGCAGAGCCCCTGAACGCTGAGTGTGCCCTTGGAAAATAGGCTGCAAGTTTATCTGTGGGACAATGACATAACCCAAGTTCTCATGAGTGTATTTGTGGGTCTCAAGTCCAGGCATAGGGTCAGTGCACCACCGAGTTTCAGCAAGGACTTATTTACGTGGACACGGGGTTTCAAAGTTGGTGATCTGTAGCCCCCTGAGATGAGATGGGCTATTCCCATACATTACCTAACTCTTTTCAGAATCGGGAGAGTGGGTAGTAATCAGAATTATATGTAAACGATGTGGGGCCCAGATCAGGAAGCCAAAGACAGATCCAGGGGTACAGAATAGATGGCAGGCAGGAGGAATTCTAAGGAATGCTAAGCAGGACAGCATCCTTGCTAGACGAGGCACCAGGACTAGGCATGTGTGAATGCCAGGGGTCAGAAAAAGTGATTATTTTAGCCAGCTGGGCAGTTTGTGGTCAGAGCACTTTGTCCCCATGACCTTGTCTCTGTTTCTCTTTATTAATTGGTGAAGTTCTCTTGGTTTTTTTCTATAAAGGAAGAAAACAAAACAAAATCCTTTCCAAAGTAACTTTTAGAAATATTTGCGCAAAGGATAAAAATGAGATGAAAGTAAGGGTTTCCAGCTATATGACAAGCTGATGTATTAATCTCAACACAAATAAGAACAGAAAATTTCTGTATCTTACATAGTCCTTGTCACTATTTTTGATGAATCAACTTTGGATTGTCCACTTACCCTCAGAGGAATAGCATGCAATCTATTTCTTTTTTATTTGTTTTCTTGTTTTAGTAAAAGATGATTTTAGAACTACTTAGCAATGACAGGGAAGTGATTCTTCTTTTCACAATTTGGTAATTTACTTGTAATTTTATAGCGATGGCATTAACGAGACTAAACAACATATTTTAAAAGAAGTTGAATCAACCAAAGAAGGAATTTGCAAATCATTTTGGCCCTATCCTCATTCCATCTCCTTTGGACATAATCTGATTGATAGAGGAGTGGGGACAGGGAGGCTGGATGTGGAAGAAATAGCAAAAAGAATAACAAAAAAGGCTGAGGTCATCTCCAGCCTGGGCCCCATCTTAGCACTGATCACATTTATCAGAGTTCCCAAGTGTGGTGGTGACAAATCTTTTTTCCTGGCTTCTTGCCTTACACAGGATTAATAAATAATGAGCTCAATATTTTAGGAAAGAATTATTTCATTATCATATCTTTCTAAAACATTTATTTTGGTTACTAGCCATTATTGATTCGTATTTGAAACAATACTATGATAGATATCTATATCTGTATTTATAAATCTCGGATGGAAGACAGCATGACACAGCACACATACACATAATATATGTCTATGTACGTAAATACATTGTTACACACATGAGTGATAATCCTTTTCTAACACCAGCTTACAATTTTATTCTTTAAAGTATTTATTTTGATTTCATGGCTAGATTTGGAAAAGATACCTTGGAGAATGGCAGTTGCAGAGAGTTTTTTTGGAAGTTAAGTCTTCTGATTTATCATATCCAATAGTAGAAAGCATTGTTTATGGGGTGGGTTGGGGAGGAGTGGGCAGAAGTAGATGGAAGTGGCAAGTAGCTCTAGGCACACCTCATGAGCTTGTCCTAGAAGGGGAGATCACAGAGAGGAATGTTGGTTTGATAGCCATCTTGTCAAACCAGTCCTTCTCAGAGAACTGCCACCATTTATAAATTAGTTATCTCCTTACTGATCTATTATCTCGGATAAAATAATCACAGTTCTCTTCCTAATGAGCAGAAAGGTTTTATATATTTTTTTGATGTCAAAGGAGCAGCCAAAAGCATAGATGAATGCAATTGTGTAATATCTAGTAAACACCACTGTGCTTCATAAACATTAAGTTCATGATAGCTTTCATCCAAAAGTGGGATTAATTTGATCCAAACCAGATGAATGAGGAAAGCAGCTACTGTGTAAATAGTTCACTTGTTACTTTCCAGATAGAAAACAAACTAGCTATAAATCTTTTGGGGCCATTTAAAAAAAAAAACCCAAACTTTCATAGTTTTGTCAGGATAACATTGATTTTTGGAATCTTTAGAATGTAATATTTTCCAAAGAAAAACTCTAAAGGGTTAGATGAACAAATACACACATGAAATATTTTAAGTGATACAACAGCAGATTTCTTCCCTACATTTTTTTCAGTTTTAGGCTGGGACTGTTTTTTCTAGGTAATGTTCTTAAGTTGTTATAATTAAATAGGCATAAAGAAGGTATTTTGTTTTGTAGACTCAGTGTACCATGACATGTCCACAATGGAAGAAGGAAAGTCTTTGTGGTATTTGCTTCAGACCACCGTTTTGTGGCTACAAATCCATTAACTACTTCAGCAAAAAACAAGCAGTGATGTTTTCAATGAAAAATGCCATTATGTAACCATCTGTCAATATATAAATGATCAGAGTGTTCCAGCCAGGTCACTTAGCCTGCTTTTAAGCCCCTTACCCTGCCATCTCTTCATACTTGGGATGGTTAAGACCAGTGAAGAGGAAGAGAGAAAGAAAGGAGCAGAACATCTTTTAAAACATTGAATCCCTTCCCCTCCAAAACAAAATTCTTTTTGCAGTATTTATCCAACAACTCATTTTCCATCTTCCTCTCATTTTCTTTGCACTAAACTTCTCCTTCAGGTTCAGTGCCTGTGTTAAATTTTCAACTTTCTCTACCCTCTCGTCCTGTCCTGCCTTGGATTCTAAAGGCTGAGATCCTTTCAGTAAATCATAGTTTGCATTAGTTCTATTTTTAGTCCAAGACTTCATATCCCCATGCCTTGGGGATAGAAGCAATCAAGAGAATGCAGCGCTGTTGTATTGAACATTAGAATGAGATATTATATTGAGATCAAGTCCTGTTTTATTCATTTTTATACTTCCCTCTCTGATGGAGGGAGCGGCCAGCGCAGTGCTTGGCACATAGTAAAAGGCACTCAATAAATAATTGCTGGAAAACAGAGGCTATAGATATACTTGAGTTCTTGCTCTGGTCCTTAGTAACTGAGTCACAGGGAACTTCTGTTTCCGCTGCTATAAAACAGGAGTAATGCAGACTTAGGTAGCTGTTACTTTAGTAAATGAGATAACCTACTTAAGAAGTAAGTGCCTTGCAGAGTTCTGAGAACATAGTAGGTCCTCAATAAATATTAGTTCCTTTCTCTTTAGGCTAATCATTTAATTTTCCTGAACTGTACTTTCCTGATTTGCACAAAAGGATAATGATAATTCTTGGAACCTCCTGATGGGTTTTTTCAAAGGATTAGATGAGTTTAGGTTTATGACACCCCCTTTACAATATTAAAAAATGATGTAAATTATTATTAAGGTATTGAAAATCTTTATCAAATAGAGGTGAAACATTGGTGGATTTAGAAATTTAAGAACAAGACTACTGTTGAGAGAGTATTTTCTTTTCAAGGGCGAAGTCAGTATTTACACTTTTTAAAAGATGTTTATGATTATATATGGCCTATTAGTCTATCTAAAATGTGTAATGTGGTGGCTAGTAGCAAGGGTGTGAAGCAATTCTGCTTGGGTTTGAATTCTGACTTTAGCACTTTCCAGTCCTGCGCAACTTTTCAGAGCCTTAGTTTACTCATTTGTGAGATGGCAATAGCAAGAGAGCTGACCCCGCAGGGTTGTTGTGACGGTTCAGTGAGACGGTGTGTAGAACATGCTCTGAACAGAGCCTGATGTGTACGAGGTATTCAGCATGTCAGTATTGCTTTAAGTAGACTCATCTCTTTTTTGTCTGTTTTCTTTAACTTAAGACTCTGTCTTGACAACTTTGAATTGTTAATCAACTTCTTTTTATGTCCCTTTATGGAAGAAATACCACACCATCTTTTGATCCAAACAGAAAAGGCATGAGATAAATAAATAAAAGAGGGAGCAATTGGGGATCCTTCACTTAACTAAATTGATATTTTATATAAAGGCTGAGATTTTCATTTAATTTTTAAAATTATCAAGTCAGTCCTTTTTAACTTTTGATGCTCATAATAAATTGAAGATCATTCTGCTGGAAAATTTATTATGTCTTGGTCAATGACTTCTTAATTGAAATGAACAGAAATATACATCATATCGTGTGAGCTAGAAAGGGACTTTTGTGGATGAATAATAGGCATTCACAGAATCCAAGATCCACTAGGCCATGAGGGGACCCAGGAGTAGGTCATACACTCAGTCCTTTATGTTTACTTCTCTTTGTGTGTCAGCTTCTGGCTTTCTGCTGTGCAGACGTGTTTTACTGACCTGGCTGGGATTTGGTCCTCCCTGCCTGGCCATGGCACGGGGTCCTGGAGGAAAATGGTTCCCAAGAGACCACCATTAAAGTGGGGGACAGATCTCTCAACTCACCCCGAATGTCTCTACTAGAGTAGATTTTTGCATGAAATAAATATATACTATAACATCAAAACAGGAAATCTTTCAATGTCATACCTTTAAAAAAAACCTAGAAGAGTAATAATAATACTGTGCACAATCAGCTACATATATTGTTCCCAAATGAAAAGGACTCATTTATATACTAACTGGAAATGTATGAGATTCAATGTGTTTTTGATAATTCTATTTTGAAGAGGATGCTTAATACCGTTTAATATTTATTTTTAAAGCCAAACAAAATATAAAAATTACTTGAATTTTAACAGTGGGCCAGAAAGTGATGAATGGCAAAATTCCTATAGATTTATAAACCCTCTATATTTCAAGTTGATCCTTTGGTCTTTCAAGGAGAATTTTTGCTCATAGAGTAGCTACAATAACTCACACATGTAAATTACTGTTTGGCGACATCTTTAGTCTGCCCCCAAATTGTTTTTGGAGGCATCTTAATCTCTTCTGGCTTGATGAAGTTGGCAGACAAGGCAGCAGGGAGCTACTGTGGATTTGTCTGTTGAGTGGGGGCCAGAGCTCCGTCCTGAATTAGGTTCATTGACAGCATTCCCCTCACCACTCACTCTTTCTCAGACTTGAAGATTTTAAAGATTCTGTTGGATGCAAAGAGCATGGATTTGGGAAATGAGTAGAAAAGTCAAGACCTGGGAGACCAAGTGAAAAGAAGATTGAGGAAAAGAATCTTTAAAGTTTAGGAGTTTAGATAAGTTTTCGTTAGTCTGGTAACATTTTAGCACTTTAGCTCATAACCCGGAAATATTTGTATGTACATATTGGGTTTTTTTAGTAGCACTTATAGTGTGCAAATAAGCAAAATACAGTGTCCCTGGCTAAAATTACTGATATGGATTTAGCAATGATTATTAGAACATACAGGTATTTGGTAAGCACAGCATTAAACAAATTAGCAGACAGAGCTTCTACAGTGATTTATTTTGCATATTGACTTAATTGATGGTCGATGTCAAGAAGCACAAGGAATTGATGATGATGGTAATATAAGTCACCAGGGCCTAATTCATGAAGAATCTTTCACCAGGCATTTTAAGAGGCGATCATTTAGAAATACCCAGGCAGCCTTGGAGGAATCTTGTACTCGACAATTAGATCTGACATTTCTCTTTATGATAGAGCTTACTTTCAAAGAACAAGAGATTTCATAGTTTACCCCAGGCTGCTGTTATCTTTGATACTACACATATGACCTTTCAGAACTTCATAGGTTTGGTTTCTTTAATCAAGTATTTGATTCTTCTTAGACAAAAGCCAAGTCTCTGTAGGTCTCTCCGTCTTTTCATTTATAACATGAGCTTGTAAAATGAGAAGATCTATAATCTTAAAAGGTTTGTTTCCAGATTTAAGAGCATCTAAAAGGCTGTGAATATTAACCAAGCCTGTCTGCAAAGACATGTGGAAGGAGGCAATAACTTTTGATTTTGAAAGTCAGTAATTCTACATGCCTGGGGTCTCACTGAGAACTGAAAGTAGAGGAGAGTCTGCTGCAGGGAATCATGTAGTTGAAAGTAGCAAAACAAGAAAACAAAACAGGGGGCTTGAACTTAAAAGAACTATGTTTTGTACTTTTCCTACATATATTTCCTTTTTTTATTGCCTTCTAAGAATAAGTTAAACTGTGGGTCTTACTTTTCATTCTTGTTTCAGGCCTTCTTGGACATTGGGTTTGTGCCTGAATGTCAGTTATATTTAGCAAAGCCAATATAGGGATTTTCCTAGAAAGCTTCTGTGAAGGGAAAATGTTATAATTTTAGATATTTCAGCACATATGGATTTTTTCCCACAGCCTATAGTTGCTCTAGCCACGTCTATGTATCTGGCACATATTAAGTTCTTTAAAAAAGTGTTTATTGAATAAATTAATGCTATTCAGAGAGAAGTGTCTCAGTATTTGAATAGAAAACAACCCAAAAGGACTGAAGCCTGGGTGTGATGACTGACTGATTCTGATGGCTACTGCCCTAGTGGATAATTGGGTTGCTTGATTTATTTATAGTAATCAAGATACATTTCTCCCCAATTAACTCTATTTTGTGTATGTGCTGTCAAAGCAAGCATACCCAATTCACTCTATTTTGAAGAAAGGCTGACTTCTCTTTGTTTTAGCTTTGTTCCTTCTCTCCTGCCTTTTGCTTCCTTTGTGTCTCTTCTTCATGTTCTTCTTCCCTTTTCCCTGGTGTCTGGTTTTCCCTCTGTTCTTCCTCCTCTTCTTCCCTGTTCTATTCATCTTCTTTCCTTAATCTCTTCCCTTTTTTTTAACAGTCATAAGATGAAGTGGATATATATTTTTTAATAACGAAGTAATTTCTTCTAACATACATTAAATTAGTTTTACTTTTGGAAAGTAAAATGCATTTATGTTATTTCTTAAATCTTAGAAAGGCCTGTTTTCCATTTTTAATCTTTTTCTCTTTGAATCATTCGGTTTTCCAAAGATACAACCATCTTGGCACTAGAGCACCACTTTTCTAATAAATCATTTCTAAGGGAGTAAATCCATCCTTGGTTGGAAAGAAAGATTAGCATTTCACTTTCTGTAGTCCTTTTCAGTAAGCAGGTAGATGGAAACACAAAGAAACGAATAGATGGAAGCTTGAGACAAGAAATAGCAGTTCCCCCAAAATGAGAGAAGAAATACGAAGTATGTCCTTCGGTATACCTAAGACCTCTCACAGCACTGTCAGACTTGCACAACCCACCAGTTTCCCCGGAGATCAATAACCATGTGGTTCCCATTTGATTTGAGCAGAATGGAGAAGAGAGTCCAATTCCAGAGGAGAATGCTAGCAAGATAATGCCTTGTCATTGAGTTCATCTGTTAGAAGGTTGGTGGCCCCACATATTATTATCCACAAGACATTTTAGGTGTCTTAAATGCAATTTCCCACATGACAGATGAGAATCCAGTACTTACGACTCCAACTGTAGCAAATTCTATGGAAGGACATAGTATAACTCTTTTCTGTCTACCACCCATGGAGGCTAGATGGCTAGAAATATCATTTACTTTCTTAGCAGAAATCCACTTTAATTAAACAGTCGGTCTTCTTCAAGTACTCTTCCCTTGGCCTCTATGACACCTCATTCTCTTCATTTATCTCTTACTATTCTTTGTGTTTTATAATAAATTCATTCTTTAGCTTATACTAATTTTCATTTTGTATGGATCAGTGGATTCTTCATTAAGATAAATTTTCCCCCATCTGATATGTGATGAACTTTGTTTATATTAAATTAACTCAAGGATACAGAAGACAATGAGATAAAGTAAATGAAACTAGTGCTGAGTTGTATAGTTCACATGGTTCAAGTTGATGCTCTATTGGGTCAAAGCTGATGAAAACTGAATTATTTCAATGTTTCAATGCACTAAATAATTGGAGTTTTATTTGAAATCTCTGAAACGTTGCTTGATACACTGCTTACTTCTTTTGGAAGAGGAAAAGAATTTGAAGGGAAAACATTAAGGCAGACAACATTATATTTTTTTATGCTGAAGCGATCCTAAAAAAGTAAAATGCAAATGACTACAAAGGATTATAATCTGAATACCAGGAATAGCATTTATCTGTTTGGATAGATAAACATAAGCCAAAGAGCAATATTTCTACAGGATTTTGCCTGGGAGTGATTACATTGGAGTACTCTGTGATTTCTGAAATATGATTATTTCTTAGGACTTTCTTTATGCCTGCAGAGGGCCAAGTTGCTGTTCCCTTTCTTGGTGATTTACTCAAATACTCTGAAATCTTTCTGGATCTCTTTCTTGCTCCATAATAAAAATTGTTGCTCTTGCACAAAATTATAGCTTTAAAGAATACGTATCATGTGATAAAGGAAATGGAGATAACATGCAGAATAGACATATTAAATGGACTAACCCTTAAATATTTGCATGGTTGCAATTTGAAAGAGAGATTTTTAATCCAGCTAGCATTCATTATTTGGTTATTTTGTAGCAGGTGTTGTACTCAGTGCCTCCACATAAATTATCCCACTTAATTTCAAATCAGTAGTACACAGACATTATTATTGCATTATCCCATTTTTCAGATGGAGCAGCTCAATAATTTTCCTGAGGATATACATATATGATGAAATGGTGGGGCCAACATTTGAATGTGGGTATACTGACCTCAGGGGGCTTACTGAAACACTCCAACTCACTACTTCTTTGCTTTGTGTGCCAAGACAAGAAACATTGACCAACAGAAGTCATAGCAAGGCAAGTGAGGGCTAAATATAAAAAAGAACTTTCTAATAATGAGATCTGTACAAAAGTAGAACGGAGTGCTTTAGAAATGATTGTGTCCACTTCGTTGATGTTCTGTTGGAGATGTAATGAAGACTCACTGGAAATGTTGCAATGAACATTTTTACTGCAGGGCAAAGTTAAACTGTTCTTAAAACTCTTTTTTCTTCCTGTCATGGAGTTCATGATACTGTGAAAAAAATTCATGTGGATATGTCTATTTGTAACCTTGCCATCAAGGGTAGGTGTCTCTGAGGTGTCCTGTGCAAAATGCTCCCTTGGTTCACCTTGACTGAGTTTAGCTCTCAATTTCCTTTACAAAAATCTATGAGATTGGCAAATGGAGTCTGAACATGGAAGAGGAAAGATAATGCACTTCAAAGCATGAAAAGAAGATAGAGGAAAAAAGACCAAATGAAGAAAAATGAAAGGAAGAGGATGGATAAGGCTTGCTTGTTTTTATTTTTATTTATTTTTTTAAGATTTTATTTATTTATTTGAGAGAGTGAGTGTGGGTGGGGGGCAGGGAGAAGCAGAGGGAGAGGGAGACTCTGAAGCAGACTCTGCATTGAGCAGAGCCCAAACCAAGAGTCAGATGCTTAACTGACTGAGCCACCCAGGCACCCCTCTCCTCTTTTTAAATTAACAATTTAGAATTTCTTAATTAAAATGGGGTATCTATATACAGATGCTTCTTAGTTTGTAAGCATATTAGTTTTTAACAGTTTGTTAGACCTATTTGTTTTTAAGTTCTTTTTCTTTTTTTTATAAAATAGGTTAGTAAATGAGTTCTTCAAATGTTTGCAGTTTTGCGTATTCCATCCCCGTAATGTCTCTCTTGTCAGGGATCTTTTTATAGAATTGGTCGGTATTGTACATTTTGTTGCTAATAGTAATCTGCATATATTATTTGAATCCATGGTACCAGGTAAAAGTTATCCTTGTGATAAAAATGCTATCAATTGTATTTTACCTGGCTAGTCTTTAATTTCTTAAATTCCTATATTTCTCCTGAATTTAAGTAGGTTTTTTCATTTCGTGAATTGCCATTGCTTGTTGACTATCAATTGCTGGCCACAGAATTTTCTACAAGTGATATGATTCACTCTTTATCCTTTAGAAATATACTTACAGTTGAAACACTCATCCTATATGTCTGTACAATATTTTTCAATTTCTTATCTCTTTCATTTAAAAATACATCTATTTTTATTTTCATGTCCCTATTTACTGGTATTTTAAAGCCTCTTATTTCTTTTTTACTTTATTGGAAAAATCAGTGTATTAGTCGGGATAATTTAATTTATGCTGCAGTAACAAAATGCCTAAATCTCAATGGCTTAACCTAACTAAAGTGCTCATGTTACATGTCCACAGTGGGTCGGTGGTGGAGGTGGGGGTCTGCTGCACTACGGCATTCCTCACTATCTTTTGCTGGCTCCGCTTCAGAGTTTTTGGCCTCAGAGGAAAAGGGGGCAAGAGTTGAGCCCTGGCGATTAAATGCTTCCTCCCAAAGTGGCATGTGTTATTTCCCTTCACATTTCATTGGCTAAACCAGGGCACACTACCACTCTTAACTTCAAGGCAGTGGAAAGCACAATCCTTTATGAACTGAGAAGTACAGAAGAGCCCAATGTGAACATTGGTCAGAGTCTACCCTACCCTGGGTTTTTTGCTTTTCTTAAACCCTCTCAGATCTAAGCACGACCACATAACACATGCTTTAGCAGGTTACTGTGCAGGGCTACGGCTGAGACTGAAATGACTACACTTGCAATCTTTCGATGGTGGCCAGAATTGCGGGGCTTGGTTCAGAATGGAGACTGTGTGTGGATCTGTAAGAGTAGCGTAGTTGAAAATGCATTGACTTCAGTAACACAGGCTGACATGGACTCCTTTACTGACCTTCGGTGGTTTCCCTGGTGCAGACCTATTTTGGGAGAGCTGGTCAGCTGGGTCAACATTATCTTGGAGAAACTTCTGAGTTGCTGGCTTGGTGCTAAGAACTATGAACCAAGGCCCACTCTGTGAAGGTGATGGGGAAGCAATGAAGATGACATTACTGATTTTACTAAAATAATGATTTTAAAAAGGCATTATTAGCCCAGGGGCACCTGGGTGGCTCGGTTGATTAAGCTTCCGACTCCTGATCTCAGCTCAACTCTTGATCTCAGGGTCATTAGTTTAAGCCCCGTGTTGGGCTCCACGCTTAAACAAAATAAGTAAGTAAAAAATAAAAAATAAAAAGGCATTAGCCCAGTGGCATAAGGTTATATTCTTGGCCTTAGTTTCCACATAACGAATTCAGAAATGGCCTCATTACCTTTTGTTAGTTTAAAATGAACAATCTTTCAAAGCAGTGTTCAGGGATAGGTCAAAATGGAGTTAAGCAGAGCCTTCAAAGTCTTAGAAAACGTCCTCTAAATGTGTTTGTTTTAGAAGTGCTTAAGTTTTGACATTAGTTATAGACTTAGGACTTAGGCACTCTTTATAATGTAAAAGCTCTAACTTGCTGAAGATTGTTAAAATGTAACAAATGTAGAAGTGACAAACCCTGGGAGAGAAGCTATCTCACTTTGATTTCTGCAGAAACCTGACTCCCGCTCCTCAAGTCCTTAAACAGCCACGGGGATGCCTCTTTCCTCCCCGTCTGTCCCCCTCATTCTCTTTTGCTCTCTTTCTCTCACTTCTTTCCTTTCCGCCTCTCTCTTTCTTTCAGGCTATCTTTCTTTCTCTTGCTTTCTTTTTGTCTTTTCTTTCATTCTTTGAATTAACAAGAGACAAACAGTTCTTCCTGCAATGTTTTGCTTGGCAGTTTAGCCCTTAACCTTACACTATTTAATGTTCTCTTTGAGAACGACTTAGGCATTACAGAAATATATGGAAGGTACTCAAACTAAGTTGCTTCTGTCTTTAATTAGATTATAAATGTGTTTGGTAATTTAAAAAATGAAGTGTAAGCAATAATTAATTAAAAGCTTGTTACTTCTTTTTTCTTCCCCTTACCTTTCTAGTTCTTTGGAAGGAGATAGGATTTAATTTTGTACTGTTGGATAAATCCTGGCAGGAGCTAGACTTAATATGATGGATAATGACCTAGGTTAATCAAGTGAAACTTTAAAAAGCTCCTCTCAACAGCTTACCTTAGCATTTGTGCTGACTTAGGGAGCCCTTTCCTCTGACACGACGGCTCTCCCAATTTAGTCTTTTGAGCTTCCTAATCTTTCCGGCATAAAACAGAACTCACTTAAGGTTAACTGAAAGAATTATTTTTTTTTTTTAAGCGATAGGTACAATTTCTTTTTATGAACAGGAAGTAAATACATTTTTAAAGAGAAAAGATTTACAGATTCTAAATGGCCCAACTGTAATCAAAATAAATTCTACTACATTTCCACCAGATGGCACGCCCCTTTTGAACTTTGGAAAAATTCTGAAGACTGAGGAAAGCCACTTTTATTTTACAGGTGGGATTGGTACTGGAAAAATTCCAGCCAATGGAATTGAATCAATAGAAAATAATACTTAAACTATTCTAAGATGCTTCCAAAGTAAAATGCATAATTAAATAATATGTTTAACTTGGGAAAAATTTAGTCAGTATAAATAAAGCCAATCCTAGTTTAACCTGAACTCCACAGGACTTAAGTTCCAATAAATTTTAATTTTCATATGATATGATCTTTCTAACCAGCTCTCATTTTGAGTGCCTCCTTTAGCTTTTAAGAAAGCACAGCCACCAGAGTATATTTAGCCATTGAGTGTCCTAAATGAAGATTTAATTTAATTTGTAAATCAATCATCAACTTGCCAGTCAAAAAATTCCTAGGTAAACACTATAACATTTTATACCAAACCATGAGATTGGCAGTGTAGATCTTCCAAGTTAAACAATTTGGGGCCAAGTCTGCTGGCCACACACTTCTTGTCCAGGCACGTGGCTCCTTCTGAATCTCTGGCTCAACTCTCACACTATCCTTGCTACTCTTCTTTGGTGGCCTTTTCCATAACCTACTGTACCTTTGTCACCCCAACGCAATCAGTCAGTGGACAAGCATTCTGTTTCACTGTCCCGTATTCACTGAAGACTTTCATTTTTCATTTTTACTGAGTAGGGTCTAAATTGGAACTTTACTTTTGTTTTCCTTGGAACGTTGTTTATCATTGATGATAAACACGCAAGAGCAAGTAAGAGAGATCCATCTAAAAATATGCATTTGCTACAACGCAGGGCTTCTTGTATGTCTTGCTGCTCATATGTGATATGTAGCCCATATCCTGAGGTTGGTAAATTCAGTAAAGTTATCGAAGCCTGTCAGGGAGAAGGGCGGGGCCAGTATAAGACTGACTAACTTAGCTGGAACCAGGACCAATTTTTCATAAATGGTTTCTATGATACTTGCCTTATATTTGCTTAAAAATGAGATGTTCACTCTTGGTGGGAATGCAAGCTGGTGCAGCCACTCTGGAAAACAGTATGGAGGTTCCTCAAAAAGTTGAAAATAGAGCTACCCTACAACCCAGCAATCGCACTACTAGGTATTTACCCCAAAGATACAAATGTAGTGATCCGAAGGGGCACCTGCACCCCAATGTTTATAGAAACAATGTACACAATAGCCAAACCATGGAAAGAACCCAGATGTCCATCGACAGATGAATGGATAAAGAAGATGTGGTACACACACACACACACACAGGAATATTATGCCACCATCAAAAAGAATGAAATCTTGCCATTTGCGACAACATGGATGGAAGTAGAGGGTATTATGCTAAGTGAAATAAGTCAGTCAGAGAAAGACAATTATCATATGATCTCACTCAGATGTGGAATTTAAGAAACAAAACAGAGGATCATAGGGGAAGAGAGGAAAAAATAAAACAAGATGAACCAGAAAGGGAGACAAACCGTAAGAGACTCTTAATCTTAGGAAACAAACTGAAGGTTGCTGGAGGGGTGGTGGGTGGGGAGGATGGGGTAATTGGGTGACGGACATTAAGGAGGGCATGTGATGTAATGAGCACTGGATATTATATAAGACTGATGAATCATAGGCCTGTTCCTCTGGAACCAATAATACATTATATGTTAATTAATGGAATTTAAATTAAAAAATGTTCAAAAAATGATATGTTCATGTTTTCCCCCAATTTTCCACATATGGATGCTCATTTGATAGTAATTTTTTCTCATTTCTGAATTTGCTCAAGACCAAGATAGTTAGTATCTCACCCTCTGAGATGAAATGGGAAAACAAATGAGAGAGAGATTTAAGTTTTTTGTAGTGGTATTCTTTCTTCAACTGTTGTTATTTATTTTCTTCTAGTACAGTTCATACTTTACACAAGTGTCACATCATTTGATCTCTAGAAGGGAAATATTGACGACAATATTTGATGGGCTTATAGAAGATGTATTTTTTGATAAGATAACTAAAAATTTCTATGGGGAAACGTTATTTGCTTCTTCCCTTATAAGAGCAGCTTAACAATCTATCCACATGGTTGTCAGATTTAACAAGTAAACGTACTTGTTAAATGCCCAGTTAAGTTTAGGTGTGAATTTCAGATAAATAATATATAAGTTTTTAGTATAAGTATGCCCCATGCAGTATTTGAGATATACATATATATAAAAAAAAACTGTTTGTGATTTATCTGAAATTCAGATTTAACCGGGTGTCCTGTATTTTGTATCACACCTCCACCTGGTAGGTAGGTGATTTTTCTAGATGCAACCCTCCTCCACAGTTGCCACAACAAAGACTATGGAAAAACTTCCACATGGACAAGCCCCTCAAGACCTCTCAACTTTTCTGCCAACATCTTACTCTCCAAGTATGAACTACTGCTAGTCTTAAGAAATGAACCACTATACTTTGCTGTTTTGGGGAAAATTCCACACTAATTTCATTTGGAGTTGCAGAGCCAATACGATAAACAGCTGCCAGAGTGGTTTCTGGATTCTCTGAGGAAAGTCTCCTGAGGAAGAGCTATGCATGAAGTAGCTCTCCTAACTTCAGATCACAGGGTTATATTAAATAAGCTCTCTGAGGACCTCTGGGTTGAGAGTATTCAGAATTTGATCTTACCTAGCAGGAAACAGATCTGGGAAGAAGTTATCGATCATGATGATCATCGGATTTTACTTCCGCCCTCCATGCCTTGCAATGGGAATGGCTGCAGAGAGTAAAAATTTATCATGCGAGTCACAGAGAGTTTGTCTGGGAAGAGTTATGAAACCAACCCCATATTGTTTCTTTTCCTTATTAGCAGAGGAAATAGCATGGGCCTTAGGCATGTGTTCAAAGGTACATCCTGGTTCGCACATCTGTTCATCTCAGGGTAACCTATAAGTCTTCTTTCAGAAATATTGCAAAATAAATCTTTCTTGAGAAAGAGGAAAAAGGAAAATTATAGCATTAAAAACATCCCTTACAACACACTTATAAATATTAAACTTTGCTTTAATACATACTTAAAAAACATCTGATAGTTATGTGTATAACATTGTGTTCAGCGTTAGTGGGTGTAATGGGTAGACAAAGAGAAAAAAATCAGGATTCTTATCTCACCTGAGGTGATAATCTAACAGGGGAGACTGATATATGTATGTGAATCATTTAAGCAACGATACAAAGAAGTGTATGAGCAAGTGCCCAAGTTGTTCATAGAAGAACAAATGTGTGGCAGTTCACTGCAATGGAAAATCCATTGAGGCTTGAGTGGACCTTGAAGGATGGGCTCCATGTGAATTAATGATGGGGGATAGGAAGCAACAGAAAGAAGGCTGAGAAAGGGCAAGAGTACTTGAGAGTCAACAAAGACCAGGTCTAGAATAGAGAAGAGAATCCCTGTTGGGGCACATGTGGAGATAAATTTGCACAGGGAGAATGACATAGTGTTATAATAGGGTAAGGAGTTTATACTTGGCCCTCTAGGCCTTGGAGGGCCATTGGTGATTTCGAATCATGGCATGATGGGATGAAAGTGCTCTGGTAATAATCTGTAAACTGGAGAAAAGAGAGAAAAAAAGATGGATTTTGCACAGTGTAGGTGTGAAGTGGTTGTGCACATTCACGCGGTGTTAGTCTGAAAGCCAACAAAAGCTTTCTTAATGCCTGTAAATTAGTAAATGTAAAACACACACAGATGTACACAGAGACGCACATGGCATGCATGGAAAGCACACTCTGCTCTCTGCTTCCCAAAAAATTACTCTTCACTTTGCTATGCAATCCCCATGAGAGGCACATTGAAAGCTCAGTGAATGTCTTACATGACCTCTGTTCTTTGTCGTGACTGCATTTAGGTTGAGCTGTACATTGCGTTCGTTCTGCTTTTTGGTATTCCATCATTGCTATATTGCAAAGGGGGAGGGGTGGGCAACTGTAGTTCTCCTTGTACAGAGAACACCGTGTTTTATTTTTTTTTATTCTTTTGGAGATTCTGCAAGTCTTCATGATTACAAATAAATTAAAAGCAGAAAGAGTAGTCTCTCTTTGCTACATAATTAAAAATAATCTTTCGAATGACATGATTAAGTGTTAAAGGAAATCCTAGCTGCAGTCAATTCCAGAACAATTCCTAAAGACTTTAGGAATGCAAAATCCATTTGTTGTATGCAAGTGGAAAATAAGGATTTTTTGTTGTTGTTTTTTTAAAACGTGCATCTTAAGGGAAAAGCAAATAAATCCAGCATGGTGAGGTCTCTGATGCTTTCAATATAAAAAGGAAATATACTGTAAATAACATACAGATTTGAAGCTTGGTTCTGACTAGTTTTTCCTGTGTTGTGAAAAATAGTTCCAGAATCCTGAGAGAAAACAGAATGGGAATAAGGTTATTCTTAAAGATCTTTGTGTTCCAAAACAGATTTTTACTGTAGTACCTGTAACTTGTTTTTATTATTGCTTGCAAGTTAATCTTGATTTTTATTGTTGTCTTAATTCCAGAGTCCTCTGGGCTGTGTCTCCACAATGAAATTAAAAGTAGAGATTGAAACTGGGTTAATTCACGTGCTTGTCTCAAGTCTCTGATGGGCTTTGGCAAATGGAGAAGTCAATATCTACATTAGTCAAGGTTCTTCATAGAAGCAGAACCAATGAGATATATGGGCAGCAGGGGACCCAAGTCTGAGTCCAAAGGCCTGAGAACCAGGAGCTCTGATGTCTGAGGGCAGAAGATACATGTCTTAGCTCAAGGAGAGAGAGTGAATTTGCCTTTCCTATGTCTTTTTGTTCTATTCAGGGGCTCAACGAATTGGGTGATGCTTATTTGCATTGGTGAGGGCATTTGTCTTTACTCAATCTACCATTCAAATGTTAATCTCTCCCAGAAACTCCCTTACAGACACACCCAGAAATAATGCTTTACTAGCTATCTGGGCATTCCTTAGCTCAGTCAAGTTGACACAAAATTAATCATCACAATCTCAATGGCCTTAGTATATAAGTAGATAATTCAAATATGACTCATATGGTAAATTTTTAGAAGAAATTTAACGCCCCTTCTGTCTCCCAGAAGCATTCAACTTTATTCAAATTTGTATCTGGAAGTAGTGAAGAAGACACTAAAGAACAATTAGTCCATTATTTAGGTACTTACTGTGATAAGGGCTATGAAAAAAAACTTATGGAGAGCTATTAGAAAATCAAATAGGAGGAAACCTAAATATGCTTGGGGATTCCCTGAGGAAATGATTTTTAAGCTGAAATTAAAGATTGATAGGTTCTAGATGGGTGAAGGAAGATGAAGTGCAGGAAAGAATGCCAGGCAGAGCAAACTGCATACGGAAAGGAGCCAAATAGAAATAGCAGGACTTGGTTATTGACTGGCTATGGGAGATGAGAGAGGGCGAGATGTCAAAGATGACTTCCAGATTCGTGAAATGGGTAATACAGGGAAAGAAGGGGATACCAGAGAGCATGAGTTGGGAGGTATTAATTCAGACGGTGAACTGCTTGAGGGCAGAACTGTGTGTTATCAAGCTTTTGCTTTATGTATTGCAAAGACTCGTAGTTGATGAAACAAATGAATCATATATTTACAAAAACCTATTTTAAAGTATTATGGGACTTTGGTATAACATTTTTTTGTGCATGAAGATAAGTTTTTCTTAAGGGTTTCTGTTGATGGAATTCAGATTTGAACCTGAGAGAGCACTCACGTTTGGCAAGCTTATTTCCTCCATACAAATTTGTTTGTAATTTTGCTGTAATTTTGTACTTCATCGCTACCTCTTTTTATTAGTGGAAATGTTAATTCCTGAGATGGAGCCACATGCTACTTGGCAACTTTATTGCCATATTAGAGCAAATTTAATGTGATTCACAGTTTCAACATAAAACAGCATTTACATTATAAATTCAGTAGTGAAGGAACAAGCATTTATTCCGGAACTGCTTTGTGCCAACATTATATT
The DNA here is from genome assembly GCF_004348235.1 of Phoca vitulina. NCBI lineage: Eukaryota > Metazoa > Chordata > Mammalia > Carnivora > Phocidae > Phoca > Phoca vitulina. The sequence goes on from NW_022589714.1 coordinate 15,121,515, forward strand.
AACAGGTTATAGCAAGGTTATTTCATTTCATCCTCACAACCAATCTTTCACAAATTATAAGTGTTTTTGCCTTGGCCACAAATTCTTCCTACTGCGATACATTTCTGGATTACAACAGTCTTTAGATCATACTATTTTTTTTTGAGAAATTTTTAGTGTTTTGTAGTATTTATTATTAAGCATGAATAATACATGTAAACTTCCTTTAAACTCACAGACATTCAAACAATTATGCTGCTATCTTTTAAAGCAGTTGCTTAAAAAAGCTGGCATCTTTTAGAATCGATGCTGCCAAATTTCCCCATACATTGTAGAGCCCAAGAGAGACACTTGCTGTCTTTCTGTTTTAATGACAGATACTATCTCTTTGTTTATCTTTTGCCCCTTCTTGGGAGGTGTTAGGGTTACCTAATTGTCTTCTGCTGAAACACTTATGCACAATCTTGAAGTACAAAGAACCATAGGGCTCTCAGGCAGAAAGGAAACAGAGAATGGAGTTAAGATTGATGTAGGGAATGTCAGGAAAGAGATTAAACATTTGTGTATCATCTGTCTGAGTGGTGGTCAAGGTGACATATAAAATATCCAGCAACCATTGCAGCAGAGCTACCCACAAATCAGAGCAGATGCATCACTGATTAGAATGGAAATCCCAACCACAAATAATTGTTAGGACCTCCTAGCTGAAATCTATCAGTCTTGGGAGTAATTGGCTAAGTGTGGTACTTTAAGAAGGCTTGGGATGCCTATGCTATAGGAAAGTATGAGCTTATTTGTCTCTATAATGGGAAATATTTGATTTGAGAAAGATTACAATGGTATGTTTTAATAGTCAAATAGTTTACCCTTTAAAAAAGGTGTTTGTTAACAAAATTGGAAATTGTATTACCTCAAGACCTTGTATATATGTCTTTAGTAGTCTTTAATTTATGCAATATCTGCAGTCTCATCTAATCTTTACAAGAAGAGGTTAAGTAATTTTCCCAAGGCCATGCAGATGATAAGTAGAGTCATCATGATGAGACAAGGGTCCTTTTAGAAAGAAGTGAAATTGAAAATTGACTATTGGGTTTTTTATAAAAAGTTGAGTGGCTTCTGAACAATATAGGGAGGTTCGAAATTATACTGGAAGTAAGTAGTAACTAAGTTTTTTCTTGAGAAATAATAGGAGGTAAGTTCTGTCATATTGCCCAGCTATTGATTTCTAAATACTCTTCTCCAATAACATGAGCCATGGAGAAATGGCTGATGCCAGAGCTGGGACAGAAATAAATACAAGATTAGTCTGGACCATTTTATAGTGGCAGAAAGTAAACTAGTGTGGGAAAAAAATCCACAAAACAAAACAAACAAAAAAATTTCAAAAAGCAAAACAAAAGCACAGGGGCCTATTCAAAGGACACCAGGAGCCAATCTGAAAGAGCTCCCAATGGCCAAAGCTGGACCAATCTGAGCAATAAAAGTAGTATTACATCATAATCTAAATAAATAATCTAATCTAAAATATAAATGTCCGTGAGTTCATATTAAATAATCTATTGTTGAATAAATAAATTGGGTCAAAGAGACAAGCTTTTCTTATAAATAAATTCCAAATAATATATATATATATATATAATCCTCTCTCTAGTAGATACTATACCTCTCTACCCCCAATTTGAGTGTGGGCTAGAATCACTGACTTGCTTCCAAAGAACAGTGTATAAAAAGGGAAAAATAGTAACTTAACAGTGAAGAAACCTGGCAAACACCATCTTAAGCAAGTGATCAAGGTTAACCTCAATGGTGTTAAGTCATGTTCATATCATGTACCCCCCTCATATGGTTTGATGAAAGGGACTTTATTTTTGATGTCATCTTTCTCCAAACCTATAACCTGTCTAACTATGAGAAAAATATTACACAGACTCAAATTGAATAGCATTCTATAAAATATCTGACAGAACTCTTCAAAATTGTCAAGAACATGAAAAATGAAGAAAGACCGAGAAACTCTCACAGACCAGAGGAGCCTAATTAGAGACAAGACAAAAGAATGTACTGTGGGATCCTGGATTGGATACTGGAAGAGAGATCGAACATTAATGGAAATACTGGCAAAATCTGCATGAAGTCTGGAGTTTAGTATAATATAGCAATGTTGGTTTCTTGGTTTTGATAAGTGTACCATGGTTAAGAAGGATGATAAATTAGGGGAAACTGAAGCAGCGTATATGGGAACGCTCTGTGCTATTTTTGCAACTCTTCTGTAGATCTAAAATATTGCAAATTTAAAAAGTTTAATAAAAACAAACTATTGGTTTTAAAGAAAGCTCTTGTTTGCATGTTGCTTTATGTATGTGTCTGTATACGTGAAGATGCATGACTATCAATCAGTAGTTGAGCATATTACTGATCATTCCATAATGTTGAGTCATAGCAACAGTTTTTTAGTTTAATGCTTCTATTATAATTTGGCCATTTTTTAATATGTGTTTATAGACCCACATGGCTTGTATGTGCATGTTGTCATACTCACATATTATGTATCTTCACATATATTTATTTTCATTCGGTTGTCAAAGTGTTTTAAATGACAACTTTTTTGAGCATTCAGGACGCTTTTATCTAGGGACAAGAGCCGATGGGCAGCAAGAACACATATCTGCTTTTATTTCCTATGATGATTAAGGGAATCGCTGTTCCAAAAGCTCAACACCAGAGGCTTCTGTATCCAGTGCTAATTCTGATGGGAGTCAAGAGCCTTCTGGGAGTTATAATGGCTAGGACAGGGTTGTTGTCTTTCAGCAGCAGTGAAAGAGCATCAGATCAAAGATTTTACACCCCTCTAGAGCCCTCAGGCCTCATCCAGTTTCTGTGTCTGCTGACAATCAAATCGTGAAGTCATCATAATGGCAAATAGTATCTGTTGCTCAATGAAAAATAACTTGGCAAGTATTGGTAGTGATATGAATAAGATGAACAAAAAATTTTTGAAAGTAGAAGTGGTTATTTAGTGAAATGAGAAGTGTGGAAGGCCAGTATTTTCTGCAAAGCTTTGCAGTTCATCAAGTTCAATTTGGTATTTGTCAGAGGGAAGAACAAAAAGATGTCTCGAGTTCCCTACTATTGAACTTAGTCTATGGATAACATCGTTGTTGCCTAGCTTTTATATCTTTAACTTCCCCGGCCTGCTAGGAGGAAGCTACTAATCCATTTTTCATGTCTAAATAATTTCCAAAATGACTTAATATTTTTGTTTATATTCCAAGATTTTTGCAGTCAATTCCCGTCTTTCAGATTGTGTGTGTATAAGATGCCAAATCAACTAGCAAATTCAGTGAGAAAACCCCCCAAATCAATACATTCATCTTGTTGTTGGGTGTTGATGTGTTGATTAATGCTGATTCTTTGTTCCAATCTGTTGTGTAGACATAGCCTCTTATTCTACCAAATGATAGTTTGGGAAATTTTTTCTTAACTCGAATTATTTGTTAATGTCTAAAATGTAGATATAGAATATTTCCTCATAATGCTAGGCTTCTTGATAATGATGGACAAATTCACTCAAATCATCCTAATACTTGGAAAAATCCTGATAATTTGTTACCTTTTTTGCTTTATATTCAAGAATTTTATATTGATTAGGTATTCACAATTCTTATATAAATTGTTAGGTAAAATTAAGCTGTGGAATTAACTAATTTTCTTAAAATGTAATAACCAAACATTTTAAATATATAGGAATTAGGTATTAAAATCCATCATCACATCTAAAATGCTTCTCCACTGGTAAAATTGTCACTAAACTGTGAAAGGATGCATTCCTAATTGCTAATTATCAGACCTAAATAGGTTACTAAGAAAAATGTTAAGATTAGCTGCTTTTGTTTTTTGTTTTTTTTTTTTTTAAATATTTTATTTATTTATTTGACAGAGAGATAGACAGAAGAGCACAAGCAGAGGGAGTGGCAGAGGGAGAGGGAGAAGCAGGCTCTGCACTTAGCAGGGAACCCGATGCGGGACTCGATCCCAGGACCCTGAGATCATGACCTGAGCCGAAGGCAGACACTTAACCATCTGAGCCACCCAGGCGCCCAAGATTAGCTGCTTTTGGTTTCTGATTTTACCTATAATAAGATTTCTCCTATTATTTTCCTTTTTTTTTTTTTTTTTTTAAGAAAAATAATTCTTTGGTGAGAAACTGTTTTTTTTTTTTTTTTCCTCTGAAGAATATTAACTTACTTCCTGAGGACGTATGGACTCTCAAACTCTGATCCTTAACAATCATACTCTTGAAATTTAAGGCTAATGAGATATAATTATTTCTGATCCAAACTCTGTACTGCTGAGCTGTGTGGGACCATGTTTTTGTGAGGCAACTATGCACAGCATGGGGTCTTCCACATCTAACTCTGGGGATAGTGCCCACTCCCCCTAGTTTAGTAGAACCACTGCAATAAACATTTGGGGGTAAGAATAGGGAGAAGGGATAGAATGGAAATTTCCAAGACTTTGCTATTAATAAAATGTTTTATTTAACAATGACATTTTCCAGAGTTATCTGATTCTTGGGTGTGATAAATTCTCTGGTAGGATTCTGTGGAAAATGGTCTACAGTAGCAAGGGATTGTGTTAATGGGCTCTGGAACAGTGGCAACAAAATGTTCTCCCTCTTTCTCTCTGTCTCTGTTTCCCTTTCTCAAGCTCTCTCTTTTGTTTGTCCCAACTGTAATCTTTGATCAGAATTCTTGCTCCCAAACTTCACCCCTGAGTCTGTGTTGAGAGTGGGCTTAGTAAAAGTTTATTATTATTATTATTATTATTATTTGCTTGCCTTTTTGACTGATGAAGGGGTCTTATAGGTGAATAATTTTCAAGACAGTAAATTTTAAAATATAAACTCTTGGTTCCATGTGAGCAAGATAACTTTATCTTTACTTTTTCAGGTATTGTTTTTTTTACCATCTCTTAATCTGTTGTGATTTTTTTTTTTTCCAGAAATTGCTTTTTGAAAATAAAAACAGATCATGTCAAGGATCTTGTAGAGTCATGTCTGAGGAACTCACATGCAAGTGTCTTGATTCCCGTTCCTTGGGAATATGAGTAAGAGAAGGAATAAAAGATGAGTCACTTTTGTCATCCAAAAAACTGAAAACATACTCAATATTTTGCAAAACAATAAAATGTCATTAAAATTTCCGAGAATGTATAATAGAATTTATGTGCTCTGGTTTTCAAAGGAATGTACATTCATTTCATATACTTAGAAAAAACAGGAAAGGAAAAAAGAAACTATTCAATCAAAATCTCACAGAGATAAATGTTAACATTTTGGACCTCTACTTAAAAAATTTTTTTTTCACAAAATTTTTTAATAGTTTCAATACTTATACCTTTAGAATCCTAGAAGAAAAATAATCTTAGGGTAATTTGTTTGTTTTGTTTTTAAAAATAAAACACATGCTCTGCTTTGTATCATTATCTTTGGTTTAGTGTTTGTTTGGGAGTGATGCTTAATTTATTTTTCTTAAAGGTGGACTTTTACAGAAGAATTATACCTACATTTTTCTAAAGCATACTAATTCTTTAGAGATAGAATTTTGAATCTCAACCCAATCTTTATAATAAACTCAGAGCTAAGAAGATATAATTCTCTGACATTTGTCTTTTTTTTTTTAAGATTTTATTTATTTATTTGACAGAGAGAGAGAAAGAGAGCCAGAGAGCACAAGGGGGGGGGGGGGTGCAGCAGAGGGAGCTGGAGAAGCAGGCTCCCTGCTCAGGGAGGGCTTGATCCCAGGACCCTGAGATCATGACCTGAGCAGAAGGCTGACGCTCAATCGACTGAGCCACCCAGGCGCCCCTGATATTTGTATTTTTAAGAGGACGATAATGATGGAGCAAATTAACATTGAGAATGAAATAGGAACAGCCCAAATTCTGCATAAACATTCATTATTCAGGATTATTCCATGGGCTTCAATATTTTGTTTAAGATCCTCATGAATCTTAGACTTAGTTGCATTATTTAAGAATTCACCTTTTTTTTTTTTCCCCCATCAGTATGAAGAATCATTTACCCAAGACATCTACTCACTTTTCTCTTGGGGAAGGTAGAAGAGAAGGTTAGAGGAGGGGCAACATGCTGTTGAGTCTAGCACTTTGGTCCAGTTACCATCAGTTTTTTCAGTGACCACAGATTGAACTTCTAATTGCAGCCAGCTCTCTCAAAATACTTGTTTTTGGTCACAAAGGGAAATAAAATGAGGGTGCATGAGTCACTGTACATTCTTGAAAGTTATTAGCAAAACAATCTTCCTAAGGAGGGGCAGTAGTGTCATCTTTATCTTAGAAGAACACATCTCAAATTATTAAATAATAGGGGGAAACTACAGTAAGGTTGCAATAATACGGTGAAAATACATTTCATTGTAATCCAGGCTTTGGCTGTATCCTTTCTTATAACTAGGATCCACCACAGCAAAGTAGCAGACATCCTGGAGTTTACTGGACACCCTTGAGAATTCCAGCTGTCAGCAGCAGCTTGAGGCTCCTGTACCCAAAGCCAAGCTCCTAGCTGTCACTTTGAAGCACTAGTTTCTAAGGTAGAATTAGTTGAAAGAAGAGAATGCTTTGGACTGGGGCCAGAAACTTACCCCTTGAAAAGATGTGCAGAAGCTGGTCTAGGGAGTGATAGAATTTATTGGAAAATGCTTCATTGAGAAACCTGGGGAACCATGCCAGAGCCCGCCCCTTCCTGTCTCTGAAGACTGCCTTCAAAGGAGAGGCACTTTTGAGTTTAAGAAGGTCTGTTTCTACATAGGCTCAGAATATGCTGTGCAGGACAGCCACTGGGTAGCTTCATATTAATGAACTAATTATTAGCTTTATGTGATATAATTATTTATGTGAATTATAATTGGGTATAACAGCTAGCAAAGAGCAATGCAATTGTCAGAGTGTCATGAACTGATTAGAAAGAAGAGGCTTAGAAAAACTAAATAATGACACCATTTGGATAGTTCAAAATAAAGAAATGCAATCAAAAGAAAGCGTGGTTGAAAAGTACTTTGGTCAAGCATATACAGAATAAATGTGTCCTAAATCAGATAAAAATATATGTACCAGTTTCCATTTCCCCAGAAAAATCAGACAAATCACAAGAAAGGAAATGTTAGACCTTGGGATAGGCTAAAACACCTCGTATTACAAATTAGGTTTTTATTTTTATATCAATAGATTTTTTGCTTTTGTTTGTTTCAAGTTTTTATTTACATTCTAGTTAGTTAACATATAGTGTAATGTTGGTTTCAGGAGTAGAATCTAGTGATTCATCACAGTGCTCATCACAAGTGCCTTCTTTAATATCAGTAGATCTTAAAAATTTTTATTATTTTTTTAAAGATTTATTTATTTATTTTAGAGAGCACGAGCGGGAGGGGCAGCAGGGAAGGTGAGGGAGAGAATCTCAAGCAGACTCCCCGCTGAGTGTGGAGCATCACCTGGGGCTCAATCTCATGAATCTCATGACCCTGAGATCACGACCTGAGCCAAAACCAAGAGTTGGACACTTAACCAACTGTGCCACTCAGACACCCCAATATCAGTAGTTTTTTTTTTTAGAAAAAAGGAGAACAATAAAGCTTCCCATACTGCTGTTTATAGTTTTGAAAAGTTGAAAATTGTTTTTCTCATATACTTGGTAAATTTTTGCTTAAATTTGATAATGAGAAGGCATCGTTTTTCCCACCACACAGCTGTTCGCCATTAAAGGAATGAACTTTGAACTTCAATCTTTTAAAACATTAAATATTGCAAATATTTATATATCTGCAACTTAGGAAAAATGTTTTCCCAACACTGTTTAACAAAAACTTTTAATCTCTGCTTTATTTTTATATTATTGTAACATTTCAGGTGTCTCTTAAGACACAGTTTAAGCTTCCAGCTTATAATAATATTGTGTCCAGCCAAAATCTGAAGTAGCTTAATGGTTACAGATCATTTAGTCGAAGTTGACTACAAGGTATTTGGGGCATGTTCTTATTATAGCTTTATTCCCAAATAATTCTGAAGTATTGAATCATCAACTGAAAAATCGGCATTTTTATTTGAAATAGAAAATTTTGAATCACATAATAATCTTCATGTGACTAAAAGCAGCAGAGGTAGTCCATTAGGATCACACTTTGTACCACTCCTTGCCTAGGGTCCTATTACTTTACTCATTTATTGATCATTTTGGGATGTCCGTGAGGGATGAGACACTATGTTAGGAGGTAGGCTTACAGAGATCGTTCTTGTCCCTAAGCAGTTGAGAATGAATTATAATAGTACTGTATTAAAAATGGTATAATAAGTATACGCAGAGGATGCCATTGGAGTAGAGGGGAGACAGAACAAGGATATTTAGTGTAGTGTAGCTTGGGTATAGGGGTAGGGACACACTTCTAAGAAAAGGTAACATCTGATATTTGGAGGCTGAATATAGCAATTTCTGTTATGGCTAAAGGCCAAACTCATCTTTTCCATGATAGTAGAGTCATTTACACATTTATATATGTGTTTTGTTTAGATCTGGTTAACCTTTCTCTAGACTCTCCTCTTGGTTATTTACCTTTAATCATATAATTACCTAATTTCAAAATTGACAAGAATTTTATCCCTCATCTATCTCTGTGGCTCTCAAATTTTGTTGTGCACCAGGATTACTTGGACAGATTATTAAGACATAGATTTCTGAGCCCCACTGCAGAGTATCTGATTCTGAGGTGGAGATTGAGAATTTACATTTTTAAGTTTCCAAGTGATGTTGATGCTACTGGTTCATGAACCATACTTGGCTGATTATCAGAATAAGCTGGGAATGTTGAAAACTATGGCCTTCTGGTATCTACTCCTAGAGATTCAAATTTAGTTGAATTTAGGCAGGAACAAGGAATCTGCATTTTAAAATGTATCTCTCTAGCTGATTTTGATTATCAATGGAGCTTGGGATCCACTGACATAGTCTAGGTCTCTCATTTCACAAATGATAAAATTGAGATGTAGAAAAGTTATGAGAACTCATAAAAATTACGCAGTTAACAAAGAGCAGAGCACTTTCCCACTGTACCTCAATTTTTTTCCCTTCAAGAAACTATAATGAGAATTCATTTTTTACCAAATCGTGTCAATATTTTTATCACAACATTCAATGTTGTCCAAAAATCTCTTCCTTATAACCTACTGTCCCAATAATGGGATAAAATTAAGCCAGCTCCAAATATATAAAAAAGTATCTACTATATTCTATGGAAGGGGGTGCATGGATTCAGATTAGGATAACACTCAGTCCCATTTTCCAAGGAACTTCCAGACAAGTAGCAGATAACACATTCCCAAACATGCACAAATATATACCCTCACACAATGACAATAAAAGACTTACAGTAAGTGCTAGTGAAGAAGTATAAAATATCAGATGATGAAACAGCTATTTATATAGATCTATTCGCCAGATACTGTGCTAACTTTTTAGGGATGCAGAAGTATTAAAACTTGGCTTTCTATCTAAACAAATCGTAATACAACTATGCAAAACACAACTGACTACACTGTAACAATTAATCTATAAAAATGGAATGAATAAAACGTTATCAGAAGGTAGAAGTGGGAGAGATTAATTCAGCTGGAATATTTGGGAGTGTTCACAGAAAGGGTGATAGAAAAGGCATTTACACATTTATACATAGGTTTTGTTTAGATTTGGGTGCTCTTCCTTTAATCTTTCCTCTTGATTAGTCTCTGCCAGGTGAAGGAGGCAGCAGAGCAAAAGCACAAGGTGATCCTGTGATGTGGTCTTTTACAGAATAGATAATAGAGCGATAGGGCCAGAACAAAGCATGTGGAATCAGAAAGTGAATTTGAGCTGGGCTTTGAAGGATGCATAAGATTTGGTAAATAATACTAACTTTTGCACACATTATTAATTATACGAATTAATTTTAGAATTCTTCCTCCTTTATTTCCAAACTACAGAAAATTTTACCGATGCCCTGGGTTCAAATCAATGCCCTTAAAATGTCCCACATTGGTGTTTATCAACGCTATCTGGGGATTACAGTTACCTCTGGTACTTAACCAAAACCTAAACCAAAACAGAAGCCCTGGCTCTGCTTGAGAGGTTTTGATTCTGGAGATTTTTATTCAAGATGCCTGATGGTGGCACCTTGGGATTTCTAATGGGTAGTTTTTCATAGCTCCTTCTGATCTGAACCAATGGCCTACCAAATGCCAAAATCTAGAATAAGTTAAAGATGTACTTGCCCAGTTGAATGCTTCTCTGCAACTTAAATGCTTCAGTAAGGTCTTTGTACAATTTTATTTTCTTTATACCAGGAAGATAATTTTAATGTGCATACTTACTCTGAGATCCTAATAGGTAAAAGCAGAGAAACATTTCCTACATAAGCATTTTGAGGATAAGGAAACTCAATCTATTTATCCTCTCATGTCCTCATATATGCTTCCGCAAGAAATGCCATCCCACTGTACTCATTTGGATTAAAACAAAGCAAGGATTTTAAATGTACATAATTTTAAAATAAATATTATTTCATGATTTTAAAATAAATATTATGTATACATAGCTCTAAGATGAATTTTAACTCATCAATCAAATTGAACCAAATTGCTCAGATTACATAAGCGTTAAAGAAAACCTCAGGAAATAAAAATATCTAATTGACCCCTATTGGATGTCGAAGAGTTAGTCATTATTGAATATTGCTGCATTTCTAAATTCTGCACTTTTGATGCTCACTCACATTAGTCATAAGCTTTGTGTGGGTAGATAATGTGCTTAGAGCAGTTGTTGATGACTTGTTTTTCTTTGACCATTTAGTAAGCATTTTTAATGAATAAGGTTTCAATTATTTGTATGCCCTCACAAGCTATAATCAATGCATCATTTCAAAATATAAATAAAAGTATTTTTATTTTTGAGACATGATGTTCTGAGGAGTCAAATCCCATAGCTGTCTATTGAATTAGATCTCGCTGGGTTGGGATTTTATTATTAGGCATTCCATTAGCTCACTACTCAAGGTCAATGTAGATATGACTAAGAAAATTGTGTTTTCTCATGGATGAAAAATGTGATCCTTGGAGAGCAAAGGAAAAGATGACATATCAATATGATGACATTTTAAAATCTTTTATAATTAATTTTTTTCTGAGTTCTATAGATACTATGCTCCCCACCCCTTTGGTCCTTCAATGAGAAGAAATTTAAGCATACATGATACACAAGGACTAATACTTTGGGATTCATGTAAAAATAATAGAATATAAGATGCTATTCCAAAGTATAGCATTTATAAGCTCAATCAGGTGTGCATTATGTCCTCTCTGTTTGTAGTATGTACCTTTTTCATCTTATGTGAAAACTTATAGCATGTATATCAGGCATCACATTTCAGTGTTGTGTTTATTAAAATGAGATTTTACATTTAAAAGCATTTACATTTAAAAGTAAAGCTAGGTAGAGCCTAAGGTGTTTTATAAAGTGACAATAATAGACAATTTTGTTTTGTGTAAATCTGAAATGTACCTGCTGTGTGTATAATGATGAAGATTGAAAAATAATGGAAGAATTCTGTTCTGATCAAACTCAGATAGTTTATTAGGCACAGCTAATTTAATACTCACCCCTACTCTAAAGTAGGTATTATTAGGTGTACCCTACAAGTGAAGAACTTGAAGTAGAGAGTTTAAATAATTTAACCCATAGCTGAGTAAGTGGCAGAACTGGTATTTGAACCTAGGTAATAGACTCCAGGATTTCTGATCTTAATCACCACACTATACTGAGAGAAGAGTTTACATTTATAACTCTTAACATTATGATTCAGGCTGGGGGTAAGAAACACCTATGAGATAAAAGTGTAATTTCTGCAGCTTAGTAATGTTGAACAAATTATTTTAATACTCTGCCTGCTACTTGAGAAAGTTCATTTGCTGAAGTAGAAAAGTGTGTTTAAATTAAAAAGAAATAATATACATTGGGCATGAATTTTTAAGATAGTAGCAAGAACATTGAACTTGGAATCAGGAATTATAAACTCTAGACCCATCTCTATCTTTGTTTAGACCCTTCGTTCTCTGACTATGTACCAAAGCACCATGGGACAGGAGCACTGAACTCACGGTAATGTGAGGTTATTTTAACATTTTTCAAGGAAAACACAGTGACATTTGACATATGTTGGACACTGCTCAAAGTGCTAGCTCAAAATAGTTTGTGGTTTTGATGTTAATGTCACACTACATTCCATTCAATTACATCATATTTTTGTAAAGCTGAAGTTTCAACAGTCACCATGATAAAAAGCAAGTAGCACGTGAAAATCAATGTGGAATAGAAATGAAGGTGGAGGTGTACAACCTGATTCCAAGGTTTGAGAAATCATGCTGTGCCTTGCAGGAAAATATATCCCATTAATAAGTAATTGTGGTTAAGAGTGAAATAAAGATGCTATTTTTTTCTTTCAATTATCATGTATGATTTTGTTTAAATGGCTGCTGAGTTGTTAGAGCATAAATAACGTATTAAGTTGTTTAGATGTAACTACTTAATAAATGGAACTCGTACATGTTTATTTTGTACTGGGAGCATCATGAGAAATTTGCTGAGAACCTAAGGGCTCTGTGAACTGAAAAAGCTTAGGGGACTTTGGAATAGAAATTTGGTTTTTGGTATTTTGAAGTATTTTTTTTCTTGGCTTCAATTTTCTTATCTGAGAAATGAATGGGCCAGAAGAGATGGCCTCAAATTCTAGTCTAACAGGCAATGATTCTGTGACAACGCGGAGGGTAATGTAAGTGACTGATAATTTCATGTCACATTCTCCTATAGTACTTAAACCCTATCTTAAATTGGGAAAAACATAGAATGTAGCTGTCCTGTGTGATGATCTTCTAATGTATTTTAAACCAAACTTTTAAAACATATTAACTGCTCGCATGTAGATGAGTTAGTCATTTTATAAATATATCTCACTTAACTCTTTAGTCTATGGAGCTCATGATGTTTTTTTTGTTTGTTTTTATTTTTTGGCATTCAGGTGTTTTCTCCACTTGTTAACACGAGGAATTAGAAAAGTCCAAGAATAAGTGAAAATCTGCACTTTGTAAATATTGGAAAATCTAGAGTGTCTGAACTACCTAAGAAAATATTGTCCCATGAAAATATCAAATCGAAAACAAGTATCTCACTGTTTTCAATAAAAATTCTGGCTAATAACTACACCACAATTGCATTCTTTTATATTGCCAACTTACACAAGGAAGTCCTCATATAGAAAATCTTTGAATATGTGTCTATAAAAAATAGTACTTGTTACATGGAAAAGCATTAGATTCTTATTAGGCATCTATCAAATAATGGCTATCATTTGTGACAACATGGTGAACCTGGAGGACATTATGTTAATTGAAATAAGCCAGACATAGAGGGACAAATGTTACATCATACTGCTTACATGAGGAATCCAATAGTCAAACTCACAGAAGCAGAGAGTAGAATGGTGGTTGCCAGGGGCTGTGGGGAGGGAGGCAATGGGGAGGTATTTGTTAAAAGGTACAAAGTTTCAGTTATACAGGATGAATAAGTCCTAGGGATCTACTACACAGCATAGGGCCTATAGTTAACAATATTGTATTGTATTCTTCTTCTTTTTTTTTTGTAAAAGCTTATTAATAGAGTATATCTTATGTTGTGTTCTTATCACAAAATAAGTAATAAAGAGGGCAGGAGGAAACTTTTGGAAGTGATGGATATGTTTATGTTATAGATGGTGGTGATGGTTTCATAGGTGTAAACTTATCTCCAAACTTACTAATTTATATACATTAAATATACATAGCTTTCTGAATATCAATCATACCTCAATAAAGTTTTTTTTTAAAGGATGTTATTTATTTATTTGACAGAGAGAGAGAGAGACAGCGAGAGAGGGAATACAAGCAGGGAGAGAGGGAGAGGGAGAAGCAGGCTTCCCGCTGAGTGGGGAGCCCAAAGCAGGGCTCGATCCCAGGACCCCGGGATCATCACCTGAGCCGAAGGCAGATGCTTAACGACTGAGCCACCCAGGCACCCCTCAATAAAGTTGTTTTTAAAAAAGATTTCCCCTGAGTAGCAAAGAGAACACTTGGTGTTTTAAAATAAAAATGAAGATTAGTAAATATATAAAAACTTACAGATGATCTACTGTTTCCAAAAAAAATTTAGATGCATTATAAGACCTTGGTTGGATCACTATAAGTATATTAACCCTGGAGACAAATCAGCAATTTTTGTTTTTTACAAGTGAACTGAAGTGGCGGTCACAGTTCTGTCCATTTTTGTGAGTAGTCTATTTAGGTGTTTGTATACATTTTTTCAAATACTCTTGCTATAAATTGATTTAGTTTCTTATTGTATTAGTTTCCTATTGCTGCTATAACAAATTACCACAAACTTAGTGGTTTCAGCATCACAAATTTATTATCTTAGTGTTTTTGAGATCAGATTTCTCAGTGAGCTAAAATCAAGGTGTCAGCAGGGCTGTGTTCTCTCTGAAGCTCTAGGGGAGAATCTATTTCCTTGCCTTTTTCAGCTTTTAAAGACTGTTCTCATTCCTTGGCTTGTGACAATCTTCCGTCTTAAAGCCAGCAATGGCCTCCCTTTGACCTCTCTTTCCAAAGTCACATCTCCTTCTTTGACTCTGCTGCCTCCTTCTTCCCTCTATAAATACTCTCGTGATTACTGGGTCCCACCCAGATCTCACAGTCCCTTTTTCCATATAAGGTAACATGTTTGGGGGAGGGGATGATAATTCTGCTTATCACATTAAGGTATGCCTTGCTTCATGCAACAGAAGATTTTAAGAGGCAGTATAAATATTCTATGAAGGCTCTAAGTTTAGTAGATTAACTCCTTTTAGTTGACATACAGAATTCAGGTTTATGTTTGGTAGAATATAAATCATTCACTAGTCAGCTATTACCACATATTTCTTTAGATAAAGTTATAAGTTATAGCAAGAAAGTGAAATGATAAGCCTTATAGTATAAAAGATTTTCTACAATCTGAAAATAGTTTTAAAATCTAAGTTTGTATCAGGTTTCTTATTGCCTGAAATGAACCTAAAGAATATTTACAAATATTTTTATAGTAAATAAGCAAGATAAATAAATCACCCTGATTAGAAGTTAATTTTTATCTAGAAAGATAGAGCATGTCTTTAGCTTATGCTCCAGGAAGAAAGTTCTTTCGTACCAAAAAGGGCTTAAAGTACCCCATGTATTGGCGTAACATGTAGGGCTTGTTGAGTTCACACAGATTTCAGCTGCCAAGAACGCAATACCATCAGAGAGAAACAGCTGTAACATCATACAGCTATTTACTTGTACAAGAAAAGCAAGGTGGCCAGTATTTTTTAGAACAGAGGTTCTCAAACTGTAATATGGATAAATACTACCTGGGGAATCATATTAAATTACAGATTCCAATTCAGATCTGAGGAGTCCTAAGTTTATTATGAGGTTCTAAGTGATGCTATTGGTCTCTGAACCACATTTTGCACAGCAGGGTTGTAGAACATTCTGGAAAGAGCAAAGGCTACTATAGAAATCAACTTATAAAAGCACTATTCTTAACACATTACTTTGAGTAAGCACTTAAGTGAAAACTAAAAATTTTATTGTGAGTGCTAATAAGAAACAAGAAATGGACACCTCAGTAAAGATTGGGTGGGACATATGGTTATCACCATTTCTTTAGCGAGGAAGAACTGAAACTATGTTGTAATTAGAACCTTCTGTATACGCTTTCTAGTAAGTTGTAAGTAGGAACATATGGTATAAAAGTACTGTTCACATTATAATGTGTGAATTTACTTATTCCCAAATGGATGGATCTTTTTGTTTGAAGAATACCTTACATTACTGTTGGCACTACTGGTTTGTTCTATTTCTGGAATCAAGTTTTGATGCCCAGAGTGGGAAAAACTAGGTGAGTCCTAAACCTTAACAATTTCATTCTTATTTTTGTAGTTTAGTTATTACAGAACCTCTGTAAAGTTAATAGTTGTCTCACTTACTTAAAAATAATTAGATGATAAACACACAAACAAGTTAAATAAATAATACAATTTCAGGCAGTTGGATGCAGGGAAAAAGAATGGACAGTGAGGGAATTGGGTTGAGCAGAAATTAGATCAAGTTAGACAAAAGTCTGGGATAAAAATTCTAAGCTGAGAAGAATAGAAGATATACAAACCATGACTAAGAGAACAGCTCAGCTTACCTGCTAGATGAGAAAGTCCGTGTGGCTGGAGGGAAACGAACGAAGAAAAGAATGGAGGAGACAACCTTGAGTTTGTAGGGGCCAAATGATGCAGCGATTTGTGGGTTATGAAGTTAAGAAGTTTGGATTTTATTCCAAGTATGCTGGAAATACACTAGAACAGTCGCAGAAGTAAAAGGAACAGATTAATGACTTCAAAGCTGTGATCTGTTATTTGACCTCTTCCCTCCCTGTTTCTCTTCAGAGCATCTATTACTCTATTTCCTATTTACTGATCTCATGGCCTATCTTCCAATATGGAATGTAAAAGCTTTGGACCTTCATACTGCCCTTCAGTATATCCCCTCTGCCCAGAACACTGACTGACCTATGATAATTTCTTAGTAATTTCTTCTTTTCTAAAGGTATGGTTAGGTAGGACTTGTTGGTTGATGAGTTTGAGGAGAAGATACAAGAAGAAAGAGTCCAAGGTAACAATCATTTTTTTTTCTTCCGAGAAAGTGGATAAAAAAGGCACAATGTACCACAGCTGAAAAAATATTAAATTCAGAAAAATAAATTTATTTTGGAAAGAAATAAAAAATGAGTTTAGCTTGAAATATATTAAAATTCATTTAATGGTGACATGTTCAAGGGGGAAATGTTCTGCAGAATATTTTGAAATGTTTAGAGAGGAGAGACTCCTATAGTGAAACTTATTCCCACAGAACAATAGTTCCATGTGATTTAAGAGGTGTTCTGCCAAAGAAAATTCACAAAGGTCACATCTACTCACAGAATCCTTCTTTTACCCTTTTCTTGGACTTGGTACTTCTCCATGTCTTCCTATACTAACTGTTTTCAGTATGTCCTTACAGCTGATTTTCTTCATTATAGTGATGATTTATTATAATAATTATCTCAAAATTTACATATTTTTGTATTAATGTTAGTTAATTGTGTGTATTTTAATTTTTACCATGTTCTTTTAACTAATTTTCTAATTTTCCTTAAAATTGATATTTTTTTTTTTTTTAAAGATTTTATTTTATTTATTTATTCATGAGAGACAGAGAGAGAGAGAGAGGCAGAGGGAGAAGCAGGCTCCCCGCTGAGCAGGGAGCCCGATGCGGGACTCGATCCCAGGACCCCGGGATCATGACCTGAGCCGAAGGCAGACGTTTAACCATCTGAGCCACCCAGGCGCCCCTTAAAATTGATATTTTATCTTTTATGGTTGTTGTTCTAGAAAAGCAAACATAACGTGTAGGTGTATGACAGGCATCTGAGAGGAATACCTTAGGAATTCCCATGCCCTAAAAAACAGTGGTTTTATATTTGGGGTCTGCCATCCCTACTGCTATCAGCTGGCTTTTTATAGCTCTCCTAACCCCCTAATTCTAGTTCTAGTCCTGATCTCATATTTTCTATTCTAAATAACACTGGGCATTATGGACTGAATTGTATTACCATCCAAATCTATATGTTGAAGCCTTAACTCCCAATGAAACTGGATTTGGAGATAGACCCTTTAGGGAGGTAATTAAAGTTAAATAAAGTCATAGGGTAGGTCCTAATCCAATATCACTGATATCTTTGTAAGAAGAGAAAAAGACACTAGGGATGCATGCACACACACAGAGCAAAGGCCATGTAAGGACACAGCAAGAAGGTGGCCTTCTGCAAGCCAAGGAGAGAAACCTTAGGAGAAACCAAACCTGCCAACACCTTTATCTTGGATTTCCAGTCTCCATAACTGTGAGAAAACAAATTTCATTATTTTAAGTCACATAGTCTGTGGTATTTTTTATAGCAGCCCTAGTAAACTAGTACACCAGGTTCTTAACTATCACTGATGTGTGTCAAGCTTGCTGTGGTACACATAGCTTCCTCTTTTAATCAGTGGGCAGAACTCGACACGTAGCTCTACTGAACAGAAGGGGACCAGTAAGTGTAGTGTACCCAAAGGAGAGCAGAATGGGGTATTGGGAAGTGCTAGTGATGTACACCACATGCCTAGTTGTTGGTTGTTTCTCTTAATGGATTACAGTGATTTCTCATCCTCTTCATATTGCCTCTCTGAGACTCAGTGCTCCACATTTGATTTCTCTTTTTCCATTTATAGAATGTAAGTTTTTCATAACTGACTATTCAATACCATTGCTACATAGTGATCTGATCTAGGAAGCCTATTTCTCATTACAAAATAGTTCATATTCAGTAGATTAAAATTAAGATTGCTGTAAGAATTCATGTTTAATTAATAAAGGTATTATTAGGTATAATAGGTATTATAGTAAAGGTATATATATTTAAAGGTATTTTATATATATAATATATGATATAATATATATATTAATATACACACATGTATTTTTCTGTTCTGACAACTGAGAGGGTCTAAAAGAAAAGACATTCCAGTAGCAACAATCACACTTAGTGCCCAGGTCTTGGTTTTTAGGACATTCTCCAATAAAAAGAACCAGGTCTTCTTGGCGAAATGGCTGACTCTAGGACAGGGTCAGGAAGAGCCTGGAGCAATGAACTTGAAAGAGATAAAAAAATCCACAATGGTGGGGATAAAGGAGGTATGCAAAAAGAACCCAGGAGCCAAGAGAAAGAGCTATCAGTGGGCCAGACTGGAACAGTTTGAGCAGCAACAACAACGAATAGTATTAGATTATAACCCAAATTATAAAATGAATATCTGTGAGTCCATATTGATGTAAATAAATTACAAAGTAAATTAATACATAAAGGAGAGAAAAATCTTCCATTCAGAATTCCAAATAAATTATGGAGATACTTTGCCCTAGGAGGGGAAGCATAAGTCCCTACTTCTTAAGTGTGGGGTTTATTTATTACAAATACTACGATATAGAAAAGGAATAACTTAATGGTGGAGAAACCTGACACATATGACTTCACCTGGATGATCAAGGTGAACATCAACAGTCAGAAATTATGTTGATGGTATGGAACGTTGATATGATGTGATGAAAAATGGCATTTTGCCTCTGTGATATTCCTCCACAAAACCCATAACCCCAGGATAATTGTGAGAAAAACACAATTTTATAGAGGGACCTCTTATAATATACTGGATCTGTACTCCTCAAAGGTGTCAAGGTTATCAAAAACAAGTTTGAGAAACCGTCTTAGTCAAGAGGAGCCAAAAGAACATGACGATTAAAGGTAATGTGACATCCTGGTGGGATCCTGGAGCAGAAAAAGGACATTACATAAAAACTAAGGAAATCTGAATAAGCTATGGACATCAGTTAATAATAATGTATGAATAGTGGTTTATTAATTGTAACAAATGTAGCATATAGTGAGATGTCAAAAATAGAAAATATACTATTTTTATATCTGTATACATTTTCTGTAAATCGAAAACTGTTCTTTAAAATGTATATTATTAATAAAAATAACTGGGAGAAAATATTTCAATTACTGATTGCGTCCTATATACTAGGACCATGCTAGGAACTTTTTGTTCATCGTAGCCCAGGGAAACAGCTGTCCATCCTAAGTGAATGCAATCCTCTTGAATGTTGCTAAATGTTAGAACATTTATGTTAGAAAACAAAATCCCATATGTTCGAAGCTTTGGAACCCTTTTTTTCTCTTGCTATACAGCAAGCTGATATTGGCATAGATAAGAATGGGTAAAATTATTTAATGTATTTAATGTTAGAACTGTGATTTTTAATTACCTGGCACATGTAAGAGGAACTTTTTTCTCTTGATGCTGATTTAGCAAACTTAAAAATGAACATGGTGCGTCACGGCAATTATGTTATTTCTGTCAGGGTGTATGCACATTTTTTAGATATTTGGTCTGAATTTGATAGTCTTTGAACTTAATATATCTTCTGTGCACCATCAGCTGACATCATAATTTCATATCTGATACTTGGATTGGCAATGTTCCTACTATATCACTCATAAAAATGAAATCTTGACTAGGAATAAATGTATTCTTAATGGGATATTGTGTAAATCAAAGAGAAAAATAAAAACACCTGGCTAAATTAATTTGTGAGCAGAATCTACTAATGTTGAATGGCAGCCAAGCATTCCTCATTGTCCCTCGGAACATCAGTTCCATGTGATTTAATAGGTGTTCTGCCGAAAACTGTGGTCATACAAGTTTGGGAAAAGCTAGGTTTAAGATAAATGGGAGATTTTTCCAAGTCTTCTCATAATATACTAAGGTGTTTTGTGATCCCTCAAGTTTGTATAATTTCCCAAGGTTTTTTGACCACAAAACCCATTTTCAAAGAAAACATTATTATTCTAGGAAAGCAGTTTCTGTGGAGCTCCAATTAGGAACACTTAGCCTAGGTTGATGTTTCTCAAAGGCCGGTCTTGTGATCAGCAGCATCAGCATCAGTCAGGAAATTATTAGAAATGTAAATGCTTGTGTATCACCTTAAACCTCCTGAATCAGAAACTGTTGGGTCGGAGCCCAGCAATCTGTGTTTTAATAAGCCTTTCAGGTGTTTCTGATGCATGCTAAAATCTGAACACCATTAATCTAGGAGAAACTCACATCTTGAACTTAGAGACCAATGTTGTTGATTGCTTAATATCTTTACTATGGTTGTTCTCCTTCAAAGGACTGATGTCTTCTAATAGACTGAAAGCCATTAGTTCATCTGGACTTTCAAAGGAGCTGTATATGAGTTCTTAGTACTCAGAATGGGATCAGTAGGATATATTGACTAAGAAATCTGAGATGAACCAAAACAGTTCTTCGATTCTCTAAACATCTGATTTGTTTAATGTGGAATGAACGAGGGGGGTCTTATTTCTTTAAGTAGGACTTGAAAGAAAGATGACATTATAGAAAAGAAGAAATAAATACTTTGTTGTGGACTATGAGAAACAGCTTTTATTTTGAGGCAAAAATTTACTCAATAAAGATAAAGAAGGTAAAAATAGATTGGCAATGTAAAGAGTCTGGGTGGTTAAGCATCACATATCACTCTGGGTCCAGATTGCTTGGGTTTGAAGCCCTGCTTTTTCTTGGGCAAGTTCTTTAATACTCTAAGCTTCAGTTTTCTTACCTGTAAAATTACTAATAGTATATCTTGTAGGATGCTATAAAGATGAAATAAATGTGCTAATATATATTTTGATGAATTCTTTTTTTCAGTTTATTGAGGTGTGATTTATAAATAAAAATGGTATGTGTTTAAGGTATCCAATGTGATGTTATGATATATATACATACTGTGAAATGATTACCACAATTAAACTAATTGACATATCCATCACCTCACATATTCACAATTACTTGTGTGTGTGTGAGTGTGTGTGTGATGAGAACACGAGATCAACTGGTAGCATATTTCACATATACAATACATTATTATTAACTATAGTTATCATGATGTACATTAGGTTTCCAGAACTTATTCATCTTATAACTAAAAGTTTGTACCCATTGACCAGAATCTCCCAATTTCCCTCACCCTTCAGTTCCTGGTAACCACAATTCTACTCTCCATTACTATGAATTTGACTTTTTTTTTTTTTTTAGATTCCACATGTAAGTGAGATCATGCAGTATTTGCCTTTCTGTGTCTGGCTTATTTCTCTTAGTATAATGTCCTCCAGGTTCATCAATGTTGTTGGAAATGGCAGGATTTCCTTCTTTTTAAGGCTGAATAGTATTCCTACACACATATATATATATCACAAATTATAGCTATAGTTATTCTAATACCTTTGTCTTTTAACCTTTATACTAGAGTTAAAAGTTATACTACCATTAGAATATTCTGAGTTTGTCTATTTACATACCTTTATCAGTGAGTTTTATGTTTTCACATTACTTTCACATCTCATGCTAGCTTCCTTTCATTTTACCTTGGAGAACTCCTTTTAGCCTTTCTTATAAGACAGGTCTCATGGTGATGCACTCCCTAACCTTTTATTTGTATGGGAAATACTTCCTTTTTCCTTCATTTGTGAAAAAATAGTTTTGCTGGTTCAAGTATTTTTGGCTGTTAGTTTTTATCTTTTAGCACTTTGAATATATTATCCTGTTCTCTCCTGGATTGCAAGGTTTCTGCTGAGAAATCTGCTGAGGTTTCCCTTGAATGTGACAAACCTTTTCACTTGCTACTTTCAAAATTTTCTCTGTCTTGATTTTTGATGATTCAATTATAATGTATTCCAGTGAAATCTTTGAATTAAACCTGTTTGGGGGACCATTAAGCTTTAGGGACCTGAATATCTATATCTCTCCCCAGATTCGGGAAGTTTTCAGACATTATTTCTTTAAATAAGCTGTTCCTTTCTCTCTCTCTGCATCCTTCTGCAACTCCCATAATGTGTATTTTAGTTTTGTTGATGATGTCCCATAAGTCACATGGGCTTTCTTCAATCCTTTTCCTTCTTTGTCCTTTTGTCTCCACCGACTGGATAATTTCAAGTGATTTGTCTTCATGTTTACAGATTCTTTCTTCTCTGATCAAGTCAAAGTTGACAATCTTTATTGTATTTTTCATTTCACTCATGGTATTCCCCAGTTCCAAAATTTCTCTTTGTTCTTTTGTTATGATTTCTGTCTCTCTGTTCATGTACTGTTTTCCTGATTTCTTTGAGTCATCTGTATGTGTTCTTTTGTAGCTTGCTGAGTTTCCTTATATAATTACTTTGAATTCTTTTCAGGCAATTCATAGATCTCCATTTCTTTGAGGTCTGTTACTGGAAAATTATTGTGTTCCTTTGCTTATGTCATGTTTCCTTGATTTTTTTTTTTTTTTTTTTTTTGAGTTCCTTAAACTCTTGCATTGCTGTCTTTTCATTTCAAGAAACAGTCACATCCTGCAGTCTTTCCTGACTGGCTTCAGGAGAGAAATACCTTCACCAGTTAGCCTGGCTAGGCACGCCTAGGCTGTTTCTGACATTTCTGACATTTTGTATGGATGCACCCATTCCACATCTCTTGTTCCCCCTTGGAGGTAATTCCTAAAGTTGTATGCCTTCTTTTAATCTCGCAAAGGCAGGCTGCAGGATGAGTTCCCTGTTTTGCCTCAGGTGCTGCCCTGAAATGCTCAAATTTGTGTGCTTTCTCCTAATTCTCCAGAATAGGGCAGGGCTTCTGTGCTTGTTTTGCAAGCTGTCTGTAAAGGCTCACACTATACATCTGTGGGGGCATGCATGAGGAACTGGCCAAAGTGGGGTGGGTGAGGTGCACACAACATAGAAGTTGCTCTTGGGCCATTTGAGGGGATATGCAGGCAAGGTATTGCCAGAGGCTCATGGGTAGGCTCCTTTATGAATTCTGTGCAGCATTTAGTTAGATCCACAGCCCTCTGATGATTTGGAGCCATTATTGCTGTGCTTCCAGCTCTTCCAAACCCTCAGCCTTGTGTATCACTTCAGTATTCTAGGTGGGGCAAGAAAGAAGTGGACTTCTTGGGCAATATCCTGCTTGGCTAGAGAAACCATGTGCTCATACAGTATATTTTCACTTTCCCTGTGGGAGAAATTGCAGGCTGATGGGGTTTCTCTTGGCACTGAGCAGTGCTCTCTTGGGGGATGGATGATTCAAGTAAAGTGAAACTGTTCTTTTCTTTTTACCCTCTTCAATGCATCTATTCTCTCTCTCTTTCTCTCTCTCTCTCTGTCTCTCTTTTTCTCCAACAGTGTATTGGAACTTCTCTGATGGACTCCTGGACTCCTATAAATATCTTCTCATCCATGGATGGTTGTCAAGATCAATGTTCTCTGGAGGGATAATGGTAGAAAACTTCTTCTATTCTGCCATCTTGCTCTGAGTTAAAATTTTTTAGCAATTAAGTGAATAAGTTGAGTATGTGTTAAATTAGTAAAAAACAAATATGAATAATATTGATTCTAGTCTTCTATCTATGATTATGTGAGGGTTCTCTTTGATTATTATAATGAAGATGAAAGTTTGATATTTTATTATATTTTTATGTGTTTTGTATTGAAATGGTTGAGGAAATAATAAAATTGTATGTTGTAATCTGGGTTCTTCATTTATTCATTCATTCCACAAATTTCCATAACTGTGTACTACTTAAAAATTTCTATAACAGCACACTACTTAAAAATTAGTTTTCCTTAAAAAAAAAATTTAAAAAAAATTAGTTTTCTTGATCTCAAAATGATCATGACATGGCTGATGTAGTTTTCAATCGATTCTGAACTTAATAAAATAAATTTCTCTTCTGTATTTTATTATATAATCTGCTATATATTTTTTAACGTTATTCTTTAGGTAGGTTAGGTTTCTCTAATTTATGTGTGTTGTTTCCACATTTACTGATCAGAGAAGACTGCTGACATTTAAGAAATAGGGTTGAAAAATATGAGGCAGGAAGATACTGAGTTGTAATTTAATTAATAATAGGTATGTTTATTAAATAATAATTTGAGACAAAACACAATCTTTGTTAGAAGCTAAATTTTAAAATGCACTTGGAGTCATAAAATTAATCCATCCATGTGGAATTCATTTAAAAATTTTTTGTGCATCCAGTTTTAGCCAATTATCTGTTGAAATATCTTTTAAGAGAAGGACTAAAAAAATAGTTTTAAGATTAAGCTGCGGTAATAAACTAAACATTAAACAGAGTTCATACATACTTTTAATTTAATTTTGGTCTTTTATTAGGTCCTAAGTTTGAATACAAAAATTTACATATATATGCTCTAACTTTATATTCAATGCCAAACACTTTTATTCAACTAATGATTAAATCTGGGCCACACAGCTATAAAACCAAAGAACACACAAGCATACTCCCTTAAACTTTCTATTTTTATTTTTGAAGCTTGACTAAGTACTTATTATTTCCACATTGCCTTGAATAATCAGTTTGTTGAATTATTTATTTTGACTATTCTGTATTTTTTATTCCATATCAATGAACTAATGTCTTTCTCCTTTTTTTAATAATTTTTTATTTTCTAAACACTTATCTTCCCAATACATAAGTAACAATCCACCCTACTTTTTAGAATATTTGGTAAAAGAGTTAACATTTACATAAATTTGCTTTGGTGTTCTGCCTTTATCCGTAGTTATAAAAGTGATTTGTGGGTGTTTTGTCCAGTTTTGACTTTTGTACATGCATTTTTTTTAATGCTTTGCCTTTTGTGACGAGATCTCTAGAGTTCTATGTTAACTCTTCATTTTTAGGTGTTATATCCTCATCAATCTCTCCCTTTTTCTTTTCTTTTCTTTTTTAAAAGATTTATTTATTTATTTGAGAGAGAGAAAGAGAGAGGGAGAGAGAGATTCAAGCTGACTCCACACTGAAGGCGGAGCCCCACCGAGCCGAAACCAAGAGCCCAGCGCTTCACTGATCGCGCCATCTAGGAGCCCTAATCTCTCCCTTTTTCAAATGTAATAATGATTAACATTTCTTGGAATATGTCTTGCATGTTTCTCGATTGTTTCAGGTATGTATGCCTCACATCCAAATGTATTATTAAGCTATAAAAAGGCAGAAAATTTGAGTTCTGATAGTAGTCTATGCTGGCTGATTTTGTAGAATGAATGAACTATACTCAGAGTTTTTTGAATGACAAATGAGAAATAAGAGAATGTCTTTTATGGAACAACTGATTTTTATTTACCTAACAAACTGTTGGATAATGTTTACTATATAAAGCCAAGCACTTTATACATGTTAACTTACTTGATTTCAATAATCAGTCTTCTATGAGGTTGTAATCTGGGTTCTGATATTCACTACCTATATAACTTTAGGCAAATTAACTCCTTTGAGTGTCTGTATTCTCATCTGTAATAGAATAGTCTTCTCAAAGTGTTTTGTGAAGATTAAATAAAATATCATTTATAAAGATCCTGGTACATAGTAATAATTTTTCTTTGTATTATTGATTTTCCTAGAAACCATTAGATATGTAAATGGAGATTGAATGTATTTTTAACACTTCTAAATCTTTCATTTATACAAGATCTAAGAGAGCTTGCTGGTTTGCATAATGGGTTGTCAGTCAGCGTTGATTAGTGCAAGAAGGAGAACAACCTAATCTGAAAACTTAGTAAAAGTATTAGTGGGCCAATGGGAAAGCCAAAAGTGGCATTGCCAAGAGAAAGAATTCAAAAGGATTAGCATGCTCAATTAGCAGAGCTCCAGATGACAACTAAGTCAGTCATGCACAGCATTTCTGCCTCTTACCTCTCCTTTCTCAGTTTCTAGCCCTGAAAAATCTCAAATGAGAATTGGAAATTTGGAATACTGGTGAAAGAGAAAAGTCTACACCATGACTCTCTCTTCTCTAACATAGCCTTCCAAAAGGGAAGTCAGTCAGAGCAGGGAGTGGAAAGACAATTTAAGTAAACTTAAGAATTCTCATATAAGGTGAGAATGGACTTTTTATTACCTTACAAAAAGAGACTTGCAGTAATCAGGAAATCAATAAATACTTCTCCAAATTTTACCTAAAGATGAGAGCAAATCTTGGAGTAGATTTACAAAGACAGTGGTAGGAAACAATAAAATTACTTTCTTTTTTTGCACCTACTATATCCAACTCATCCAATAAAGTGTTAGGCTACAATTCAATTAATTAAATTGTTACATAACTTTTTTTTTTTTAAGTAGGCTCCATGCCCAGCGTGGAGCCCAACCTGGGGCTTGAACTCACCACCCTGAAATCAAGACTTGAGCTGAGATCAAGAGTCAGACACTCAACAGGCTGAGCCACCCAGGCGCCCCAAATTGTTACCTAATTTATAATTTTTTTTGGAATCAGAGAATATGGTAAGTATCTGTTATAAGCTTTTACGTGTTATAGGTGAGGGAGATACCCATAGAACAAGATTCATGCCAGGTGCAGGCAATTAGCCCTACTTCTGAGAGTTGACATCCTTTTTTCTTTCATATTAGGGGTTGAAAATTATTCCCACATATACTATGTCAATATTAGTACATTTGTGATGTGTTTATGTTATTAATGAGAAGAATGAGGGGAATTCCAGTTTTTTGGAGGTTAATACAAAAGACATGTTAAGAGGTTGCTGCAATAATTCAGAGAGATAAGTACCTAAGCAAAGGTGTAATTAATGAAAAAAGAAAGGAAGAAATATAATCGAGAGATACTTTGCAGGGAAAATTACAATTTTCAGTTTCTAACTGATAAATAAATGAAGAAGAAGGAATAGTTTAAAATGACTTCAAATTTTCAAGATTTCATGGCCAATTGTATAACAAGAATGCCTGCTTTAGTGAAATAATTTATTTCCAAGAAAAATAACTTTGCAACTGTAACAGCTTAATTTATACTTCCTGACCCTATTATGCTCTGGTGGGCTTTGCAATGCCAAGGGTTTGGGGTGGGGTATTAGGTGAAGAGGGGTCTAATTCTTGGTCATCATCTATTGGTGCTAGCAACTGAAAAAACGGTTATGTTTCCATATGATTTTTGCCCTGTCAACATTATTCCTTTTTCTTTCTGTGTGAAAGACCATCAAGATGCCTAGGGCTCACTGCTATGTCCATACTATTCTTGGTAACATAAGAAAACTGAACTTATCTGCCTCCATGAAGCACAGTAGGATGCACATAAGACTCATATTCACAAGGGTTGCTACAAGAAACAAATGGCACACTCAAATTAATGTATTTCAGAGAGCTTATTCACATAGGAACTAATTACAAAGATGTGGGGAATGTAAGGAGACAACAAAGGTTAGTACAGGTACACAGAGCTAGCAGCAGACCCTAAAAGGGAGAGGAGAAAGGCTACCAGAACCTAGAAAGGGAGACATTAAGAAGTGAAGGCTGACTTGGAAGGAGCAGTGATCATTCAAGGGACGCAGCCAACCTAAGGTGACTCTTCAGGAAAGGCTTCAAGGGAATAAATATACTGGTATCACACTTTGTCTTCATTTTCTTCTGCAGTCCCCAATGGCTAAATCCCACTGGAATCAGTAGGAAGAGAGCAAAATAGAGAAGGGAGTGAATCTGGAGGGGCAAATGGAAGATATCTGGCATGAGATATCAGATATGTCAGCTTGGATATCACCTTTGGTAATTTCTTCTCTATTGACTTTTAGTCTACTGAGTTCAAGGTGTTTGCTTGTTTGTGTGTTTGTTTTACCATACTTGCCAGTTTTTATGCTGTATTGGAGATAAGAGCCCTTCCTCTTAGACCCTTCAAAACTCTCTGAGGTTCCTTCTCTGGGCTTGGAATGTCAAAGGTGGTTCATTTCTACTTTAGGGACAAACAATATCTAAAGCACTTTCACTCTGTTTTTTTCTTTACTCCCTTTACTTATAAGCTTTTATTTCTGATCAGTTCTTATTACTCCCATCTGATGATTATTAAAAAGTAAGCAAGCATCAATTAGCTCCAGATGCATATATTACAATTGTACCAGAGAAACATGACAGGGTTGGACAAAAAAACCCCAGAGTGGTGACAGAGGTGGAGACTCTGAATAAAGACTTCACGGAAAGCGGGACCTCAAGTCAAAACATCAGAGTGTAATCAGTGTTGCATCTGACATTTAAATAACTCTTTCTCTTCAGAGATGCACAGACCTAGACCATGGGCTACATGCATTGGATCTGTACTAGGGTTAAGCAAATATCTTATTATTCATTCTTATTCTCTACCACAGCTTTCCCCCACAAAGATCACTTATTTGGGTGGTGGTCAAAACCATGTTCTCTATATTTGAGACCCACAGGATTCTCTCAGATACTCTTTAGTATAATGTCCAAAGTAAAAATTAACAAATAACTCTAGCAATCAACAACAACAGAGGAGAATGACCCACCAGGAGTGAAGGTTTGTGTTATTCTGCTGAGTAAAGAATTCAGTCTAGTTGATTTCCTGCTTGAGAACAAAGGGCACATTGGATAGTGGAAGAAGGAAATGATAAAATATCACCTACAGCTTTGCTTTATTGCACACTGGTGACCATGATTGTGCCTCAGTGAACACTACTGACATGTTGATTAGAAGTGGTGTTAGCATAATCCTTGTCCCTCTTTCCTAATCTCAGGGGGGGAAAGCTTTGAATATTTCACCATCAAATATGTTTGCTGTAGATTGTTTTAAGAAAGTCTTTATCATATTAAGAAGTTTTGTTCTACTCCTAGTTTGCTAAGAGTTTTTACAATGACTGGGTATTAACTTTGGTCAAATATTTTTATTCTGTAAATATTGAGATGATCAAATATCTTTTCCTTTTTAACAGTTATGTGGTGAATTAACACTGAGGGTTTGTTTTTTGTTTTTTAACATTGACTTATTTGTGAGTGTTCATCCAACCTTGTGTTCCTGGGCTAATTCTCTCATGGTTGAAGTGTATTCTTATTAAATATCACTGCTTTCAATTTGTTAACATTTTGTTCAGCATTTCACTAAAATTTTCTTCTAAGCACTACTTTAGATACAGTCATCATTTTCAATATGTTCTAACTTCACTGTAATTCAACTCCTATTAAATTTAAAATTTTGATTTCATGTATTCATTTATGTATGGGCTATACAAACATGATAATAGTATTTCTTAAATTTCCAAACATTTGGCAATTTTCTAGTTATCTTTTTGTCTATTTCTAGTTTAATTCCATTGCACTCAAAGTACATATAATACATGATTTCAGTCTTTGAAATCTGTCAAGACTGTGTTGTATCAGCATTAACAGCATAAATTTTGGTTAATGATCCATGTGTATTTGCAAAGAAGTTAATTTGGTCATTGTTAGATGCAATGTTATATATATGTTAAATAGATTAAATATATGAATTGTGCTTTTAGGTTTATATCCCTATTGATATTTGGTCTGCTTGCTTCATCATCTATTAAGAAAAGTATAAAATCCCTTGTATGATTTTGGATGTGTCTACTGTTCCTCCCATTCTGTCAAATTTTCCTTTTATATTTTTCCCACTATTAATTTATTAGTGACACTTCTTAAAAACTAGTCTTTATTTTTCTTCGTTGCTACTAAATTATACAAATATCTGTCCTTGCCTTGTAACAAATGATCACATTTCTATTTCTGTAATAGTGCTAAAACTCTGGAACACTTTCACTCCCTTTATTCCAATTCTGTTTTTACATTGTTGGTATAGATTTTATTTCTACATACATTTTAAACTACATTGGGCATTATATTATATTTTGTTAATCAAATCTGTTTATGTTTCCTCACATTTATGTCTTCCATTTCTCTTCAATCCTTCTTACATTTCTGTGTTTCCATCTGGAATGATTTTATTTCTACCTGAAGAATTTCTCTAAGATGATATAACCTTCCTTTATCATGCTCTTTACTTCATTCTGAGCCCTCACCAGCAGTGCCTTTAACCACTGCCAACAGTGTGTTAGTGAATTCTAGTCTTTTTTTAGCATGCTCCTCAAAATTCTCCCAACCTCTACCCATTACCTAATTCCAAAGCTACTTCTACATAGTTAGGTAACCCCACTATCAGTACCAAAATCTGTCTTGCTTTTCTATTGTTCTGTCAACAAATTACCACAAACTTAGTGGCTTAACAACACAAATTATCTAAGGTTTAGAAATAAATGGGTCAGCAGTGCCATCTGTTTCCTTGTCTTTTCCAAAAGCTTTTGAGGCTACCTGCATTCCTTGACCTATGGTGTCTTCCTCATCTTGAAAACCAGAAACAGTATTTTCTGGCTTTGACCCTCTGTTCCATAACAACACCTTTTCTGACTCTAATCTTGCTGCCTTTTTATTAATCTCAGGGCTATTGTGATTATATTGTGATTATCAGGATAATCCAGGATAATCTATCCATCTCAGGGTGCTTAACTGACGAGTGAGGTATCATATTCACAGGTTTTGGGGACTAGGATGTGGACATCTTTGGGTGGCTTTTATTCTGCCTAACATGTGCACTTAATTTGAGAGTATACATTTCAAGCCCTGAATCCTACAGAATTTTGAATTTTTAAATTTAAAACACTTCTTTTTTGCCCACTTAAGCTATTGCTTATGTTCTGAAATGCTAAATCCAAGATTGTCTTATTTTTCCTTAGTATGTCTGCTGTGGCCCTCCTTCTTTTAGGCAGAAATGGTAGAATGCTGTACATGCTGGAAGGGCCATGGAGTACAATGGGAATGGAGATCAGACACATCTTTTGATGTCTCCATGTATCTCACTATATTTGTATTTCTTTTTCATGCTGTAGGCTCATAATTTTCTCCCCAAAAGTCTATTCTTCACCTTTTATATTGGATAAGTTTAAGTACTTATCCAGTATAGTGTTAACTAAACTCATAGAATCATATAGCAAGAGACTTCTATTAGTTATGGGATAATATGAAGAGAAAGAATGCTTTCATTAAAGGCTGACATCTAGGGTACAGTACCTGAGAAGAATAAACATGAAGGCAATAAAATCTCATTGTCTAGTCTTTTCTGATAACATACTTAAGCAACTTTACGTTTGAAGCATAACTTTGGTAGTTAGTGTTTCTGTTGATTTATAGTACTTCTAGTTAACAGCCCTAAACTTTTAGTTAGGCTTTAGCATGTACTGCTGGTTAAGATGCCATGAGGTTCTTATACTTAGTCTAACAATAATATCTGGACATCTTTCTTTTTCATATAAAAGTCATTCTCTGGAAGGATGTATTTTTTAACTAAGGCAAGCTCTCTTGAGGAAAAATGAAAGTACAATTTTGACACCTTTTGCCACAATCAAATGATCTAAAAAGATTACTTTAGAATGTTGTTGGGGAAAAGCAACTGTGTAAGGCTATATGGAAAAGACATATTTTAAGCCTTCTAGAGATTATGGAATTTGGCACAGATGAAGAAACAGATATGTAGTCAGTGGGTTTTGGGCCATGTAATCCATGGAGCTCTGAGGATTTCATGGAGGGGCCTCAGAGACTGATGCAAAGAGTAAAGGGTCAAATAGGCCAGTCTTCAACCAGAGTGTTCTGTTTTATCTGATTTATGTGTTAGTTCTGGATACCCTTTGTTTGAACAAAGGCTTTTTTTTGGCTGAAAAAATTGGGTAGGCATTGCATCAAATAATTTGGCCTAAATCCTAGTCAGTGAGGGGCGGGGCCAGGACTAGATTCTAGTCATTTCATTCCTTTGCTTAAACCCCTTCAATGGCTCCCTGTCAATTTCAAAATAAAATATATACTCTTTCATCATGGCATGCAAATTCTTGCTTGACCTGATTCTTGTCTACTTCTTTAGCTTATTTCCTGCTCTGCAGTCTTCTTCATGTCCTGATGACTATCTACAAGTTACATATTATACCTGGGGTATCCATCCCTGCTCTCCTGCTACCTGGCAAGCTTCATAACTTTTGAAATTTTTTCACTTCTTGTGTCCCTGTACCTCACTAAGGTTTAGGGCTCTGTTCTGTACTCCTATAGAACCCTTTATGTGCTCTGTTATGGGACTTTGAATAACATATGGAAATTGTTGTTTTGTCTTTCTCACCAAACTAAACTGTTCACAATTTGTTTTCTAAAGCTTTCATCTCTGGATCCTGAGTGCCTAGCGTAAGGATTAGATCAGCTTGATGATTAAACAGGTAAATCCCAATTTATTTTTTTCTCCTCAATTCCATGCTAGGAAGAAATATTCCTGGGGCATGAGAAACTAGAATGGTCACCTGGGCCAGCACAAGCAGACCCTAAATACTAGCAGATGGATTCGGGAGGCAGCATTAGGAAGGAA
The DNA here is from genome assembly GCF_004348235.1 of Phoca vitulina. Classification (NCBI taxonomy): domain Eukaryota; kingdom Metazoa; phylum Chordata; class Mammalia; order Carnivora; family Phocidae; genus Phoca; species Phoca vitulina. Next base: position 15,154,516 of record NW_022589714.1, read on the forward strand.
AGAAGAGATTCCAACTGGCATTAAAAAAAACTCTATAAATACACTTATTATTTATTTAATTAAATAGTTAAGCTCATATTTGTTAAGTATCTTCTATATAGCCCCAGACACTATTCTAAGTACTGTGGATATGGCAATGAAACATAGAGACAAAATATTTGCCTTGGGGCTTTCATTCCAGTGAGGGTAGGATAGATCATCAGCAATTACTTATGTAATATGTCAGATAGTGATAAAACTTCTGAAGAAAAGTAAAGTGGGCTGAGGGACACAGAAAGTAAATAAGAAAGGAGGTTGCTCTATTATAGAGTGATATTAAGAAAGACCTCCTTGATAAGATGAGGGGTGTGAACTGAATAAAGTCTGAAGAAAGTGAGATTGAGCCATGCTGGTATTTGTGGGAAGACTGCTCCAGGAAGAAGGACCATCAAGTTCAAAGGCCCTGAGACAGAACTGTGTTTGAGAAAGAGGAAGGAAACCAGTGTCAGTGTGACTATAACATAGTAAACAAATAGAGTGGGGAGGAGGTAAGGTCACATGGGCTATGGAACATGATCTGATAAGTCATGGTAAGAATTTTGGTTCTTATTCTGGATGCAATGGGAAGTCATTTTGACCAGAGTTTTGATCTGCTCCGATTTTGAGTGTCTAGGGGATCTCTGTATGTAGAATATAAGGAGGCAGAAGTAGGAGGAAGGACACCAGTTAAGAGACTGTTGTAATAATGCAGGTAAGAGATGTTGATGGTTTGAACCAGAGTTGGAGTAGTGGAAGTGGTGAGAAGTGGTTGAATTCTGGACACATTCAGGAAGTATAGCTGACTTGAGGTTAGACTATCTGTAGAGTGTGAGAGAAGGGAAGAGACACATATGACCCTTGACCAATGGGAAAAACAATTTCCATTACTAAAGTGAGGAAGTCTGTTAGAAGAGAAGATTTGGGGGGAGAAAACAAGACATTTATTCTAGATATGGTAAGATGATTATTAGAAATCCAAGAGGAGACATGAAAAATGCAGTTGAATATTTAAGGTTCAATTTCAGAGGCACATTCAGGCAGGAGTGATAAAATTGAAAGTTATCAGAGTGTTGACAGTATTTACTGCCATAACTGGATGAGATCACTCTAGAAGTAACTGTCACAAGAAGAGTTCCAAGGCCTGAACCCTCAAAGCACTTTATTGTTTAGGAGTCAGGAAGATGAAGGGGGACCAGCAAAAGAGATTGAGAAGGAGAGGCTAGAGGGAAAAATTAATACAGTGCTGTCCCACATGGAAAATGAAATAAATTTTCTAGGAGGGGTTAGTTGATCAACTATGTTAAAAGTTGTTATGCCACATAAAATGAGAATGGGGAATTGCCCATTGGATTTGGTAGTTTGGAGTGAATTGGTGAAGTAGTAGGGACAGAAGCTTTATTGGAGTGGATTCAAGAGAAAATTGAAAAGAAATTAGATCTTGAGAAGCCTCTCTATAAAATGTGGAGGGGAACATGGGATAAAGGAATTTGTTTATTTTATAATTTAAGTTGAGAGGTACTATAGCAGATCTTTAACTCAGCCTGCAGATGCTAATAGATTGCTGGCTGAAATCTTTGGAACTGGTAACTGTGTATCTGAGGATATAAGATACTGTTAGTTCTATATCAATAAGCAGGGCAGTAATAGGCAAGCTATGTGTAGGATAATGGGATTCCTGGATCAGGCACAAGTTGAAAGAAATTCTGGGAAGGAAAAGCACTGATGACAAACCACCTGACAGTTTTTATTTTTTTACTTACTGCTGCCTTCACAAGGGGCCAAATTTCCCTATCTATGAAGAAACAGGTTTCCTAAAGATGTCAGGCATTTGATGCATGTAAAAAGTGCTCCATATTGGACCAGCAGCAGCTGTGGGTGTTGCTGAGGCACTCACTTTTCGGTAGCTACTGCTTTTTAAGAGCACCATCAAGCAGGTCTTCAGTTGGAATTGATGTTGACAAACATTGAACTCATAAATTAAGTCCCACAGACTTTAACTATAGCTCACCAGCAGTCTTTCCAGTATTCCCTATCTTTGGGATTTCTGTTTTTAATTAAAGATTTCAAAGATAATACTTTAATTTTTAAATTCAACTTAGCATCTCTTAGCATTTGAAAAAAAAAAAAAAGAAAACCACAAGTGAGTAAGAAGTTCACCTTTCTTCTTGGTGAGTTCAAAGTAGCACCCAAGAACATCCTTATTTCAAAGGTGAGAAATGATAAATTCCTGACATATTCCTGTAGGCAAACTTGTCCCTGTGGTCTCAGAGACTTTTGTCTGCATGTCTTCTCTTGTTCTTTTCATCCTTTTGCTGCACCGTTATCTTGGCTTCTTGCCACCTTGTTGCACCAATATCTTAGATTTTGGCTGTGTGATTGACTCCAGTTTAGCTCCTCACCCAGTTGTCCCTGCTCTTGACTCACATTGACTCTCTGATTTCCTTCTCTAGACCAAGTGGGAGACTGGGTGCCAATCTTAAATTTAGGGGTGTGAACCTGGAATTCCTAACAACTTCTCTGGGATTTCATGATGTAGGCAGTCTGGAGTCAGGAGATCAAGACAGGGTGATGCTAAAGAGCTGAGAGCCATGGAGACAGGGTATGGGAAGTAGGAAAGCAGGACTCTATGGAACTTTCTTATCCCACAGGCCCACAGAGTAGCTCCTTTGAACATGGATCCCCAAGCCTGCCCTTACGGTTCAAAAGAGCATCTTTAGCTTAAACATGATCAACCATCATTTAACTCTTCCCTTAAACTCTAACTTTACCTCTTCTGCCATCTTGCTCACAGGTAGATATTACTTTGGAATGCAAAACGATGAAACAATTTTCTCTAAGTAATAGCACAAAGTATTTGTGTTTTTAGTTTTTTCTATGTAAACAGGGATCTACTAGGCATGCTCTACCTGAAGCAATGCATTTTTAAATATGTAGTGTTGTGTCTCATTTGCAGCAGACATGTTGGGTTACAGATTTCCCCTGAAATGATACTAGATAGGTGGCCTCTTAGACCATCAGTAATTGTATCTTACCAATGGTTCTCAAGCCTTTTTGACTATAAGGCAAATAACTCACCAGCTCCCTACTCTGCATGGCTTTATTTGCTAGGGAATAAACAAAGAATTGGAGACAATAAAAATGAAACAAGGCAAAATGATAAATAAAAGAGAAATATAGCAGTAATTCTACAAATATCTAGCAGCAATTGGTAGCCACCAACAATGGAGGAAAACACTGAAAAGTCACTGATCATAAAAGGTTTATCCCCCACATTATGGAAAGTCCTGTTCTCTGAAAATGTAAATGCCAAATATGAGTTATATTGTTAAGTGATGCATGGTGTCAGAATCCTTAGTAGACTACACAATGTGATGCCTCAATTAAACCCATGTTCTAGTTTTAGTTTTTATGCAGACTTTATAACTCACTTAGTAGGTTACTAGTGAGAAGTTCTTAGTCTTTTAGTGCCCAGAAAGGTAACTAGCACATGGTAGGTTTTCAATGAATATTTATGAAAGGAATAAAAGAAAGAAAGAATAAATAAATTAAAATGAAAGACTATGGAATTTGGAGTCTTTTACTGGTAAGAAGCAAACAAAAGATAGGGGTGGATCTTATTTTAGACGTGTTTTAGCTAACTCAGGGAAAGCTAAACTGGGACGTGGGCTCAGAGGTGGATGTTAGTATGTGGAATCTTATTAAGGAGCAGTCTGGGATCAATACTTGTGGTCATGAGGGAAGGAATTCAGATTAGAAAGATGCAAAAGTCAAGAGATGGGGTTAGCTCATCTACTTAGCTTTAAAAGCCATCTGGATACTGACAACCCTCAAGATCTGAACTCTCCAGGCTAAAACTCTCCTATAACATATCAGACTTGTGTATCTGACTGCCTACTTGATATCTCTGTTTGAATACCCAACAGTCATCTCAAACTCATAATTTCCCAACCCAAAGTGCTCCTTTTACCCTCCAAACCGACTTCACTGGAAGCCTCCCTCACCTCATTTAATAGCACTCCATCTTTCTAGTTGTTCAGGCAAATACTGTGCCATTATATTTACGTGTTGTCTAATTCTCACCCCACATTAACTATGTCAGGAAATTCCTGTTGGCTTTAGCACCAAAAATAACCAGAATTTGACTATATCTCACCACCTCCACTGCAACCACCAAGGTGAGAACTACCATCGTCTCTTGCCTGGATTAGTGCAGAAACAAACAAACAAACAAAAAACCTTCTACTGACTCTAACCTACCTGATTACTCTGGATCCCTCTATTCTCAATAAAGCAGCTGGAAGTAACTATTTTTTTTTTTTACAATCTTTTAAAAAATGTTTATTTTTAAAATTTTTTTATTAACATATAATGTATTATTTGTTTCAGGGGTACAGGTCTGTGATTCAACAGTCTTACACAATTCACAGCGCTCACCATAGCCCATACCGTCTCCAATGTAACTATTTTAAAACATAACTTAGATTTTGTCCATCTTCTGCATAAAAATCTGCAAAAGCTTTTATTTTTACTAGCGAGCAATCCCTCAAATATATGTTTGGGCCACTGAATCAGCTGGGTGGGGTACTTGTTTAAATGCAAATTACTGGGTCATACCCACAGATCTCCCAAAGGTTTTCTATGCATGAGAAGAAAAACCTAGGAAAATTTCAAGGAGAAGAGATGACTTTGATGATGGACTGAACCTGTATCAGGAAAGAAATGGAAGAGGATGGAGAATATCTATCTGTCCTTTAGAGGAAACCAGCAGGTTGTTCATAATTTTCCTGCTGATACCAAGAGGACGATGCATATCCTGGGCAGTCCCAATCTGTACTTCATAAAAGTACAGAAAGATTTGGGACCCTGTTAATGACGTGGATGTGCCAAACTAGACTTTAAGGAAAACTCTATCTCCACAACATTGACAAGAGATGTCCATGATGCAGGCAGTCAGCGTACTCATAGGCCCATAGTAGACATTCTTTCTCAGTCTCACACTGGGGCAAAGCACACTGCTAGGGTTATGCTCCCCTTGGCCTGGAAGATTTAGAGGCCCAGCACAGTCCCTCCTCCAACATCTAGGTCAAGGTCACTGATTTGTCACTTTATATTTAAATATCAACTGAATAAAAACCAGAGACCGTTTATCCTCTTCCTGTTTTACTTCCAAGAAAAATACTGTATAAACATGTGGTATTTATAGTTAGCATACCATATACAATTTAAATTGTACAATTTGCAGATGCATGTATTGTATTATTGTTTTCATACATCAAAGTATTGGGTAGACTTATTATTTTTATTTCCTGAGCATTAGAAAATGCAGAGATTAAGTATATTATGAGATTTATTTCCTTCCTTTCCTTCCATTTCTTTTTCAGTTGTTTTTAAGAAAATTACAACTACTGGATTTTTGGCCATCACACATTCTCCAGTTTTATTTAGATCTGCCACAATGATAGCTGACATGAGCAGCATATAATATGTTGCTCTAAATGGCAAGGAAGTATGACTTCTGAATGTGATTAATAAAACAGTTGAGAGTCTTTTGCCAAGAGACATTCCTCAGAGAAATCGTTCCTTTTCTTTGAAAATGCCTCCCAAAGAATGCTGACTTTAATGTATGCCAGGACCCATTGACAAGTTTCATACCTGAGGATTCTTCAGAATAAATCTAATTAAGACGTGTCAAGAGTGTCCCAATGCAGAAATTGTCATAGCTAAATAAATGTAGGAAGAAACAATTTTTCTTGGCTTCTTTTTTGAAATGCTTTTCAAATAATTTTTAATTGAGGTGTAATTGACATATAGCATTATATTATTTTCAGGTGTACTACATAATAATTTGATATTTGTATATGTCGTGCAATGATCACCACTGTAAGTCTAGTTAATATCTGTCCCCATACATAGTTATGAATTTTTTTCCTTGTGATGAGGACTTTCAAGATTTACTCTTAGCAACTTTCAAATATGCAATACAATATTATTAACTATAGCCACCATGCTATACATTGCATCCCCATGACTTATTTTATAACTGAAAGTTTGTACCTCTTGACCACCCTCACCCATTTTGCCCACCCTCTACCCCCCAGCTCTGGTGATCACCAAACTGTTCTCTGTATCTATGGTTTTTTTTTTTTTTTTTAATTCTACATATAAGTGAGATCATACAGTATTTGTCTTTGTCTGTCTGGCTTATTTCACTTAGCATAATGCCCTCAAGGTCCACTGATATGTGGCAAATGGCAAGATTTTCTTCTTTGTGTAGCTGAATAGTATCCTATTGTGTATATATGCCACATCTTCTTTGTCCATTTATCCATTAATGGACACTTAGGTTGTTTGAGTATCTTGGTTATTATAAATAATGCTGCAATGAATATAGGAGTGCATGTATCTTTTTGAATTAGAGTTTTCAGTATTTTCATTTTTTCCCCAAATACCCAGAAGTGTAATTGCTGGATTATATGGTAGCTCTACTTTTAATTTTGGGGGAAACCTCCACACTGTTTTCCATAGTGGCTGCACCAATTTATATTCCCACCCACAGTACACAAGAGTTCCCTTTTCTCCACATCTTTGCCAACACTTATTTTGTGGGTTTTTGATTCTAGCCATTCTGACAGGTATAAGATGGTATCTCATTGTGGTTTTGATTTTCATTTTCCTGATGATGAGTGATGTTACACATCTTTTCTTGTACTTGTTGGCCATCTGTATTTCTTTAAAGAATAACTTGTTTTATCAGTAGTACAATTCTATAAGGGAATACTTTAAACATTTAGCTTCTTAAATTAATAATTTCCTAAAGTTTGAAAGGTTGTATATTAATATAATGTTATAATAAATAAAGAATATGTATCCCATAGTAATGTCTAAAGTAGAATATTAGATATGTATTTAGGAATTCCCTTCCTGCTTCTAGTTAAATATTTAGCTTAATTATATTACTATTCATTCATAATACTATTCATTATTTCATTTAATGCCAATTGTTTGTGAATTAGAGAACTTCTTAAAAATTCTAAACAAAATTAGCAGTATGTTATGAGCTTTTTTTTTCTAGATAATTTTGTGTTCAGTGAATTAAATAATACCTAATTTATTTTTCTGTAACTCTCTATATAAGGAATATTCAGAGTAACTAAAGATTGTCTGTTGTCTCTATAGATTCTGGAAACATTTCTGAGAGTTTTCTCTCCAGCTATTATAAATGCTTTTATTTTGGGGGGAAAGGACCTTTTCCATTGTATACTATAAGGCATAGCAATATATTAAAAAGGATTGTTACTATAGATTTCTAAGTCAGTGCAAAAATTTAAATTAAAAGTCATATAACATAGTGATTCAACATGAAACAAAAGCGAAATGACTAAAACAGACTATTACATTCTTTAGCTTGTCTTCACAACTGGTTTGAGTATCCACAGTCCAGAAGTAATGGTTCTGCTTCAATTTTTAGAAAATGAATTTCATATCTAGCTGGATACTTGCAATATGCAAACAAATCAGATTAATAGAAATTTAGCTTCTTCCCTGTATCAGATGATTTCTTCAAGTTACAGTGTGGAGGAGAGGGAACCAAATTATTGGAAAACTGCTAAAGTGACTGCTTTTGCAAATATCCGAATGACATATTGCATAAAAGACCTATAAACTATTAATAGAAGACTCTTAAAGTTAAACCATGGATTTTTAAGTTCTAACACCAAAATATTACTTTAAAATAAATATATGTGCAATGGAAAGAATAGTTGTATGTTGAGACAGTGTCAAATTAGCTTTTAGTACTAACCACTTGGAGGAAAGCATGGAAATTATTCTTGGAAAGATGGAAAAAGCTAAATCATTTATTGGAACTGAGAAAAAGCCAATGTATTTGAAAATATTTATTTTCAGATAAACAGTTGAATAGTTGCTTAAGAATTCAAATGGTATTAAAAGGTCCATAGGATTATTTGCCAAATCATCAACATTTTTCAAACTTTTTTCTTTGATGCTTCCATTTTCTGCTGTAATTTCTAAATCTAATGGCATGAAGAGTGATTTAACAAGACTAGATAAAGCACTGCATACTTGAGAGACCATGATTCTGTAAAATAACATAGTTCTGAATATACATAGAACACATATTTGTCATTACTAAGAAAGAGAATAAAACAAACATCCATTTGCTTGCATTATATATTTTAATTTTTTCACTGTTATTTTTTTAATGAAATTAGTGATGGTTAAAAAAAGTAAACATCTTAGAAATGTTTATCATAGATAATGAGAGTCCTCTGTAATCTCAACCCCTAGGGAAAGTCCCTCTTAGTATGTTAGATTTGTGTACATGCCTCCTGGAATGCTCCTATGCATATATTAACACTTACAGTGTATTACTCCTTTAATATTTTTAGATTCAATTCCAATGTTTTGGGGGTTCCCCTACAACACCAAGCAATTCTCAAACACTGACAGGGTATGTGAGAATTTAATTCAATTCTGACACTATCTACCTGGAGATAACATCAGATTCCACAGGTGAAGGGTCCAGTCCTATAAGACTGTCCCCCACTCCCCACTTTAGATGCTAGTCACAAGCCCCAGGCTATTACCTGTGCTTCTGGCCCATCTTTTGGATACTGGAGGTTCTAACAACCTCCTCCTTGGGTGCAATTAATTTGCTAGAGTGGCTCAAAGAACTCAGGGGAACACATTTTCCAGTTTTGAAAAGATATAATGAATAAGAATCAACAGCCAGATGGAGAACTACATAGGGCGAGCTTCTGAACAGGGGAGCTCTGTTCCTCTGGACCTTGGGGCCTGGCTTGGTAGCATGTGGAAGTGTTCTGATTTCCCAAGCGTGGAAGCTCTCTAGATAAAGAAGACCCAAAAACTATACTCTTGGGTTTTTGTGGAAGCTTCTTTACTTAGTCATGATTGACTAAGTCATTGGCCATTGGCTGCTTTAACCCTTAGCAAGAAGGGGACTGAAAATTTCAACCCTCTAATCATATAGTTGGTTGTCCTGGCAACTATTCCTGCCCTTGGGTGGGGTCCCAAAGTCACCATTATTAATAACAAGACACCCATTTCACCTGGCTTCAGGAACTGTGGGTGAAGACCAAATATATCTGAGAAATACATTTTGGTCATCTGAAAGACCGAGTATGTTATTTCTTATAAATCATTATACAGCGGTTACTTGATCATTTATATGCTTTGTCATGGAGAGAGATTTCAAATAATTGTTCTAGTTAACAAGAAAATCTGAGTAGTAGTTAAAATTCACTGCATATAACAACAAAAACTATCTTTAAAATACGATCTTTTAAAATAATTTACTATTAATAATAGTTAACATTTACTGAGCATTTACTATTTTCTTATGTGTAGTTATTGTGCTAAATACTTTATGTAACTAATTTCTTTACATTCTTACTACCACTAGATGAGAAAGGTACTGATATTATCACTTCTTTTATTTTGGGAAAATGTAATTTGTGCACTATGTATTTCACATCCAAAGAGAAGGATACCCTAGTCATGTAGCTACAGGGTAGACTCTGCCTCCCCTCAGTCTCATACTCAGAGTCCAGACTTCTTTGCTTCAGACTCTAGTTCCTTTTTTTAAAAAAATTATTTATTTATTTTTAGAAGTTTTTAGTAAATTTCAGTTAGTTAACATATAGTGAAATAAATATTAGTTTCACGGGTACAATATAGTGATTCAACACTTCCATATAACACCCAGTACTCATCACAAGTGCCCTCCTTAATCCCCATCACCCATTCCCCCCCGCCCCCATCCCCTCTGGTAACCATCAGTTTGTTCTCTATAGTTGAGAGACTGTTTTTTGGTTTGCCTTTCTCTCTCTTTTTCCCCTTTGCTCATTTGTTTCTTAAATTCCACATATGAGTGAAATCATATATTATTTGTCTTTCTCTGACTGATTTATTTTGCTTAGCATAATAGCTCTAGTCCCTTTTTTGCAATCTACAAAATTCATCAGTCTTCTACAACTCATTTCCTGAATAAACTAAATTTTCTTGTTTGGGCCATCAGTCTCTGGTGATCCCTCTGCAACCAAATTTGTTCACCTAAAGCTCAGATGCTTCCCCACGTTCCAATAAGCCAAGCTGCTCAGTAATTTAGTACACTCTTTGGTCTCCAAGCTTTTTTTTACTCATGTCATCCTTTCATCCATGCCTTTCTTCTCCCTCCTATCAAAACCTACCACAAACCTATTGACTTTCCAGGGACATCCCCATTACTGAGTCATTTACTAAGCATTCTCTGGCCACCTTAATAGAAAAGAACTCTCTTCTCAGACTCTTACAGAATTTAGCCTTAACTTCCCTATGATATTTATCACATATTACCTTGTTTTAGGATAATTTGTTCATATTCCATTTATACTTTAGTATAAATTCAAGCTTTTTGCAGTCCCATCTCAAAAATCATCTATTGGTCTACTACAACTATTTGAGTAGAATGTGCTTGATAAAAGCTTGTTGAATTCCATTGCCTACCTGTAGCTTGTAGAACACTTTAGGATTAGTGGGTCTGAAGTAAAGAGGAATAATCTTGCGTTAGAACTATTTTGTGATGTATCAAGAAAACTGAGTGAAGGAGAATTTGAAGGTGGAATATCTGAAAAAAAATTATTCCTCTAGAGGTATAGGAATTGTAAACTAGACTATGTTAGCCTGAGAGACAATTATTAAGGAGAAAATTTGAGGGATTTTTTTTTTTTTTTATGGACACTAGTAGCATAATTAAAAGTAGGGAGAGACATGAGATGGCATATTCAAAGAAAGTGAGCAGGATAAAGACACTGAATGCTGATTGCAGCATCTTGAAGTCCAGGAAAGATTTGTGCAAAGAGGCCAGGAGAAATAGGTTGGCCATTTTGAGTGATAGACATTACCATAAAATTGCTGATAAAAAATGTGCTCTAAATGGAGCAAGGTGTGGTCTGATTGAGTTGAAAAAGTCTGGGATAGTCTCATATCAGCTAAAACAATAGCATAAATCATTTGTAAATCTGTGGAGTGAATGTTTTAAATCACTTTAGTATTGGAAGTGACCCCAGAAATCTTCTAAAGCTTAGGCCAACAGCTTCAATTTCCTGACGAGGCCAGAGAGGAGGTTTAGTATAGTTCAGGCCAGTTCAGTTGGGTGCTTGTTCTATGACAGATGCAATCCTAGAAATTGGGCATATAAAGATGAAAAAACAAACAAACAAACAAATAAAAACCAAAACACTATTCTTACCCTTGATGCAAGACAGGCACATTAACAGATAAATTGAAAGCAAAATAGAATTATGATGAAGGCAGACAAGGTTTATTATGGGATTGGAGAATTGAAGCCTGGGTCTAGCTTTGGGATGATGGAGCTGAGTGCTGAAGAAAAACCCCTTGGGAGAGCTGACATCCAAAGTGGACCTTAAAAAATTAACAGGAAGCAAAGAAGTGGGATAGGGGACAGGTAGGGGGTATGGGCCACATACAGGCATGAAACAGAATCATGTATTTGGGAAACTATGAGTAATTCTGTGTCACTGAGGTATAAAATGCAAAGTAAGGAGGGTGGCTAGTGAGCTTGAGTAGTAGCAAGGACTATGGCAGGCCTAGTCCAACATGCTGGTGGGCCTGGATGATTCACCGTAGTGATAGGGAAGCCTGTAGGGCTCTAACCTTGCAGATTGATATTTCAGGTATCCTACTTTGGGGGCAATAAATAACAAGTTCCCCGTGCTTGAAGCTTCCCTACAGTCTGAGGGAGTAGTATCCTCTGAAAGTGGTTTCCCTCCTTCCTGGGCTGTGCTCCATGCAAATGCCCCAGGGTGAGGGGGAAGTTGACTGAAGTTTGACAAATTGCCACTCACTGTCCATGGATTGGTTCAGTTACGTTTTTGAGGTGAGAGTGGAGCAGGAGGGCTGTATGGCAGGTCCTCTGCTTGGGCTTTTACTCTACTGGAGAGCCCCAGTTCTTTGGGGAAAGGCAATCCTCAATATCACCCTGGTCAGGGGACCCTCATGCCCTAAGGCCTGAGCAGATCTTTGTGACCAGGCACCATACCATCAGTGCACATGGACAACTATGGGGACAGGCCAGCCTAGAAGATCTCCATTAGTGCTGGTGCCCGTATCTGCTGCCTCATGTACCCTAAACCATTCAACTGCCTCTTCTTAGTCAACTTCCTCCTGAGCTGAAGTAATGGCAGCCTGATCCATTCTGTTACTGTTTTCTTTGGCCTGTGCAGTAGTGTGTGTGTGTGTGTGTGTGTGTGTGTGTGTGTGTGTACGCAAATGTGTGATGTTAAATTTGTTATCAATATTTAAAAATTGTGAAATTTTATATAAAAATATGAGTTTTGGATTTGCAGGGGAAAAAAGGACAATCTGGCATCACAGGGATTGATGTCCTCATAGCAGCCCTCAACACTGGAACTGACTATTAGTTATCCCTTTACCCTGGCCTTACTCTTACCCTGGCCTCATCAAGACCACTTTACTCTCCTTTTATCCATTTGCATTATCCATCCAGTCTCTGAAGACATTTGAGGCTGTGTCTCCTGCTTAATTTAAGCCTCCCAAACCCAAAGAATCTTTTAAACCTGTCCCCTAAAAAATCAAGACTACTTGACCTACATTTAGTTTTTGAAGAAAATAGTATTCAAATTATTTTGAGTTTTTTATCCTTTAAGAAAGGATGTCCACAGTGAGAGTCATATCCTAAATATAAGCATGGCTTCAATATTACAAATATATAAATTAATGAAATTCACTGTACTGATGGATGAAAAAGAAAAATACATCAGCTCTATACATGTGGACAAATTTGATAAAATTCAATATATGTTTCCAATAAAAGAACTTTAATAAAATAGAAATAAATTGATACCTTATTAACTTTTAAAAATATATTTCAACACAATAGCAGGCATGATGTTTAATGAGATACAATGAAGCATTCTCATTAAAGCAAGGAAGAAGGCATTGATGTTCTTTATGTTAATTGTATTGTATCCATCCTCTTCTCCTTCCATTTAGTGATAGAAAGCCCACAAGGGGTCACATGGTTGCTCAGCTAGAGTCTGTGTTTTGTAGCTTAATTGCTAGGTGTGGTTGTGACCATGTAACTTAGAGTTGTCCGATGAGTTGTAAGCAGAAGTGATGTATCCAATTTCCAGGTAACCTCCTTGAAGACAAAATTGTTTATTCTGAACTTGCTTTTCTCCTCCTGTTAGCGGGGAAATGTTGGCAAATATAACAGTCGCCTTTGAAAACAGAGAGAGAAACAACATTCTGAGACTAGTCCAGTTTTGGGTCACTCACTTTTGGATTTCTACATCATAGAAAATAAACTTGTATCTTATTTAAACCACTGAATTTTTGCATCTTTCCTTTATAGTAGTTTAGCCTATACCTTTGCTAATATAGCCTTTATTGTTTAACATTGTTCAGGAGGTACTACCTAAAATAATCAGATAAGAAAAATAGTATGAAATTACAAGCAAGTAAAACTGTCTTGTCAAAATCTATCTTAAATTATAACTGTATACACGGGAAACCCAAGAGAATCCATTGAATGATAAGTACAAATAAGACAATTTAATAAATTGCCTTTTGATCATATAAAATTACCAATAACCTTTCTGTTTACAAACAGCAACTAGTTACAAAATATAACGAAAGTTTCTATTTACCTGGAGTAAAGTTAAAAAGAAATAGAAACATGTATGTATGCATGCATATACTTATATATATATATATAGTGTAACCAATGAAATCTAACAGTGATTCTAATAGTGAATAGTAAATCTAACAATGATTTGATGTCTATCATCCACTTAAAGATATATATGAAAAATCTCATCTCAGACAATTTGCATAATTTCTTTTTCTGTCTTTAAACATAGATTTTCGGGATGTCTGGGTGGCTCAGTCGGTTAAGCGTCTGCCTTCGGCTCAGGTCATGGTCCCAGGGTCCTGGGATCGAGCCCTGCATCAGGCTCCCTGCTCGGCTGGGAGCCTGCTTCTCCCTCTCCCTCTGCCCCCTCCTGCTTGTGATCTCTCTCTCTCTCTCTCTCTGCATCAGATAAGTAAATAACATCTTTAAAAAAATAAAAAATAAACATAGATTTTCATTCTACTTTTATAAACTTTTATCTATGTATATATAACTTGACAGTGTTTATTGATTACTTGTATTTCTATACTATAAAATTATGTATGTAAATTGAAACTATTTAAAAATATTTTCTATAAACATAAGATTCTAATTATTGGAAAAATATTAGAAATACATTTTGAGAAAATATTATTGAAAAAGTAACTGGAAAATTTTGGAAATCTATCTCTCCGTGAGATCTAGCTTTTTTTCCCAAATAGTTTCTGTATATAATAGATGAATATTACACATTGTTGGAATGATTCAGCATTTATTATCAGTTTGATTCCAATATTTCTTGTTCATAGATAAAAGCAATGATAAATCTTGCTAAAATAAGGAAATGTATATGAGAATGGAAGTTTTATTATAAGAATGTCATTCAATTCTTCAAGTGAACTCTGAACTATGTATGATTCAGTTAGTTCCTCTTTCAGTTGTATCAAAGGCAGAGTATAAACCCCTTGATTCACAAAGTTATTAAAATTACCATTTTCTCAACACTTACATCAATGTTACAAATTGTCCCTTTATCAACTTTAGGATATTTTTATAGCTCGCGCAAGCACCATACTAAAAATCCCAGATGAGTGAGAAGTGGATATCTTTCTTTTGAAAAAGTGTGTGTGGAAAACCTGTTATAAAAGGAGGCTCCTTGAATCTCAGACAAATCAGTTGGAAAGAGGAGGCAACAGATAGGCATCAGAAATGGACTCCCATAAAACCATCCTTGCACAGACATTCCTTAGAAAGGCTTCAGATACTCAGGACTACATCTAGGTTAGTTTGAAGATGCTTCTTTTAAATCAAATATTTTATTTATACATTTTCACCCCGAATGCCAGAAGTTACAAAGTGTATCTCGGAAATGTCTAAAGAAAGCTTATTTTAGGTATTATTTTCAGGAAAGCTCTAAGTGTTGATTTTCACTTGCATTATGTTTTTGTTCTGTGCTGTCATTTTTCTTTTTGCCAGTTGATATTTCCTTTATATTACCAAACTTATTTCTTTCAGAGTTGCCTTTACTTTTTACTCATATAATAGTACACAGAAGGCTGACAGATGAAGCAATAAATATTATTTCCTAACCAACTATCTCCGAGCAGGAGTACAGCTATGACATCAGCACTTGGAAGGGACAGGCCCCTTAATCAGAAAGGCAGCATGACCTTTCCTGTTTTTATGACGGTAATGTCTCAGAGACATCATGTTTCCTTTTCAGAGCTTTAACTTCTAGATTCTTAGTTTCAAAATTGAAATTTGATTTTTTTTATCTTAAAACCTAAAAAGCATCACATAGTATTGTTTAGTATGCCGTGAATGTGTGTGTGTGTGTGTGTGTGTGTGTGTGTGTGTAGATGGACAGAGGGGGACTTCTTTTCACAATACCAACATGACTGTATTGTTGGTTGAACATTGAGTTCTGTATGTGTGGGAAGAAATTATGATACTATTTGCTGAAAGACAAATAAGGAGAAAGTAAAATTTTAAGTAAAGCTAGAAATAAATATATTATTGTATACTTGTCATCATGAAAAACCCAGGGATTCAGGATGTGGATAATAACTTATAAAGAGAGAAGTAGAATAAGGAAATGGATTCTTTGTCTTCCTAATATTACAAGAGAAATAAGATAAAAAAAAACCAATGCATTTACTCTTTTCTGAAGTACTTCTGCATTTGAAAACAGCCAGA
Organism: Phoca vitulina; assembly: GCF_004348235.1. NCBI lineage: Eukaryota > Metazoa > Chordata > Mammalia > Carnivora > Phocidae > Phoca > Phoca vitulina. Next base: position 15,170,402 of record NW_022589714.1, read on the forward strand.
TTTATTTTCCATCCAGTAGAGAGCAGTCAAAGCCCATGATGCTCTTGTAAAATCCATGCCTCAGAATTCCAGGCACAGGGCTGTTCACACTGTATCATCTCATCCAGGTCCTAGCTGAGTAAGGACCTTCTAGAACACTGGCCTTGTTTCCCGTATACCACATTCCTTCTCACACTTGTCCTTTGTATTAAATAAAACACATATATCAATTTATGTGGAAGTTTATTTGCACACATATGAAGACATATGTTGAGCTTGTGGCCAGTTGCTTTAAACAACCTATAGGAGCACAAACTATGGTGTTAGAATTTGTTAACATAGGGACAAAGTCATAGCATGAGAGTTGGGTAAGCTTAGAATTCCTGGAAAGAATACCCTAACCCAAGTGCCACCAGACAGCCAAGCCTTGTAGTTACCAGCAGCTAGTGTGTGACATCTTTGTGGCAATATTAGTGACATGGAGAGATCTTTGACTGGTAGACAAGCCAAGGAAAAATGAAACTAAGAAGCATAAAGAGAAGATCAGGTGGTGTGATGGAATATGCATGTGAGGCTCAACCAACTTCATCTTTGCTTTCACCGTTTCTGCTTTTCAGAAAAAGCATGTTCCCGGAAGATAGTTCTGAAGGAGGGCTACCAAGAGGCAGCACCTTGAAAATGCACGTGTTGTCCTATTCTCTGATTAGCCTCCCTGACAGAAGCCAATCTGTAACTGAGTAAGTGCACCTGGAGATGAACAATGAGGTGTAATAGGATAGTGGTAAAATGAAAAGTTTATATATATATATTTATATATATATATATATTTTGGGTGTATATATATTTGGGCCTTGAAAAACATGTTCATCTTTCCTCTTTATAAAATTAGTGTGCATTGAGGGTAGATCCATAGAGTGCATTAAAAGGCCTCTTCATTTACGCATCAATGACACTATGGATCCCTCATCAGTAAGACATAGAGTTTAAGGCGATTTTCCCCCCAGTAGTGATGTTGCTACAGATGGCTGCAGCCTGTGATTTGGCCGTCCTCACAACCAAAGTCATACACTTCAATTGGTAGATCAGAGTTAGGTATGTAATTTGTGGCCATGAAGCAGACTGGAACCAACTACCTCACATGCGGTGAGCTTGAATGTCAGCCTAATCAGCTAGACTTTTGCCAGCTGAACTAGTGTATCACAGGGACAATTGTTACAGATGCTTTGTTACCACTGTTAACGAAGTCTTGTACTTTTATTTAAAATGTATGCATTCATTGAAGTTCAAACTTTTGTTGCTGAGGAATTAAAAATATATTTGAATTTGGCAGTAATATTTTTCTTAAAGTATCAAGATTCCTCAACAAATGAAATAAGAACTAGTATTTTTTTAAAAGATTTTATCTATTTATTTGAGAGAGAGAGAGCATGAGCAGGGGGAGGAGAAGAGGCAGAGGGAGAAGCAGGCTCCCCGCTGAGCAGGGAGCCCAATGCGGGGCTTGATCCCAGGAGCCTGGGATCATAACTGAGCGGAAGGCAGATGCTTAACTGACTGAGCCACCCAGGCGTCCCAGAACTAGTTTTTGAGCAAGTCTGCAGATACCTTTTTCCATCTATTATGAAATTTAATAAAAGTTTCATTTTCTTGGGTAGTGTTTATTAATTAAAAACAATGACTTTTTAAAAATATAATTTATTCATACTCTAAGTGGATTAGTAACCAGGTTAATTTTATTTTAGAAACAATACAGGGAGACATGTCATCATGCCTCCTTGTGTCTACACTTGAATGAGACCATGCAGTGTAGTGACAAGAACTAGGAATTCAGAGTTAGGAGATCTGGCAGTCCCGTAACCTAAAGACCTTTATGCTCTCAACATGCCATACTTTCCTCTGCACAAATAAGAACCATAGTCAGTACATATATAAATAGGGCAGATTGGGTCCTAAGTATCAGTGACAACAAGAGATGGGTTTGGTGAGGTTTAAGTCCCTGTCACCTCCATAATTTACATCAGCCCTTCAACCTACTCTTTGATTTGGATAAAGGATATTTTGCCCTGCCTTGTTCAAAATGTTATATACATGAAGCCTCACAACAAGTCCTGTAGCCCCTCTTTCCAATCAGATTATTGCCCTAAGCCATTTCCACAGAGAAATAATTCTGAGGGTAAAGGCGATGATAGAGTTCAATAGGAAGGCCATATTCCAAACCTCAATCAGAGTTTGAAATTGAGCTTTGGGGCCATCAGCCCATCTCAGGAGAGGATGAATGCACAGTTTTGATGTGAGATGACATGGATCTAGGCCAGGTGGGGGCTCTGAGACAGAGATAAGGACTAGAGCCAAAAGACATTTCCAAGAGAAAGGCTGGGTAGGTTTGGTACACGGGAGAACACGTGGCACAGAGAGAGGAAAACACAAAGGTGATTGCATGTTTTGGGGTCTATGAAAGGGATCATTTTGTGGAGAAGAGAGATGAATCCTACTCTAGACACGTGGAAGACTGCGTGGTCCTAAGGTATCTTAGACAAAATGTTCTTTAGATTTCTTTAGACATGGGTTGAAATGCAATGCTGGTCAGATTATAATTGGAGACATAGATTTAAGTGTAGATGAGAAATAACTTTGCTTATCCTTTTCTTTTACTAACATACTTATAATTCTCTTTGTTCCTTTGACAATAGTAGGAGTTGGGATTTTTGCCATTACTTTTAGTTTAATCTCTTGCGGTATTTAACAATGTTCTCTGGACATGAGGCCTCCTACACCTGACCATGCATATGTCTACAGATGATTCAGGAAGCATGTTTCCAACCTTTGTAGGTAGGCTGTGCTGTTTTTTCTGCCCCTAGAAGTTCTTGCAAAGCTTCATGGTAGGTCTGGCTGGTATTGGAAATCTGATGAGAATAAAATCCAAGAAAAACCTAAACAAATCTCTTTTACACATTGTATAGACACAGGAACCAGATAAACACAATAATTTTAAAGATTTTTTAACAGTTTATGCTACCATCTAGATGTAATTATCTCTGATCTCTGGGAGCCTAAATTTTGCATTTAAATGGTATGAATAGTTTATTCTTTCCAGCAGATATTTGATGAGTTCTACTATGTTCTAGGCAGATTTCTAGGAGCTAGGGAAATAGTGTAGAATAAGATGAATAATACACTAATTTACATACCAGGGGAGTAGAGAGCAAAATACATGTGAACCAATAAATGGAAGGTGATTTTATTTATTTTTTTAAAGATTTATTTATTTATTTTAGAGAGAGAGAGAGCAGGAGAGAGAGACAGAGGGAGAGAGAATCTCAAGTAGACTGTGATTTACACATCAAGCAGCACAGCATGGAGCTGATGCGGGGCTCAATCTCACAACCCTGAGATCATGACTGAGCCAAAGCCAAGAATTGGATGCTCAGCTGACTGTACCACCCAGGTGCCCCCGGAGGGTGACATTAGACAGATTTAAGGTTATGAAGAATAAAAAATGGGGTATTGTAATGGAGAGTTTAAGGATCTTGGGTTTAATTTAAAATGGGTAGTCAATAAGGAGGTGATTTTTGCATTTGGAGCTGAAAGATAAGACTATATTAGTAGTGTGAGGACATGGGGCTGGCATTCCAGGGAAAGTGAAGAGTAAGTGCAGACTCCAAGGTGGAGACAAAGTTGGTTGTTCAAGGAATGTAAAGTAGGACAATGTGGCTGAGGTGGTTGGAGAAGAAGAGAGGCAGAAGTATGGTTGGAGAGGTAGTCAGAGACAGGTATGCCTGTGGGCCATGGCAGATGATATAGATTTTATTCCTAGTGCAGCGAGAATTTATGCAGAAGAGTGAGATGTAGCAATTCTAATTAATCATTCTTTTTGTAATAATATTGTTTTTCAGTATGTGTGCATCTACCTTTTTATTTTAATAAAAAGTTTAAAAAGTTTCTGTGTTCTCAAATTTTTATGTTAGAATATTCCAACATCAGGGTAGAAACATACATATTCTAGTTGGAATGTAATTGATCCAGTGTCTTCACAGACAATATAAGCGTGTACTTAATTGCATATTTTGTTAACCCAATGACACTATGTGGGAGAAGTTAATCTCTGCTAGACAGTTCATCTAGTACCATAAAGACAGAGATAGGTCAAGATAAAAACATGTTTTCATTAAATAGTGTATTGTTGACTAATCTCTCTGAAAAATCCAAAGCCGTGGGTGTTTTTAAAACTACAATCTTAACCTGAATGAGAATTAAAATGTTTTTCTAAAGCTGGCTCTTGAAATGTTGGGAAAACATCATTTCTATATTTTTATTTAATTTCACTTCATTCAGATGAACTCTAATATGGTTTCTACAAATGATTGACAACATCTTCCCCTTGGAAAAGCAACAACAAAAACACTACTTTGCCTTTAGCAATTTTTTTTTTAAACTTTGCGTTGGGTTGGAGCTGACATCTTACTATTTAAATTTGGGGAAGTATGCTTTCTATTTGAAAACAAAGTGTGCTGAGGTTATATTCTCTTTTTTGAAGTCTAGAGAGGATTTTGTGTGTCCTTGACTGTGTTGTGGGTGTGTGGGTTTCCTGGACCTTGAAGAATCTGCCTGGTAGTCTCCCCTGAGTGGGAAGAGTATTCTTGTGGGCCATCCTCTGACCTTCTTCACCTTGGACAGGGAAATAAGATGGGACTAGATGGGGCTTGGATCCTTGGGGGTGCATTTATGGCAAGTTCTTTGCTTGGATTCTTAAGAACCTAGAGGTGAAAGGATAAAGAGAAGAAAATGACTATTTATTCTCTATTTCCAGTAATGAGCTCAGAACAGCTTGAATGGAACCCTAAAGGTAAAGAGTTTGGTCAGACCAGTTAGACAAGAATTATATCATACATAATGTCTCCTGAGATTCATCTGCTAGGTTTGAAGTTTTGTTCCATACATATGTATTCAGTTTTCCTCATTCTCAGGAGTTACGTTCTATAAAATTGCTGTGGACACTGATTTAGTGAATACTAAACCATTGCTCCTGGGCAAAATTCAGGGTTAGGTTCCCATGGGCTTCTGGTTACATTTTTGTCAACTGATCAATAGATAACCTTGTTTTATGTGTCTTTATATCTAGATATCTTATTTAACATATATTATTCGTTCATTAACATTGAATTCAGAGCCAACAGCATGAGGTTTTCCCAACACATATACATTTTCTCCATAAGGTACATCCCAGGCTTTCTGCATTTGAGAACACTAGATAGCACTTCTGCACTACTCTTGGAGTCCATTTTTAAAAAAGATTTTATTTATTTATTTGAGAGAGTGGGAGATGGGCAGAGGGAGAGGGAGGGAATCTCAAGCAGACTGCCTGCTGAGCACGGAGCTTGATCTCACAAACCTGAGATCATGACCTGAGCTGAAATCAAGAGTCAGATGCCTAACCCACTGAGCCACCCAGGCGCCCCTTGGTGTCCATTTTAAACAGCGAAATTCCTATGTAATAGCACAAAAGGATGAAAAACATGGCATTAAATAGACTGTGACAAGGACACCTGTTTATAGTATGAGAGCTAAAACAAGAAGTTAACATATACATATTCACATTTTATTTTTTCTAACCAAAATGAAAAGTGTCAAACAGTCAGTGAAAGAATACCTAGAAAGTGTCAGTTCCCTTCCGTAAATCACAAAGCATGCTAGTGTGTTTTTTTCTCATAATGTGGGAGAGAAATTCAGAAATATCTCAAATAGATTTTTCCAGCAAGAAATGAGAGCATATTGATTTATGAGTCTCCATCTACAACTATTGAGGATTTAATGCAACTGAAGACAACTTGCTTTTTAACTTGGTGGTTATTTTTTCTCTTAAAATACAAATATGATTTCATCCTCTATAAATCAATAAAAGTGTGGGTTGGTTATTTTTTTAAGCTTTGTAAAAAGGAAATTGCATCATAATAGTCTTCAGATACATAAGAACTACTGTCAGCATTTAAACCACAAATGGGATATCAAGACCTTAAATTATTGTTTTCAGGTCATTGTAAAGTTATGAAAAAAAATTTGGGATGATCCAAACCAAAAATATACAAATAAATCCAGAAAACTACATATTCAATTGTTTTTATCTGGGCAGTATATGGAAACATTCTTAGGAAGAAATAAGTTGGTGGAAACATGTAATTTTGACTTGTAAATTTGCAAATTACAGCCAACAAAGAACACAAATTAAACCCAACAAAGAACATAATAGCAAAACATAATTCATTTTTTGGAAAGGACCAGCACTTTGTAGGATTACTTGAATAGGAAGTTGGCATCTAAAGCATGGTGTAATGAAAGGAACATTGATTGACTGATAGGAGAGGGGAATTCCAGGCCCAATTCCGCTACTGATTAGTGGCATGTACTTGGGCCTAGCATCTAGCTCCTCAGGTTTTGGCTTTCTAGCCATCAAATGTGGAGTCTGGACTACACGATCTCTAATATCTCAGCTCTAAAATTTTCTGAGGCTCCAGTACAAAACACCTATAGTAGACATTTGTTTATTTGAATTCCAGAACATTGCTTAATAATTCATAATGAATAAAAAAAGTAATAGAATAATTCTAAAAACAAAAACCAAAAAGCTCTGACTATGGCAGTTATATAATTTGTCATAAAACCAGAGCATTTTTTTTTAAAAGATATTATTTATTTATTTGACAGAGAGAGACACACAGTGAGAGAGGGAACACAAGCACGGGGAGTGGGAGAGGGAGAAGCAGGCTTCCCACTGAGCAGGGAGCCCGACGCAGGGCTGGATCCCAGGACCCTGGGATCATGACCTGAGCCGAAGGCAGACCCTTAACGACTGAGCCACCCAGGGACCCAAAACCAGAGCATTTTTGAGAGGGATGCTAAAATAATTAAAAATATATTAGTTTTTGAGATTGACTAACTACATATATATGTATTCATCTACTATCAAATTGTTATTATATTAGTTGATCTGTCTTTTTCAAAAACTATGTTAAAAATCAATATTCTTTAAAAAATAACAGTACATGAAAGCAATGTAAAACAATTCTTCATATTGCTTATTTTAATTTTAAAAATAGTATACGTAGAATAAGCTATTCCTATGCCATATTCAAAATCAGTTTTATTTTAATCCATATCTATCTATCTCTAATACCATGCCACTGGTATTTTTCCAGTGAATGTATTTGCTATTGCAATACTTTTTTTCATGACATTGCATGAAATCTTGCTTGAAGTTAACATTTCGTAGTTAATAAACCTGAAAAGTTTTTTACATTAGACTTTTCTCTGCATAATCTTCTTAATTAAGAAAATATTTTCTCTATAGATGCTAAGTTACCTGGAAAGTTTCACAGCAAATTCTTGTTAAATACAGAATATCCTCATTTCTATTTTTTAATTGAAATGTGTAAATATTTCAACCCAAATATTTTCACAGATACTGGTTTTTATTTTAAACTTTAATTTCCTAAATAAATATTTTTAAATAAAAATAATCAAAATGCATGTTTCTATTTGTAATCCTTTTGATTTTCTGCCAAATTTAGATGCTGCAAAATCATAAGAATATACATATATCCAGTTAAATATAGGAACTGTATCAAAAGATTTCTCCCATATAAAGATATTCCAAAGAGAAATTATAAAATTTCAAAATAAATTTTGTGCACTTTTGAGTTGTCATCATTTACTTGATTCAGTTCCTCCTATGCTTTTATAAGGAGAAATTTTGATATCTTCCCAATTACAATTTTCAATAAGTGCAATTGGTTTTCAATAAGTGCAATTGATTAAAATCTTTAAATTCTATTTGTTTTGGTACTCCATCTGTTGAATGATTTGATGAAAGATTTCTAAGTAATTTTGAACACAGTGCAATAGAAATATAAAGGACTCATTTGCAAAATGTTTCATTTGAATTGTAGAATACATCGGTTTATAGAATAATTCTTCAAAGTTCCAAACATTTTTAAATCTAACATCAGTTAGGGCGCCTGGGTGGCTCAGTTGGTTAAGCAACTGCCTTCGGCTCAGGTCATGATCCTGGAGTCCCGGGATCGAGTCCCGCATCGGGCTCCCTGCTCAGCAGGGAGTCTGCTTCTCTCTCTGACCCTCCCCCCTCTCATGTGCTCTCTCTCTCTCTTAAATAAATAAATAAAATCTTAAAAAAAAAAAAAAATCTAACATCAGTTAGTAACAACAGTGGGTAACAGAAAGTAAAAGTGCTTTTTACCAGGCTGAAGAAAAAAATTTTTTTTGTATTCAATATCTGCTTTGTAACAAAATTTTGAGGTACAATTACTCTGTGACATATATAAAAATGAATAAATTTTTATATATATTTTATATAAAATTTTATATAGATAAAATATAAAATTATATATATATTTATATAAATTTTAACAACTACAGTTTGTGTTTAGACTGACAGAATCTTGTTTGAGGACAATTGTGAATTATGACTGTGTTGCAATCAATTCTAGGTGTATTTCTGCGTTTTTGTTTTTTAGTAAGAGAATATTTTTTATGCCATTATGCTCTGCTCCAACAAAATTAATATTTGTATTACCACAAAACCCAAATAATTTATCTTCTGTGTTAATCTTTTTAAATTAATTTACAACAGCTTTTATAATAATAATATCAGAGAGTTTACCTTTAATAGAATGAATTTTCAAGTACATTGCTTTTACTCCATGATGACACTAATCATTTTTTAAACCTCTCATGATTTATCTATCTGTAAAGGTTTTCCCTCTGCTAATGGAACTGACACATTCATTAACAGCAGTTGTTTCAATTTTCTGTATGTTAAAAACAAATGAACAAACTTGGAATCTAAAATGTAAAAAATGAACATAATTAATTTAGAAGAATAATCCATTTGATCTGAAGGAACAGGTCATGCTTCTAGAGAAACGGATGAACATATCTTCTACAACTACACATACTATCTTTTGGCACAGTTATTAAAACAACAACAACAACTAACATTTAAAAAGATAACCATGGGGCGCCTGGGTGTTTCAGTCTGCCTTCAGCTCAGGTCATGATCCCAGGGTCCTGGGATTGAGCCCCGCATCGGGCTCCCTGCTCAGCGGGAAGCCTGCTTCTCCCTCTCTCCCCCTGCTTGTGGGTTCTCTCTCTCTCTCAAATAAATAAGTAAAATCTTAAAAATAAAATAAAAAGATAACAATGCTCCTTCAGTGTATTTGTATCTTTTGGTTTGCTGAAGTAATATTGTCATGGCCTTTATGGTGGATAGTGACAGTCAAAGAACATCTTACGTATGGTACACATTTATTATAAACTTTCTTGAGAAATAGTAGCTCTATATTTTTTTGTTTCAAATGTACCTTCCTTTTGCTGACCTCATTGTTGTAGAAGAAGTTTATTAAAAAGTCATAAACAAAGCATTACAGCCAAATAAATAGTTTCAGATTGCGTCATACAATAAATGACCACGAAGCAGCAATTGCATTCAGATTATTCTGTCTGTGTCCCATGGCCGGGCTTAGCCTTGATTTCTTGCATATGTTGTATGTATCTCCACCCTCTGATGACGCTAAATATTTTCCACTGTCCTCACCTACTGGTGGCCTAAGGAACTGATGCATCTTGAAGGCGGAAGCGCCAACCATGGCATGGCACACCTGGCTGGCATGCTGACTTCAGAATTCCTCCCGTGCTTATCGAAGATGAGGAGTGACTACTCCGTGGCCCTTCCTGCCCACCGCTCGAAAATTTCATCGGTAAGCACCCTGCAAGCTGTCCTGGAAAAGTGACATATTCATTCCTCACATCAGGAAATAGTTGAAAAAAGAAAGATGGTAGATTCTGGCAGTGTTTAAGATCTCTGTGGGCTTCACGTGTGTCTGACACACAACTAGTTAAGGGATACCTTGCGGAAGTTAGAACTACCAGGTGGAATACCATCTAACCCAATCAAGCTAATTTTAATGTAAATTGTTAATAGTCTTACCTGGTTAAAACAAACCAACCAACCTGGGACAAATACTTAATCAGGAAAACTGACATACATGGGTACCCTAAAAATAACTAAACTTACTGGAATTTCACCTTATTGGAAGTTTGGAAACTATAGCAGTTCTTTTTTTTTTTTTTTTAAGATTTTATTTATTTATTTGAGAGAGAGGGAGAGCGCGCAGCAGAGGGAGAGGGAGAAGCAGATTCCCCACTGAGCAGGGAGCCCCATGCAGGACTCGATCCCAGGACGCTAGGATCATGACCTGAGCCGAAGGCTACGTTTTTGTGTGATTCTTGAGCTTAGTCATAGGCAGAACAAAAACAAACCAGAGTTGTGTTCTTATAAGACTGTGGTAAGAATTGTATATGTAGGAAATTAGTAGTTTCTTACGCTTATCAGGGTTTAAATAAATGTTATTTTTAAACCTTTCTACCATGCTGACTAGTTTTCTTACGTTGTTAGCAATTGATTCACTTATCTAAGTCATATTAGAGTATCATATCCTAATATAACACCTTATACTCAGCACAACAGGCAAGACCAAATTAACCAAACATGGACCTTGCCTTCAAGAACTTTACATTCTGGGGCGCCTGGGTGGCTCAGTCGTTAAGCGTCTGCCTTCGGCTCAGGTCATGATCCCAGGGTCCTGGGATCGAGCCCCACATCGGGCTCCCTGCTCGGCGGGAAGCCTGCTTCTCCGTCTCCCACTCCCCCTGCTTGTGTTCCCTCTCTCGCTGTGTCTCTATCAAATAAATAAATAAAATCTTTAAAAAAAAAAAAAAAAAAAAGAACTTTACATTCTGGAAGGAAAGATAAAACGCATGTTTTATATTTACACATGAGGACACATACTTGCGTACTTGACTCATTGATTTTTTTTTATCACTACTCATGTCATCATTCTTGCTGTTGGCTACCTCCTTTATGGTCTACCTGGTATCTTGGTTGTTCCACACTTGACTTCCTTCACTCCAGCCACCAACCACACCAGTCACCCACTCCTACAGTCTTTCCTGTAACTCTGAATCAATAATGACTATGTAAACTCCAAACTCTCAGTTTCAGGAATCTGAGTCTCCAACCACTACCTCCTCTCCATCCGGCTCACTTATTCCAGTAACTCCTACACCCACAATTTCTCACCCCTCCAGGAACTTGCCCCCTTGACTCTCTTTTTCACTGCATAGCATCCTTTTTATAGTTCAATTTCTTCCTTACATTGAAGTCCTTGGTCCCATGTCCATCACTGTAATCACTTTCTCATAAATGGTCTTTCTCCTGTCTTACTTTACTATATTCACCCAGAAAAGCACCAGCCCTGGACCCAACTCGCTGGAGAAAATAACTCTTCTCAATGGTCTCACATGAAATTAATAACCTCAAATCCCAGACAGTCTCCAACACTGGCTAGCAGTCCTTCATTCTTCTACTAAATTTCTGTTCCCACACTCTAAGAAAGTTATTCTACACTTTCTCTTCTTCACACTGCTCCCAACTCTAACATTTGACCTTAGACCATATGTCTTAGATCACTGCTAAGTTGTAAACACTGATAAGACCCAACTCATCTCACCACCATATCTTCAGACTAACCTGCATTAATTCTGAGATACTTGATTCACCTCCTGTTAGGATAAGAAAAGCCTGTGATCCTACCTGAGGACAAACACTCTACTTTTGGCTACTCAAGAATTTGGCTCACGTAATTATCGTTTCTTGTTCTCTTTTTCAACTTCGATTGCTCCCTATATTGGATGGTTTCTAAAGACATATAAAAATGCCTTAATATCTATTATGTAAAAAAAAAACACTTATTTCAAATTTTTCTATCATCCCATATCTCTATACTTCATAGGAAAAAAAAAAACTTCTCAAAAAGATTGTGCTTTTGTTCCCCTTTCTTGCCTTTCTATTCTTTATTTTATTCCAACCAGGCTTTCTTCACCAATCCACAAAAATACCCACTTTTAGGGTAACGAGATATTCTGAGATATTCTGTCTTGGCCGACACCACAGTCTCCTGGGTTCCTTTCTACTCCACTGACTGCTCCTCTTCATTCTCCTGGGCTGGTTCCTTGCTCTGGGCCAGACATCAAATGCAGAAGTTAACTTGCAGCTCAATTCTGAGCCCTCTTCCTTTTTTTTTTTTTTTTTTTTTTGTAGCACAGTGGGAGTTTCTGACCTTGCATCAGACTTACCTGGAGCATTTGTTAAAACACAGAGTCATGGGGCCCACTCTCAGAGTTTCTGATTTGATAGATCCAGATGGGGCCCAGGAATTTGCATTTATAACAAATTTCCAGGTAATAAAGGCTGATACTGCTGGTCAAGGGGCCACTCTTCGACAACCTCTGGCTTGGGGAACCAATTAAGCCGAATGCTTTGCAATTGGCCTAGCTTTCAATCGTACTTCCACCTTTTATTATCTGTGCAACCCTGGGCAAATGATTTACTCTTTGTATTTCTCAGTATGTTTATTTGTAAAATAAAGACAGTACAAGTTGCTAGCTCAAGTGTTCTGAGAATTAAGTGATATAATCCCGTGATTACAATACTTTTCTGAAAACTGTTCTTCCTTCTTATACTTCCTTCTTACCTCTCTAAAATCTTTTTTCTGAAAGGTAGCAGGGCTGTGTTTTCAAAGATATATATTAGGCCAGAATCATACTCTCTCCCCCATCTTGTCATTCATGTGCATCCAGAATAAAATGTCTGGCCCCATTCCAGATCACAGTCTCCTTGCTTCATCATGCATCTACCATATTGGTCTTTTTCTGCTCTAGGAAATGTTCCCGTTACCCCTTACTGCATAACAAACTTCTCCAAAATATAGTGGCTTAGAACAACAGCCATCTTACCATTCCTCACAAGTTTATGAGTCAGGAATTCCAGTAGAGTTTGGCTGGATGATTCTTCTGCTGTCCATGGTATATTCAGTTGGCCACTGGCCTGGGAAGATCACAAATAGCCTCTCTCACATGTCTGGAGCCCAGAATGGGCAGCAGGAAGGCTGCACTCAGCAGGGCCTCTCTCCATCTACCTCTCCTTGTAGTCACGGGTCCTTCTCCCTATGTTCTCTCCAGGAGGTTTATTAGAGGTTACATGTCTGCAAAGGGCTCTAAGAGACGAGGTGGAAGCTGCCTTCTCTCCAAGAAACTAGCCTGGAGCTGGCACAGCCTCACTTCTAACACACTCTTTGGTCAAAGCAATTGCAAGACTGTCCAGATGCAAGGGGAGGGAGAACAGATGCCACATTGCAATGGAAAATTGTCTACGAATTTAATCCACCACAGGCACACTCCAAAATCATTTCTGAGAGCCTTTCATACTTGTTCCTTCCTTCAGGAATTCTGCCTCTGAATCTTTTCATGGCTGACTTCTCACATCTCAGCTCAGCCATCACCTCCTCATTACAAGAAAGCTTTCTGACTGCCTTAATATGCTTCCTCCCACCATCATTATGTACTCCATCACCAGTTTTATTTTCTTATGAAATTACCTTATTTATGATCTTCTGCCTCCCACTGGAGTCAACTGTGTAAGAGCAGAAACTTTGTCTTTCTTGTCAACACTATGGTTTAAAAGCCTAGAATGGTGCTTGACACATAGAATTTTCTCAACATATATTTTATGAATGAGTAAATTAATTATGACTACATAAGTCATTTATAGGTGTATAAAGAAAAATTTATAATTACTATACAAGTGGTTTTGTTATTATTATCGGCACTTAAGCTTTCTGAGAATAAGGAGTTTATGTATGTATGTAAAAGACTTATTTTTTCCTCTAAATGGATTCCCTTTGGGTTATGGATGAAACTGACCTATCAGGTGAGAAGATGATATTTTCACAGTTATGTAATGGTATTTTTTCTCTATTACATTTTTGGAACACATTGATATGAATGACACTCACCTAGAATTACTCTTTGCATGGGGGAATAAGGATCTTTGGGGAAATTATGCAAATTTTTACTCTCTTTCCAAAAATAATGTCATAAATTTCAAACCAAGTTAAAATTAACACCCATACTTATTAGGTTTTTAAATTTCTTCTAGCTCTGTTAAAGAAAAACTTATTAGTTTCAGTAAGGAAATTGAGTCTTTTGGTATAAAAAGTAATTCTTAAAAAGCAGTACAAATTGCATGAAAGAAATTGGAAAATGGTTTCATGTTTTTTCAACATAAACAAACATTTGATGATTTCTGAGAAAATAAATTTAGATTTTATAGAACCAGAAAATGTTTGGAAAATATTTTAAGTTGCTTAGCCTAACGTGCATCTGATTTCACCTTTCCTTTAGTACATCCAACATTTTCAAGATTTTCTAAACAACCGAGTAATAATTTTGGGAGCAAATTTATAAATAGGAATTTTTTTTTTAAGTTCAAGACCAAACATTGGTAAACAGAGAGATAAATCATTTTTATGCTTTGTGATATAGCCAGAATCATGGCAAAATATTAACTTTTTGAAAGTTTTTCTAACGAAATAGATTCAAGGTTTTTCTTTTCTTTTTCCTTTTTGTGGTTCTTCTAGTGGATTTTTCCTTCCTTTATTCAATCTTTACTCCATTATGAGTGCTTATACTTCCTTGCAAATGGGACTCTGATTTTGCACATAGTTGAGATATAGTACATATTATTTTAATTGAATAATTATAAAAGTCCCTACAAAGGTTTTAATGTGTTTATAGCAGGACTTTTCTATATGCTTGTACAAATATTAGAAAATTTAATGTGAAAACATGTCTATTTTTTTACTTATCCCATTTTTCCATCTTTATTCCTTTAGATCAGGAAAAGATGAGGAAGTAAAAAGGTACAAAAGCAGGAAGAATGGGGACAAATCTAGAATAAGGGAAGAGAAAAATTAAAGCTAAGTGGAATAAAATAAAGCGGGTGACCAGCCTCGGTAGTAAAATGTGTATGTTAGATTTTTCAATTCCCTCTAAAGATTTACTCTTTTTTATATTCATGTTCATGGCTTCCTGTTTTGCAAATAAGGAAACTGAGGTAAGTATTCTTTAACCATCTCTTTGGTGCACTCATGTCAGGATTCTTGAGCCTGCTTGTCCTAAATACTGCAGTTTTAAGGCCCCCAGAAAGAGAATGACACTGCAGTCATTATGGATACATCATGTTAATTTTGATTTGATTAATTATTGAGAAATGGACTAGCGAGCTTATGTTGTGTATTTTATTCAGTCCTTTAGGAAAGGCAAAATAAGTATAATGGCCTCTGTCTCAAAGAATCGGCAGTCTAATGCGGAAGTCAAGATTAGTACATAGATGATAGATAACACAGGTCGTAGTTGCAGAGTGACTGGAAAATTAGTCCATGGATTTATCTGTTTAGTATACAGATAATCAATAATATTGAGGAAATAGAGGGAACTGGGAATGAAAGAAAGCCAATGGGATCCTAGAAAATTTGAGCTGAAAGATATTAACAGGAATATAACAAATTTTAATAGGATCTCAGAGTTGGAGGGGAGCTAAGTCATCTTAACCTTTCTTCTTTTTTTTTTTTTTTAGATTTTATTTATTTATTTGAGAGAGAGAGAGCACGAGCAGGGGGGGAGGAGCAGAGGGAGAGGGAGAAATAGACTCCCTGCTGAGCAGGGAGCCCAACGCAGGGCTCGATCCAAGGCCCCCCCCGGGATCATGATGTGAGCTGAAGGCAGATGCTTGGACTGAGCCACCCAGGTGCCCCAACCTTTCTTCTTTCTGATCTCATAAAACATTCTCAGCAAATAGACAACTAGTTGTATGAGTCTTCTAGGACTGCCATAGACGGGGTACCATAGACTGGGAGCCTTAAACAACAGAAATTTTTTTCTTTCAATTCTGGAGCATAGGAGTCTGCCATCAAGGTGTTGGCAGTTTTGTTTTGTTTTGTCAGGTTTCTCTCCATAATTTATGGATGGCTGTCTTCCTCCAGTGTCCTCACATGGTCTCCCCATTTGGCCTGTTTGTTTCCTAACCTCCTCTTTGTATAAGGACACCAGTCATATTGGATTAAGGCCCACCCTGATGACCTCATTTTACTTCTTTAGAGAAGTTATCTCCAAATACAGTCCCCTTCTGAAGTCCTGGGGATAAGAACTTCAACATATTAATTTGGGAGGATAAAATTCAGCCCACAGCATGAGTCTTAATTTCATTATGAAGAACTTGAACCCTTGGACATGTTTTTTTTCTAGGTTTTTTTGGTTTTTTTTTTTTTTGAGCCCTCAACCTCCTCTGTGAAACTTCTACTCAATTATCCTGCATCTCCCCCATTTCTGCAATGACCCAGATATCTGGGCCCGGCCCTGTGATAGACATGTATTATTGCCATGAGGAAATAGAATTTCATAGAACTGGGATAAAATTTAAAATAAAATTTAAAATAAAATTTATTTAGAATAAAATTTGTTGAGATAATAAGTAATTGTCTTAGAATTTAGATAAAAAATTTAGATCTGATTGCCAATTACAGGTTGTTGTGTGCGTGTGTGTGTGTGTGTGTTTAAAGAACATGTCTAATTCTGTTTCTAGTAGGTTAGGCCTGCCCCACTCCACTGAATCTTCTAATGCTTTGAGTGATTTTCAGGTAAGGAAGGTCCTTGTTGTTTGGAACTTATCTCAGAATGTGCCTGAAGATGAGTAAGACAAAACAAAACACCCCATAGACTTTTCATGGTCCCCGTGGTTTTTCTTTTTCAGGTTTATGTTAGATGCTTCCAATGGTATACTGAGTTAGCCTGGGTTGGAATCATAGGTACATTCACATTAATATATTTGGAACTTGGATCAACCACTAGCTCTAATTTTGTAAGATAGTTAACTAGCTCAATATTTAACTAATATTCAGCGATTTAATTTTTTTGTACTCATTTTACTTTTCTCTTAAGCTCCTCAGTCTACTTTTCCTTTATAATTCTTATTTATTTAGTAGTTAACATTGATCTTTAACTTCAGATTTAACATTAAATCCTCCTTTTCGGTGAGTCAGTGAGATAGACTTGAAACATGACACTAAACATTCCAAAAAAAGATGAACTTGTTAATATTCATTCAAGTGCATGCTAGACATAAAATAAGATAATGAGAAATGAGAAAAACTTAATGAGAAAAACTACCTGGAGTTTTGGTTTTAAGTAAAGTAAAATTTACAGAAGAACATCCCTATAAATGCTTCACTATTGACTGAGGAAAAAATAGTGTGCTTTAAAACATTTCTCATTTTCAATAGCTGTTGGCAAAATGCTTTTGCAATTAAAAAAGAAGTAAATGGACTCATTCTTCCATTTTTGATTTACTAACAATTTCTTTAACTATCAAAACTAAGAACGGTCACTTGTAGTGAAATCATAAAGTCCAAGTGAAAAGCATCACTACAATGATGCAATATTCTTATATCTTGGGAAAGGAGAAAGAGAACTAATATTTTTGAGCACATAATACGATCCATCCCTGAGCTAGGAAATTTTTAATACACCCATAATATTAAATTTTTACAACACTATTGTAATCAGTAGCCCATATTTCATTTAAAGAGCTATCAAGTAATTTGCCTAAATCCTAGATGTAGCAAATGGCAAAGCTTCATTTTTAAAAAAATACATACATTTATTTATTATTTATTTATTTATTTATTTATCAGAGAGATTGAGAGAGCACAAGCAGGGGGAGCAGCAGGACAGGGAGAAGCAGACTCCCTGCTGAGCAGGGAGCCTGATGTTGGGCTCAATCCCAGGGCCCTGGGATCATGACCTGAGCTGAAGGCAGACGCTTAACTGACTGAGCCACTCGGGACCTGAGCTTCATTTTTTGTAATTCTGAAGCCAGACCTCTTTCCATAAAACCAGTTATTTCCAATTTACTTTATAAGTAATAAATCTTTTTATCATTCCTGTGCATGATTATTTAAACAGTTATTTATCAGTAAAGCTAATGCCAAAAATTCAGTCAATTTCCATAAAAGATGAAGGACTAAGATGATTTTAATGCAGATATGATAATATTCTTGAGAGTTATTTCTATAATGTTCAGAAATTAAAGCAAAATTTATAATGGTATTGAAAAAACTGCTTAAGAATGATAATAAATCACAGAGGAAAAACATTATCAATTTTTCTGTAATAGCATTTTGGAAACAAATTACTTTCTAAACTGAATGCAACTATCTCTCTTGGTGCAGAAAACTACCATACGTCCTGCCTGTGACATTTGCTAAATCAAGAATTTAGTGCCAGATGATTTAAGCAAATGATAGGTTTCTGCAGTAGCTGGTGAGGCTGGTGCATTTCTATAAGAAGTTCTTGAGCCACAACTGGATTTATTCTAGGTGCACAGCCAGTCAAGTCTTTGTCTTAGACATTTTTGTCCTTGAAGTAATTGATATGATGTAATTGAATTCTTAGCCAGGAACCAAGATTATTTCCAAGACAGAAGAAAGAATCATGATCTCTTTCAAATTAATTATAAATCAGGGTTATAATTTTCTTAGTGGACTAAGGATTGGGAGTTTTGAGTTTCCAGACTAGGTTTATAACTACCTTTACAAACAAAACTAAAGTATATCTTCTCTGTATCTCATTATTTTCATCCCTTTCAGAGCATATTTCTCTAAGGAATGTTTTCTGATCTTTGAAACAACTGAATGTAGAATTGCTGAAGGAGCCATTAGCCATTGATAAGTGCTCAGAGATGAAAAATAGGGAAAACAAATGAAAAATATATGGGCAGGTAGAGAAAGGCAGACAGAGAGAGAGAGTAAGAGAGAGAGAGGAACAGATAGAGAGACAGAAAAAGAGAGAGAAAGAGAGGAAACGGGTGACTTTCAAGAGGAATTCATCTGTGGAAATAGAGATTTGTCTATTGAAACAGCGATTTGCACATTTCACTTAAATGTTACCTTTCTAAGAAATTATAGCATTTTGCTATTTTCAGCAGCTATCATCGGGATACTAAATAATTGGATAAGGTGGATTAAACTTCATGAAAAATATTTAGGGGGACAGGAGTCAGGAGCTCTAGAGGTCAGTTTTAGGAATAATACATCAGATTAGTCAATACTCTAGTATTCTTGAACTCAGCTTCACAGACAAGTCCAAGACAATACTTGTTCTTCTCATTCTTGATCAGGCTGAACCTTGACCGTGAAAGTTCCCTAAATCCAGTCTTGATAACAAAGGTGCAACCAGGGCTTGGAGGGCACTCTGTAAGCATGGAGGCCTGAAGCACTCAAAGCATCAGAACCAGAAATGACTTGAATCTAATGTTCAGGTATACATGACGCCAATGTAACATGAGCATTACAAGAAATGGAAAAAGTGAGATGTACTGCAGTATTTTGGATGGACTTTAAGCATGTGATGGATGAATGGAGAAGGGCAGCCAAGGGGCTGTTAAGTGAGGACTAAAGCCGGAGCCAGCATCTTGGCAGCCAACAAGTGAAAACATCAGCAGATTTTGAAAAGATTAAACAAATCACAAATCACAAGGAAAGGATAACTCTGGAGATAAGGTTTCACTGATAACTGATGATAAGCTGGATCATCAGGTTCTGAATGTCTAAATGAAGAGTAAGGAAGAGGATATCTGAAATTTGTTTATTGTTATTATTATTATTTGTTTTTGTTGTTGTCATTGTGTAGTTAACAGACACCTGATCATCTCTCTGCTGAGAATCATTCTTCTCGGCTCGTCTGTCTACTGCATTAAAACAAACTTCTTAGCATGCAATGATAAGCCCTCCAAGATCTGGCTGGCTCTGACTGGGCTTCCTAGTGCTTTGCCTAACTACCACCCCATCCATTCTCCATCACCTCCTGCAACACTGACCTAGTCAGCCCTCACTGGAGAAGCCCCGTCTTGATCCACTTCAAGGCACCTCCATGCTCAGAGCATTTCCTTCGTTTCCCGTATCTTCCTCTGTCTCTTTCTGCCTAAACCCTAATCGCCATTTGAGACATCTTGCACGATATCTTCCTTGATTCTTCCCCGAAGAAATGACCTTACCTCCTTGGTTCGATTGTAAGACTGGCTTCTGATTAGAGCCCCTTAGACATGATCGCAGCCTGTTTCCAACTGGCAGGCTTTGTGCAGGTGTCAGTCTCTCCAAATGGGCTGTATTTGCTCAAGGCCTGACTTGCCTTGTTTATCTCTCCATCTCCAAAAGTATAATAAGCAGGTCTGTCTAATTTTTGCTTCAGTTGCTGTGGAAGGTTTTCGGTTCAGAAGAGGACAATTTACACTGGAAGAACAAGAAGCTGTGGTTACTAGTACGGCTCTGAGTTGTCATGCTGCAATGGCAACAGGTGGCACACGTTAAGCATGCATGGGGATATTCGTGTCTCCCAAATCTTCGAGCACAGAATGGGCCATAGGCCTGTGTGTGTGATTTTAAAAAATTTAGCCTTTTCCCCGACATTTTGTAAAATAAAACTGGTGCTTAAAGTATAAATGAGCTGAGCAGCACAGCTTGACAGAATGTTATTCCTGTGCTCATTTCTACCCTGCCTCTGTGAAGTTGGGTAAGCTATTCACCTTTCTGAGATTCTGTTTCGTCAGCTGTAGAATACAGGTATTACAGCTCCAAGCTACAGCTCAGCTTATAACTCCTTGATTCTATTTTATTCCATATTAATATATATAGCAACTTAAGAATTATATATGTGTGTGTGTATATATATATATATATATATATATATATATATATATATTCATCCCATTCTTTTGCATACTATATACACACTCATGTCTACCAGGCATCCTTGATTAGAGGGTTTGGTGAGGAAGAGTAATGGGCTGGCCATGTGGAGAATGACCACCAGACCCTTCCTAGTAGTCCTCAGGAGAATAAAGGTCATCCCTCAGCTTTAAGGCACTGACTGAAGGAGACGTTCAGGGTGCCCAAGCTAGGTGAGGGAAAATGCTCCGGGCTGGTACCGAGGGAAGCCTCATTGGTTTTTGCCCTAGTCAGCTCAGGCCACCATAGCCTGAGGGGCTTAAACAACAGACATTTATTTCTCACAGTTCTGGAGGTCGGGAAGTCCACGATCAAGATCTCTTTCTGGCTTGTAGGCAGCCCCTTTTTGTTGTGTCTTCACACAGTGGGGAGAAAGAGAGCACCGGTCTCTCTTCCTCTTCTTACAGGGGACTAACCCTATCAGGGGGCCCCACCCGTTTGACCTCATCTCAACTTCCTGACCTCCCAAATGCTCCATTTCCAAATGTCATCACATTGGGGGTTGGGGCTACAACGTGTGCATTTTGGGGACACACAAACATTCAGTCCATAACATTCTATGATGGCTCCCTTGGGATAAGTCTGAGTCCCAGAGTCAGGGCCATGTCATTAAGACAGGCGACGTCGTCGTCTGGTCACTGAGGAAGTTTCCTTCGAGGACGCGGGCACCGTGGAATGGCTGCATCTCTCGCATAGACGCAGTAAGGCGGGCCGCAGCCGGTAGGTTCTCCAGCGGGGCTAGTGCCCTGTAATATCGAGAGGGGTTGCTCTAAGACAGTGACCAGTGAGTCACCAGGCCAGGTAGCAATGTGGAGGCCGACTGTAGTCTGAGACTTCCCCTTCCCTTTCTTCACTTTGAGCCCATGACTCAGCAAGAAAGAGGCTCAGCTCTCCCAACAAGTGTGTAGTCCCAGTGAGCAAAGCAAAAGGAAAACCAAACTTATTTGGGATTAACTTTTTAATCGACTTATTTGATTTTTCTCCCACTTAATTATTTATCTGTTCTGGTAGCACACAGGGGCAACCAGTGCTAAAACATCATAGGGATGATTTTAAGGCTGTTTCCATCTCTAGTTTTCTCTATCTTTTAAATACAGAGAGAATTCAATAGAAAAGAAGAGGAGCAAAAAGGGAACAGGGCGGCTTCTGGAGGCGTCATTAAAGTTACTCCAGCTGTGAAACTCGGTCTACACAAGTGGGGCAGGGTAACGAGGGGGTGAGCGAACATCAGACTGTGCAGAAGAGAGGAGCCTTGAAGACACTACGTTAATGCCTGATAGTTTTTTACTTCTGTGCTCAGCAAACTGCGCTTATTTGAAGCATGAGGCTCAAAAGACTGTTTCTTTTTAAGGACACTCTGATTTATGTATTTGAAACATGAAAAGACCTCACTTTGGAGGACAAAAGCCTGAATAATATGCTATGCCTATTACTGTGTGTATGCTTCTAAAACTCAAGCAAATAAGCAACCTTCAAGGAGATCAAAGACCCAAGAAAAACTCACTTTCCCTCATAACAATGCAGTGCCACTGTATTTTCACTCTTGGTCCCGTGTTGGACTTGATTTGTGATTTTACCATTTGTGAAAGACCTCAGATGTCCTGCCTGGACACCCAGAAGTTGTTTCCGTTTTCTATAGTCCGCATGTGAAATGTTATTTAAAGCCCACATTTTGCTTTTAAATATTACCAGTGGTTTCAGTGCTCCCGAGGTCAAATTTCAGCCCAACTTTTTGGACTTCCTGGCCTGGAAATCTTTTAGCAAGCTCTTGTTTCTGTTTCCATCCCCTGAAAAAGTTGTCTCTGCAGACAGAGGTCTGGCATCTGTATACCTGCCTCACATATGACATATTACTTATGGAATTTTGAGAGATCCAAAATGCCTCATTGATGGAAAACATGGGGTGGGTGAGAATCCCTGGGTATCTGCATTTAAATGTTTAATCTCTCCCCATTCATGAAGTTAACATTTAGAAATTAAAACTTGAAATCAGACATTTGAAAGAGGTTTAGAACACAGTGGCTAGTGAATTCGTCATGGAATCAGAACCAGTCTTGAAACCTGTGCTATGGTGTATTGCAGAGTCTGTTTTCTTAATGAACAGATAGTTTCCCTCAATTTATTATTGCTATCTTGGCTGTCTAGTAATAAAATATTGGATACGAAGCTCCCGGAGTCCAGATCTACTCGTGGTTGAAAATGCACTTCAGTGTATGATAGATCCTACTCATTATATTTCATTGCATGGTTTGGGGACCTGAGGAGTAAGCCCTGAAAAAGTCAATCATGTCTATCATTGGAAATGGAAATCGTATTATAAATTATTTCAAAAGCTATATTCAATTTTTTTGTGGGTAAACTATTTTCTTTTTTTATTTTACTATGTTATGTTAGTCACCATATTCAATTTTTTAAATAAAAAGCATATTCTATTTCCATTTCCAGAGTTTAAGTTTTGTTATTTGAAATTTTATTCATCTTTGAATTTACTTGAGAAGAGAATTCAAAATTACTACGGGTCTTACTTTAGGGAAAAGAAAACAATGTACAGGTAAGTGCTTCTATGTCTTTGTGTTTCATTCTTCTCCAGTAAAATACTAACTCGAGGGCATAGTCAATATTTCTACTTAATAGAAATAGAATCTCTATCTCTCTCTTTACAATAACAGCATGGGTACTAAAATTACTGTAGAAGAAACTCCATTTTAAATTTTAATTTCTGTGAATATGTATAAAGTAATGCAGATTGATGAAGAATATACATGGTATTTTGTGAAAATTGTAAACTCCCTGTATCTGTATTTCATGCCTTTTTTTAGTTCTATTATCTTATTTTACTTTTTTTTCAATTACACTAATTTAAATTTGTATATGTTATTATAAACTTATTTTTGTTCAAGTCTGTGTTCTAAGATGTTTTATGTATTAACTGTTTTGTTTTTAATTCATTTACTTATTCAGTTATCTTTATACATTCCTTCTTCCCTTTCTTACATTTCCTGTTTTATATTTTAATTATCCAGTTCCTAACGTTTTTAATAAAACTTTAGAAACTAAGGCTATGAATTTGATTTTGAGAAAATCTTTGACTATACATTCTATTTTTTTACATAAAGGTTTTTTTTTTTTTAAATAATTGTTTCCTAAACTTTGTATAATTGCAGCATCATTTCCTTTTTCCTCCAAAAACTCTCTGTGGATGATTTCCTTATTTTTGAAAATTTAATTTCCATGTGGTTAGTCCTTTATAGTGTACTTTATTTTTACCTACTTGTTTGTGTCCTGTTACTTTCTTTCTACTGATAATTGCTTATATTTATAAATCTTTTTGTTCAGTTTTAATGTTACATTATCCATAAAGGTTGATCACTGTTACAGACATATTTACAGACTTTATATAAAATAATATTTAAAAATCTCATCCTTGCTTATTTCCTTTGAATCCCACTTTACCAGCTATTCCCCTTGAAATTCTTATTTCATTTTACTGTGTATTTTCTATGTATATATTTTCACAGTTTTTTACTTTTAAACGTTTCAAGCAATGTATTTAAGACATGGCTGTTTTAAAAAACATATGGTTAGATATTTTTTTTTTTAACCCAATCTAAGAGTCCTTGTCTTTTGGTAGAGGAATTAGAACATTTGCATATAGCATGGTAACAGATTCATCAGTTTTTACTTATATCAACTTATTAATGATTTTTATACTCTTTTTTTGTTCTCTGTGTTTTGTATCTTTTATTTTGTGAGATAAGTTTTTCATTCTTTCTCTTTTTTCCAATAGCAATGTAGAAGAAATTAATCTGTCTTGTTTCTTTTTTAGCCATATTCTTTGAAAAATGTATTGTAATAATCTTTCACTTATTATCTGGTTCCTATTTTATTATTGGAAAATGTTATCATCTGGTATTTCTCATCTGTTTTTTCCTATTCTTCTTAGTCTAATCTCACATTTGAAAGAAAGGTTTTAATTAAATTATTGGGTTTTGGAATTTATGTCTTCTCTTACAATACTTTTTAAACATTTGAATAATTTTGTAATTACATTCACAGAAACTACTTACTTTTGATTCCATAATTAAGTGGTTTAAATGGTTAGTATATATATATATATATATATATATATATATATATATATATAAATATTTTGAGAAATATTTTCAGCCTGGGCCCACAGGTATAGTATTTTCTTAGTCCTTATATATCTAGTAATGCTTACCGTTTTCTTCAGAAATTGAAAAAAAAAACAGGATTTCTGGGTAAAAAAATAAGTCGTGGTTTATAAACATTTTCACTCAACACTCTGTAGTCATTCATCTGCCAATTTTTTAATATAATAAGAATAAATATGACGCATCCTTTTTTTAAAAAAACTAACATTTTGTGTTTTTCTGGTGTGAATACCCATATTTCTTATTTTTCTTGAAATAGTAATAAAAAATTATTAGATTGAGAATGGGGCACTGAATAGACTATAAACTCTAATGCTATCCTAGGGAATCAAATTATTTTCACCCAAGTTGTGGAATCTTATATTAAAGAAAATAAAGACAAGTCAGAAAGGAGGAGAATGTGTAATTAAACAGTTGTGTGTACAGATAGGCTTTATTACAAGCCTGAAAAGGTATTAAGTGAGTCCAAGAAAGGCATGAAGAAAAAAAAAATCTGAATTTTCTGACTTACTATACTTGCGTGCTTTGGAGTGCAACAGGCACTGAATGACAGGTGCTAGGCTGTGTGTTAGATGCCGGGTATATATTTGTTTCCTCAAGAAGTGGGTAACATAATAGAGGGGAGAACACCTGTAAACAGGTGTAAAAAAAGAAAATTTGTCGGTGTGATAATGAAAGCTTATCGAGGATATTATTAGACCCAAAAGGAAAGAGCACGCTCAGTTCTGCACTAGGGAAACCCGCAACTGTGCCTGAGGTTTACACAGTAGTCCCATCTCCGAAGAGAAACATTCCCGATGAGTCCCAATGCTTCAAAACGAAACTAGGTTTGCCCTCTAGGGATCTAATTCATTCAATACCGTGGTTGAAGGATTGGGTGACACCATTAAGGGAAAGCATGTTTTCCTTCTGTTGTTGTTGGAAAGAAGTCACATCCAAATTTCAAAAGGCACAGAGGGCAGAGGATGGGAGCACTCCTGTTTGCCATATGAAACCACAAGTAAAATAATTTTAAAATGTTTATTTTGTAAGAACTTTTTGTTTTATTTATTTTTATTGTAAAAATCTGCCAATTATAAGAGCACATTTATTGGAATTACTAGTGAAAAGAGAAAAACGTCTCATTGAAGCATGTATTGGTGAGGAAGAACTCGAGTGAGCATGAACTGGATGGACTTGCATAACAGAAGGTGGGAGTGCTGAAAGACGGTTTCCATCCTCTTAAATGCATAGGTAAAAGTATATCCTTTTTATTATCATAAACATTATGCCCAATTAACCAGCCCCAAAGTTAAACCACAGGTAGGCACCTTTCTATGCTTCATCCTCTTTGCTTCAGTCCTCCTTCAGACCCAGGTCAGTGAATTGGTTCTATAGAAAAATGGTCTATGGTCCTGGCCGTGGCTGCACCATTCCCAGGACCTGGGATATTTTATTTTACATTCTCTAGTAAAATAAAAAGTAAAAAGATTTACTTTTTGTAAACATCAGAGCCTGCTCCCCTACCCACGCGGCCGTTTAAAACCCAAATAAAAGATAAAAGAAAAAAATGATTCTAATTGGACAGGCCTGCTCTGGGACCTGGCATTGGTATTAACAAATAAACAACAAAAGCTCCTATGAAGCTGGGATGTGTAGTCACTGACCCTATTGAGAGCCACTAACATTTAGGAAGGAATAAAATTCCTCCTAGAGAAAGGAAAAAGGATGGTGATATGTAATTTTATTTATTTTTATTTATTTAAATTCAATTAGCCAACATATGTAATTTTGAAATCTTTCAAGTTTTTATATAAATTCTAGTTAGTTAACATAGAGTGTAATATTGGTTTCAGGGGTCGAGTTTAGTGATTCATCAATTACGTAAACACCCAGTGTTCATCAAGAGTGCCCTCCGTAACACCCAGCATCTGTTACTACAGATTCCAGTAGTGTAACTAATATTAGTACTTTTTTTGTACTTGAAGTAGGGACTGTGAAGGGATATTAAAGTTATATAAGTTTTATGTTTTTTTTTGTTTTGTTTTCTTCAAGGTGCTTATATCTATCAAGGAATAAATGTGAAAGAAACCTTTTACACTATATTCTATTCTATTATGTGATAGTATATTACATTTTAAGAGAGTAGTATGTAGAGAGTGCCATTGTAATCCAGTTCAAAGGATCGAGGTGAGGTTGAATGACTGTTACAGAAGCAAAAGGGGGCACTTCAGTTGGACTTATTAGTTATCATTTTCTCAATAGAAATGGAGGAACCGGGGAGAGGGTGGGATTCCAGATGAAAAAACCAACACCAGTGTTGTATCCTTTTTACAGAGGGGGAAATTGCGCCTTAGACTAATTGGATGGCTTATCACAGACTCTTATTTGGTGTCAGAGCCAATATTTTTTCCTTCCTTTTTTTAAAAGAAAATCTTTTTTTTTTTTTTTTTTTTTTTCCATTTAATGGTCTTTTCACTGTATTATGTCACCGAAGGGCTGGGAACCTCTTGGGGATCAAGAACCTTTTCTCTACTTGCCAACATTTTTAGCCTTTTAAAAAAATGTATTTCTGAGAATACAGAGAAATAGATGGCATTTTATGGGGGCATGTTTATAGATCTTGTTAAGATGAGTGATTTAAAAATGAGTCAATAATTAATCAATGCTATTAGTCTTTTGAGGAACTAGAAGCTTCCGTGGGGAAATAACCTGCAGTTGGAAAGCCGCAGCTTACTTCGTGTTGCTTAAAATTGTGCTCACACTAGAGAATGTGAAATAAAATATCCTTACAATCTGCATGAAGGCAAACAGCTTTTTGAATTCCCTTTTGATGTAACTTCTTATTCAGTGAAACAATATTATGTAGGTCTCTGTACAAACTGTAAGAGAAATTGACCTAGAACTGATTTTAGTGCCAGATTCTACAACAAACTTATTTGTAATGAGTCATATTTTGAATTTATTTCTTGATTTTTAAAAATACATCCAGTGTTCTGTTGGAGTAGATTAACTCTTGGAAAAAACAAAGGCATCCACTTAATTCAAATTAGAAAGAGAATTACACAATAGAGATGATCACTATTAGGAATTCATTATGGAATCTTTGAAATGAAAAGTGTGTACGCTGGATGGGAACATTGTCAGGAGTGGGTTTGTTGCTGATTTTTTGATGGTGTTTGTGTTTAAAACCCATATTCATCACTCTATCTGTGTGAACTTGGGTGAGCATTTAAATTTCTAAGCCTATCTCCTTATCTTTAATGAGAATTATATCTGGTTATTTTGAGGATTTAAATCCATGCCCAGCACATAGTAAGAACTTAAGAAAGATCAGCCATATAAAGTCATGTTTCTTTTCTCCTCTGTTTTGTTTTCTAAGCCTCTGGAAGAAGGTTCTGGTATCATTTTCTGTTACAACGTGAGGTTTATGAAGGGAAAAGGTATAGTAATGACTTCTCTTCTGTGTCCCACCAAGTCGGGGTTCACAACCAACTGGCAAAACCATCTCTGTGTTGGTTTGCACTATCAAAATATTGCTAATGCACCATGTTTTAAAGGGTTGTCTTCCCTGGGCACCAATGTCACGGCTACTGTTGTAAGTTATGGTCAAGTTCAAACATGTATTTAAAGCAATGTCTGAAAGAGTGATTTAATACATACCATTAAAAATGGCTGATTCACTTTGTAGATGAATAACTATACATTAATTACATTTTAAGCATAAAAACAAATAGCAAAATGCATTTAAAAATACTACAAGAGGGGTTCCTGACATAAATTTATAATTCTTCCTCTCTAGAAATCAGTAAAACCTCTGTTGCTATATAATGGTAAGTTTTGTTTTACTTCTGGAGTGACTACAACTTTGTTGCTTCTTGACTCTTAGTCTGGATGATCCTGTGCTGTGTGCTTCACACTATTTTTCCTCTTCCCAGGGCTGTGCTGAAAGTCACTTTCTTATACTCATTCACCAAGTTTGTATTGAGTTCCTGTTATTTAACAAGCATTATCCTAGGTATTGGAATACAGTGTAAAAGTGAATAACAAAACTCTTGCATCCATAGATTTTCTAGAGCAGGAGAGAGAAAACAAAATCCACACATAATTCCTTCAGGTAGTGCTCAGTGCTACATAGAGAAACAGATACCATAAGGAGTTGGGTAGAGAGCAATGAGGGTGCCATTTTTCAGTGAGATGTCCGGAGGCATCTCTGAGGAGATGCTTCTTGACTAGAGACCTGCTAAAAGGTCTGGGTGTTGGAGGCAAACTACAGAAATTTTTATATTCTTTCTGAAATTGCCTTAGATTTCAAACAGTCCTTACCAAATATCAGACAGAAAAATAGTTGCTTTCTGGAAGATACTGTGTAAAACTTTCATAACCGGCATTCACTCCTAAACGATGGCTTCACTCCCTCTGTTTATCCCCCACCTCTCTCTCTCTGTCTTCCTCATCCTCTCTCTGTCCCCCCACTTGTCTCCCACTTTCTTTCCTTTCCTTTCTTTTTTTGTCTTTCTCCCTTATATTTCTCTGGCTCTTGTCGTCTGGAAATTCATTGATTATCCATTTCATGACTCCTATTTATAGAATTCACCAACTGTAAAGGAAGAATTCAAAAGGCATGATGGAAAAGACTGAAATATTTATTTTGGAAGTGACCACATAGAAATAAATTTAATTGTACATGATAAGCTAATTATAAATCTTTTTACTGGTTATTATTTTGATACACCTTGGGTTAAGCTCAGGTGAAATTTTAGTTTGAAGACTATAGGAAATAGCTAGGAAAAAGAAAAGGAAAAACAAATACCTGCACAAATTCTTATATTTCTAAAGTTATCTACAGAAACTCTAAATATTTGTTTTTCTGCAACACAATAAAATATACTTATCTTTTTACACACTGTGACTATATTTATTTAACAAATATAGCAAAGAAAAAAGTTTATATATCAGAAAAAAGTGTTATTTTCCTGTACTGATTCAATCAAGCCCTATTCTGTTTATTTGGAGGCAAAATAGCTAAGTGAAATATGAAAAATTCAGTCAGTAATTTAATAACACTCAGGTAGATAAATGCTAACATTTATTGTATATCTGACATGCACACAATAACATTTCTGTAACATTTATGAAAACAAATCTAGAAGGTTCTCTTTGCCTAAACCTTACAGAGCAGTTTCACAGAGTAACTCTACCCAAGTTAGTTAGCTATTAATCCCCCCAAAATCAGGATTTTTAGGGCCTTTCTAGATTATAAAAATCACATTCCTTGTAATACATATTCTCCCTAGAAAAACAAGCAAGCATGGACAGTATGCATGGAGGCCACACAAAGAAATGAATCAGCCAACTGCTATTTTTCCTAGAATTGACCCCAGATGTAAAGAAAGATTCAGTTTCCATTAAAGTAGTATTTTGAGTTTCAATGGTGAAACTTTACCCCAAATCAAATCAGTTATGTTGACTCCCATTTTCTACAGATTAAGATAATTTGGTTTCTAAACTCTATTCATGATCTACTGGTTTTCTAAACTCTATTCATGATCTACTAAAGGCCTTAAGAACACAATATTGAATTTTACTTGTAGACTATTCCATTTCACAATGACACCAATTCTTTTTTTTAAAAAGATTTTATTTATTTATTTATTAGAGAGAGAGAGAGCCCAAACAGAGGGAGCTGCAGGCAGAGGGAGAAGCAGACTCCCCACTGATCAGGGAACCCAACATGGGACTTGATCCCAAGACCCTGGGATCATGACCTGAGCCGAAGGTGGACGCTTAACTTACTGAGCCACCCAGGCGTCCCATGACACCAATTCTTTTTTTTTTTTTTTAATTTTATTCATTTATTTGACAGAGAGAGACACAGTGAGAGAGGGAACACAAGCAGAGGGAGTGGGAGAAGCTGGCTTCCTGCTGGGCAGGGAGCCTGATGCAGGGCTCGATGCGGGGCTCGATGCGGGGCTCGATCCCAGGACCTGAGAGCATGACCTGAGCCAAAGGCAGACGCTTAACGACTGAGCCACCCAGGCGCCCCCGTGACTCCAATTCTTTAGCCTAATATTTAACTGTCAGATCAATGACTAGTAACGGAATCTTTGGCTGATGTAAGAAATTGCCTAATGAGTTTTATACAAATTACTTAATATTTTCCATGGCGGTATGAGTTAATATAACAAATCCTTTTGCAAAACTCACGTTCATTATACAGATATGTATCAGTTTCAATCTTGTTTATAAAATATATATCTTATTACAATCTTCTTATTGAGAATCTTACCTGATTTTCCATCATTAAAGATTTTAGATTAAAATTTTAAAATACTTGCTTTATTATTTCTCAGGCCATTTATCATTTATTTATTAAGGATTTTATTCATTTATTTGAGGAAGAGAGAGGACAAGCAGGAGGAAGGGCAGAGGGAGAGGAAGAAGCAGACTCCCCGCTGAGCAGGGAGCCAGACATTGGGGCTAGATTCCAGAATCCTGAGATCATGACCTGAACTGAAGGCAGATGCTTAACCAACTGAGCCATCCAGGTGCCCCTTTATATATAATTTATTTTTATGTCATCATTTTAAAATAAAAGCTATACATTTTCTATAATAATCACTTTTTAGAAAGGATTATTTGGTTTTCATTTGTGTGCCATAATTTTTTCTATTGTGGGAAACAATCAGCTATAAGATGTACCACTGAAATAATAATAGATTAAGTATACCAAGCACTTTTAAAGCAAATCTTAATTTTAGATATGCTACAATGTGAAAAATATGCATTTTTAAAATGTGGGGAATATGGTATATTTTTGCCTGAGGATTTTTAATGACTGGGTTCAACTGAATTGGCAAAACCTCTGGAGACTGACTCTCATTTTTAACACATATCTGGAATGAATTCTTAGGTTAGTGAAAATCCCAAATGATAGATATGTGTTAAAAAGTATTCTCACTTTCTATCTCAATCTACAAAGTGAGAAACATGAAAACCTTTTCCACAAACTTTTGTAACCCTGTTTCCTTCTTCATAAATAACACATATAAAATATGATGCTTGCTCTTCTGTTCCCTACCTCCAAAGATTCATTACACCTTCAGGGAAGCATATTTTTATTTGACAGAGTTTTTTTAGCTTTAATTTTCTAAAGTTGTATAATGAATATTATATTACCCTAATATTACCTCAGAATCAAAGCTTTGTGAAGGTATGGGTTCTGTTAACAACTTCCTTTCCAGTCCCCAATGTTGTCCTGACAATCAGTAGGTGTTTAATAAATATTTATTGAATTAATGAATTAAAAGGTCCAGTTGTTCTCTATTAATATTTTTAAAATAAGCATACAAGGAGTATTAGAAAGAGCAGAAATGAGTGCAAAAAGGGGCAGTAATTTGTAACTTAGAAGTCTTGGTCTTTCCAGTGAGTCATTCTGTGACATTATGATACTTCCATTGCTAAATTTTCTTCTCTTCATATTTCACCTGTTGATGTTGTTTAGTATTTGATAGCCTGTTTTGTTTCTCACGTGCTCGGCAAATATTTTCTCTTCACCTTTCCCTTTGGACTTTGTAAAATAAAGCAATCTCATCAGCAAGTATAGTTTCTGAGTGTTGATGGTACTTAGGCCTGACTCCAGAAGAACTTCCATTAGAATGGGGCTTCTACCAGTTCCCCTCCCTCCAAACCAGATACGTAAGTGGTTGCATGGGGTAAATTAGGAGCAAATTCATTTTCCTCTAAAAATATGACAGTCCACCAGTTCCAACAGTGCTTCTTAGCCTCTAAGATCCAGTGTGAGAGAAAAGAGTGAAGGGGTACCATATCTTTCTCTCGAGGCCAGGGTTTTGATGTGGAGGGTTAAAAAGAGTGGTCTGATTCACTTCAGATTCCTGCAGGTATGCAGGAATCTGAGTCCTTTTCTTCTGGTCATGGGACACTCAGTCCTTCTGTCAATACCTACCGCTCTCCAGACACTGTGCTAAGTAGAAGAATTAGTCATGGCCCCTAGGTAGAAGGACCTCTAAAGAAGTTTATAAACAGCCATAAAATACAGTGGAAAGTGATGAATATCACAAAGGAGGTACAAACAAAATTGTATGAGTGTTCCCAGAAGGAAGAAAGAACTTTTTGTTGGGTGATTACGAAGGTCAGTGGCATGGTGCTGACTTAGAATTATGGGATAGATGCAGATATGTAAAAATTAAGAAGAGATTTTTAGGCCAAAGGTAAATGAGCAAAAACATCAAGTCTTCCAATTGGTTAGAGCCTATGAAATTAATAAAGTGAAAATATTTTAAATATTTTCATTAACAGGTGCTTTTTTATTGGCTTAAGTACAAGTTATGAAATTATTGCCTCAACTTCAAACCCATCCTTCTATCCTTACTTTCTGATGATGGAGCTTCATATTTGGTTTTTTGGCTACTTGCCGTTTCTGTGAGCAGCATCCTACCATCGTGCCCTCCCTCTGCCAGTAGCATTAACAGAATCCAGTTTTCAGTTGGTCCAACAGCTGCAGAACCAGCTTCAGGCTTCCGCCTCAGAGACACCAGCTAGCCAACGTCCGTTCCTCAGGTTGCTGGGTTGCAGGCCTAGGGCGCCCTCCTCTGAGCTCACCTCAGCCTCAGCTGAGCAATTTCAGTGCCTGCGGATGCTCCTCCAACCTCCTCGCTTTGTTCCTCCAGCCCCAGCAGTACTACCTCCTTCTCAGAGTTACTGCCTCCATGACCCTTTAGTGTTTTTCTTTTCTTTTATCCGCTCAGTTGCCTAGTTAAAAACTTTGCACTAACCTAACAGATCTTTATTTAAATTCACTCTGTTCACATAACTGATATGGTTTCTGTCCCCTGACCAGATCCCGACTGACACAGTGAATGAATTAACATGTAAACTACAATATTGGCAAAAATTCCCACATCACAAAATTCTATTGGAATGATCACTAGAGAATTCTCATTTATTTCTATGTTTACAAAAAAGTATTAAAAACATATATCAACAAAATAAAAACATGGGCTATTCTAATAGTTTGTTGCTAATTAAAATGCACATAGTACTTACATATTTTTTTCTCTATCAGGCTTCTGGGGTCAAAAGGTATTCATTTTCCAAAGATGAACATTATATTATATATATATATATATATATATATATATATATATATATATATCCAAAGATGAGCACAGGATGCTCTGTATTAATCATTTTAAAGCACTTAAAAAGTTTTCACACATGCTTCCTCTACCCTTCTCCAATTTTACTACCATATCCTTTGACTAAAGTACTACTTGAGGGTTGGTGTCTGTGTGTTCAATCCGCAACAAGGCAAATAGTGGAGAGCAGTGAACTTACTTCATCTTCCCCAACCGCATCACGTGCTCATGGGCCCCTGAGTGTTGAGCAGATCTACCCATAGAGACTATTCAGCAGAGAAATTGCACATTTTTTTGGGAGGGCACATTTCGTCTGGGCCAAAAATATGGATTTTTTTCCCCAAATAACATATTATATATTTTAATATATATATTCTCTTTTTAGTCATGGTTCCTAAATAAATTTATTATCTTTGGGAATCATAAGTTGCATAACATCTTGAATTATTATTATTATTATTTACCTAATCTAGGCATACACTATTTGATTATTATATCAAGACTGAGGCCAGAGTATGAAAAACTGGTAAGGAGATTTGATAAAACATTTCACTTTATCCATTGTTTTGGTATGTTATAGTACATATAATTTGGGGATGCCTTGACAAAAAATACTAAGTATTTATCCTGCTATGGAGACTATGAAAAGTTGCAACAATCTACTTCATTATTTGCAGATAGCTCTGTGATCGTACCTGTTTGATTAGGGACATTTTGAGTAAATTTGAAGTTGCTAATTAAATACTCTGAAAACATTTAATTCTAATTCTAACTGTATAATTGTGAAAAAATGGGTTTACTTGCTTACAAATAATCTTTGTTTGTAGTATACTCGAGTGTCTATAATTTGAGTAAATTAAAGGAATTCTGTAGCTGTCTGATACTTCTTAAGCAAGAGTAGTCAGGGTCAAAATCTTACTACCATTAGTCTTTGCTGCAAAACCAAATTACCATAAATGTAATACCTTAAAACAACAAAGATTTCTTCCTGTGAGTTAGAAGTGTGACATGGGCATGATTGGACTAAAGTCTAGATATCAGTGGGCCTGTGTTTTGGAAAATCCATTCCTCATCTGTTCTAGCTTCTAGAGACTGCCCATGTTCCTTGGCTTATGAATTCCTTCCACCTTCACAGCCAGCAACATTGCATCTCCATGCATCTGACCCTTCTTATGCTTTCACATCTCTTTCTGACAGCCAGGAAAGATCTTCTACTTTTAAAGACTTGTATGATTAGATTGGGCCTACTGGATAATCCAGAATAATCTTCCTGTCTTGATGTCCTTAACTTTAATAATATCTGTAAAGTCCCCTGTGCCATGGGAAGTAACATATTCATATTACTGGGGATTAAGACATGGATCTTTCAAGACCATTATTCTGACTACCTCACCATCTAACTCATTTTTTGATTTACCTCCAATGTAGAATTCCCATGTCAAAAAGAGCAGATGGTACATGCTCAAATGTAGAGAGAATCATTTACTGTTTAACCTCTTTTTAATACTGTAATTCTGATCTGGGTAGGGATGGATAAAGAGGTGGGGAGAAAAATGGTTTAGATTCACCTGCAAGACCTTTTAAAACTACAGACATACTTTTTCCAATGAAGCCAAGAATTTGATGTAAATCTCCACCCCCATCACCCATATAATTGATGATTCTTCCATACAACTCTGCTTTCATGAGCCTTTATTATTAATAGGGTTTTGTTATGGTCATCTGTTTGGGGGATAGAAAAAAAAAAAGATGAGGATGACTATTTGACTTCTTTGGTACTATTAACTCTGACTTGATTTAGAAAGAATAAAAGAAATATGACTCAGCTAAGAACTTGTTTGCCATGTTTTAATCTTTCAAAATGATTTAAGTAAACATTCTCAAAGTTTGAAAGTCTTATGACTATTTAATAATGTGCTCTTTGTTTTGTTTAGTCTCCTTAGACAAGCCAAAAGCACTGACATTTGTATTACTAAAACTCTTTCTTAAAATTTAACAAATTGCTTTAAATTGTTTCCCTGAATGAAAGCAGGGCAAGACATTCACAGATAATTGAGCTAATGAAATATGGGAAATTTTCTGAAAATGTCCCATTATTAAACATTATAAGAATTCAGAAACACTTGGATTAAACAACCTATTCATTGTTTAGAAAAAAAAAACTGAGGGAAAAACTGGTTTTAATTTAAAACTATTAACAACATATATTATTAAGTAAGGTCCTTTCATCAAGCTGGAAAAATCTGTATCTTCTAATAATTTGAACTTCTAATATTCCTGGGAATGGAGTTGTTAACTTTACATTTAATCACAGGGAGAAAGCATTTGACAAAATACGACATCCTTTCATGATAAAAACCCTTGATAAATTAGGTATAGAAGGAATATAGCTCAACATAATAAAGGTCCTATATGACAAACCCACAGCTAACATCATAATGGTGAAATGTTGAAAACTTTTCTTCTAAGATCAGGAAGAAGGTAAGAGTGTCCACTCTCATCTCTCTTATTCAGTATGTAAGTCCTGGCTAGAACAATCAGACAAGATAAAGAAATAAAAGACATTCAAGTCATAAAGAAAGAAGTAAAATTGTCTTTATTTATAGATGATATGACCTTATATATGGAAAATCCTGAAAACTCAACCAAAAAGCAGTTGAAACTAACCAATGAATTGAGCAAAGCTTCAAGGAATAAAGTCAACATATAGAAATCCATTGTATTTTTATACACCAACAACAAAATATCTAAAAAGAAATAAAGAAAACAACCTCACTCACAAAAGCATCAAAAACAATGATACTAGGAATAAACTTAACGAAAAAAGTAAAAGCTCAAAGTAGTAAAAATTGCAAGACTTTGGTGAAGGAAGTTGGAGAAGGCACAAACAAATGGAAAACTATCCTGTATTCATGAACTGGAAGATTTAGTACTGTTAAAATGTCCATACTACTCGAAGCCCTCTATAGATGCAATTAAATCCCTATCAAAATTCCAATGGCCTTTTTCTCAGAAATAGAACAAACAATACTAAAATTTGTATGGAAGCCAAAGACACTGAATAGCCAAAGCAATTCTGAGCAAGAAAAAACAAAGCTAGAAGCATCACACTTCCTAATTTCAAACATACTACAAAGCTGTCGTAGGCAAAAGAATAAGGTAGTGCCATAATAATAGATTCATAGACCAATGGGACAGAATAGAGAATCCATAAATAAACCCCTGTACAGCAAAAGAACCAATTAAAAAAATGAAAAGGCAACCTACAGAATGGGAGAACATATTTACAAACCATATATTAGAGAAGGGGTTAATATCCAAAATATATAAAGAACTCATCAACTCAATAACAAAAAACTCCTATTACAAAATGGGCAGGGAAACTGAATATACAGTTGTCCACAGAGGACATACAAATGGCCAACAGGTACATGAAAATATACTCGATTATCACTAATCATCAGGGAAACGCAAATCAAAATCACAATGAGATATCACCTCACACTTGTTAGAATGACTATGATCAAGAAAACAGTAGTTAAGTGTTGGCATAAATATGAAAAAAAAAAAAACCCACCCTGTGAACTGTTTGTGGGAATGTAAATTGGTGAAGCCACTATGGGAAATAGTATGGAATTCTTCAAAAAATTTTAAATGAAACTACTATACAATCCAGCAATCTCACTCCTGGATATATATCCGAAGGAAAGAAAAACAGGATCTCAAAGAGATATCTGCACTCCCAAGTTTATTTTTTTTATTTTTTTATTTTTTTATTTTTTAAAGATTTATTTATTTATTTTTGACAGAGAGAGAGACAGCGACAGAGGGAACACAAGCAGGGGGGGTGGGAGAGGGGGAAGCAGGCTTCCCGCTGAGCAGGGAGCCCGATGTGGGGCTTGATCCCAGGACCCTGGGATCATGACCTGAGCCGAAGGCAGATGCTTAATGACTGAGCCACCCAGGCGCCCCTGCACTCCCAAGTTTATTGTAGCATTATTCACAACAGTCAAGATATGGAAATAACCTAAATGTCAGTCAATAGATGAGTGGATAAAGAAAATGTGATACATATGTCTATATCATATATATCTGATTTTGCATAGAAATAATCATTTCAAATAGGAAACACTGAAGATGACTTGTGCTCAGAATTGGAAATATTTTCATTATTAACATAGTCATGAATTAAAATTATATTTTGATGATGGATATTTTCAAGAGATTTCCTCAGAAAGAATAACCAAGTTGTGGTTAATAATATTTCAAAGAATTATTTAATATTGAAAAATATGTAAGTAATGCTGTTATTATTTTGTTGAAATTAAATGAACATATTGATTGCTGATGATTTTAATCTGTGCTGTACATTTTTCTTCTGTTGTTAGTAAATAAGAATCAAAGGGCCAGCCATTATTTTACTTTCAGAAGTTACATAATGCAGGAAGAAAAATAAGTAAAAATAATCATTCCCTGCGAGGTTTTCCTTGAGGTTTTTTAAAATTAATGCTGGCTAGTAGACGTCAGGAACTATGATTTTTGGCATATTAAGGTTAACAAAAGACATGTAAGACTGGATATGATGATAATTACTAAACTTTTAAAAACTTAACTTTTTAGATAAACTAGAACCAAAGAAAATATTCCTATCATTTCTGGTAAAAATTTTCCCTGGCACCACCATCTGTTAATAACACCATTATAAACAAAGATGGTTGTTGGTCACAAGACATAGGAGGCCGTGATATGATTAGAATGACAGCACAGTCAGCCGTGGAAAGCACGGTCACTATGAAAAAATATTTTCCCCCCAAATAAACAAATTGGGCAAGAAAGCAAAAGAATGCTTTAAAAGACAAGTAATCTTGTGGTAAAGAGGATAAGCTTTATTAAATAATTGAGGTGTTAATTTAAAACATTAATGCTGAGTGGACAGATGTGTGTCTTGTGAAAAAGTTAACTATCCATTATATATATTTACCCTGTGCAAGTACTGTTTTAAGTGCTTTATATTTAATACTCATCACAATTCTATGAGGTAGATAATATTATTATCCCACTTTACAGACAGGGAAACTGATGCACAAACAGGTACGTATCTGGCTCAGGCTTCCATAGCTAATATATGGTAGAGCTAAGAGTTGAACCCATGCAAAGAGTTTCTGGGATCCATGCACTTAAACACTGGGAGATACTGAGGTTTGAGAAGAAATTAAGGTTCAATGATAGCGTACGATTTCAACGGTATTTGGCACACTAAACTGTTTGTACTTGTGATGTGTCACATTTGCTGTGAAGCCAGGCCTTACTAGAATTTTGTTAGCACAAGTCATGACCATCTATAGGACCACTGATGCTACAAAATTAATAATAGTTACTATTTTCAAAGGAAAAAAACTTGGAATTTTAAATTGGAAAATTTTTGGTCTCCACATCTTCAGTTTAAAAAAGGACTCAAATAAATTCCAATTCATACATCTCATCCAGAAAGGACTGGCAAGCTTTAGCAACAAAACTCAGAGTCCACCCAGAATTCGTAAGTTTGGCATTTTGAAGAAAATGCAAATTTTCTGTTATTTTATCCCACTCCCTTTGGCAAAATGAAGCTTCCATTCTTTAAAGTAATTATCTTTGCCAACACTGCTTGCAAAATGTATGTAGAAATTAAGAGAAACGACACGCAGACAACATTGTTAACATAACTAAAGTGACTGTGGGATAATAGCAGATGACTATTAGCAAGTATATATTTTAAAAATTTAGACATTCAAAACAGCCACATTTTTCAGTTTTATCCTTTAAGCCTTTAAAATTAACCTCACTTCAAAAAATCTACAAAGCAGTAAACCTGAATTAGAAGTAGTTTATCAAAGGGAATTTAGTAGCATCAGCCTATATGTATACCTTTTCTATGTACTGTGAATATAGGGGAGAAAGATGAGTTTGAAAAGCAAATTTCAAATCCGCTGTGTAAGGAGTTTTTTTATAGTATTTTTTGTTGTCAAACATACATTACATAATATTTATCATTTTTACCATTCATAAGTGTACTATTCATGACATTGAATGTGTTCACAATGTTGTAAAACCATCACCACTATCTAAACCTAAAGCCTTTTCATCTCTCCACCAAAACCTCTACCCATCAGGCAATCTCCCCCTCCTCCCCACCAGTCCATGAGACCTCTATTTTATTTTCTGTCCGTATGAATTTGACAGGTCTAAGTATTCTAGAAATGGCATTGTTGACTTTTTTTCCTCTTTTCTGAAGAACCACCACACTGTTGTTCACAGTGGTCACACCATGTTACGTTCCCGTCAGCAATGCCCAACGGTCCCAATTTCTCCATATCCTCAACATTTCTCTTTTCTATTTCTAAAATGATAGCCATCCTAGTAGGTATGAAGTGATATCTCACTGTGGTTTGATTTGAATTTACCTCATTTCTACTGATGTTGAGCATCTATGCATGTACTTTTGGCCATTCGTACATTTTTTCTTTTTTAAGATTTTATTTATTTGAGAGAGAGAGAGAGAGAGAGAAAATGAAAAGGGGTTTAGGGGCAGAAGGAGAGGGAGAAGCAGGCTTCTCCTGAGCAGGAAGCCCAATGCGGGGCTTGATCCCAGGACACTGGGATCATGACCTGAGCCAAAGGCAGACACCTAACCAACTGAGCCACCCAGGCACCTCACCATTTGTACATCTTTGAAGAAATGTCTTTTCAAGCCCATTGCCCCTTTCAATTGGCTTGTTTGACTTGTTGTTCTTGTTGAGTTGTAGGAGTTCTTTATAGACTCTGAATTTTAATCCTTACCAGATATATGATCTGCAAATATTTTCTTTCATTGAATAAGTTGTCTTTTTGCTTTCTTGATAGTATCCTGTAATTGTACAAAATTTCTTAATTTTGATGAAGTCCTAATTTCCTTTTGAGATTATTCAGTGCTGGAGTAAAGAAACACAGCCGATGTTTGCATGTTGATCTTACACCATACAAGTTGCATGAATTTGTTTATTACATATAATAGTTTTTTTATGGATTCTTGGGATTTTTGCAATGTTAGATTTTTTTAAGATTGTCTGTAGGTAAGGTCTTAACCCTGGTAACCACTGATCTGTCTTCCAACACTGTAATTTCATCATTTCAAGACCGTCGTATATATGGAATCACACAGCATATAGCCTTTCAAGATTGGCAGTCAATAAGGTTAGGTTCTGAATGCACCCCCTGGCTGATTTTGTGGGCTGTGGTTCAAATGCTAACTTGACTTTCAGAGACTTTCTGTGCTATGGTGGACTGCTCTGTTTGTGTGCTTTCCAGAGGCTAATTTGAAACCTTAGTGATTTTACACGCCGTACTTCAGTTCTCAGATAATTTGCCGTGTGGATTCCAGGCAGTTCCATGCAAGGTCGCTTGGAATCATCCCAGGATCTATATACATAAATTTAAAGAATCCCTTTCTCTGGCTCCTCCTTCTGGGTAGTTCTGTCTTCACTGTCTAGTTCTAAGGGACTAAGGTGTCACCTATTTGCTTTTTTCCACTTGGTGCAGGCCAGAATGGCAGACGGTGCCCACAGAGCCAAGCCGGCAGAAGGAAGGGCAAGGCCTCAGCTCACGGTACCACAGGGTGAGTGTGGTCAACAACAAGGCTGCATCTTACGTGCTTCTCAGCACCCAGAGAGGAGGAAGAGTTGTCTCTGCTCACATAATTGCAGGCTGGGGATGTAGACAGGGCTCCATCCCACAGTCTCCATACTGACTAGCGAGGAGTGGAAGAGGTAGGCATGGGTAAAAAGTTCTGTTCGGCAGAGCTGACTTCTCTCTGGTCCTGAAGCTGTGACTTCATCATGCTTCTGCCTATCTTATTTTTCCTTGCACTGCCCATTGGTTTCTTCTTCTTCTGCTTTTTTTAACCAACTCTTATAAGGTTTTGGTCAGAGTTTATCTCCTGTTCATATTGCATTAACTCTAGCACTGCCATTGGGGCTAAGGGTTGCTTGATGAAATTCTTGAGAGAAGTTGACTTGTGTCTCTGGATTTAACCACATAAATGAACATAGAGAATGCTTCTTGCTTCTTGCATGGAGATTTCTGGGGGCAGAAGGCCTGATAGAAGTAGAGACACAGGGATATTGATTCTTGGGAAGAAGAGGAAAGGCTGAAGCACCACTCCCAGAATTTTCTGCAGCCCAAGAAGTTACATAAAAGAACCTCAGATGTTTTTGTGGTTCCATTTGAAGGAGCAGGGAAGGGAAGGAGACAAGAAGAGTGGACACCTGGACAGACAACTAGAGAGGACTTCTCTATCACATGAGAAGGTCATAGATGCAGATGTCATTTTTATACTTGCTTCACTAAGACCTTAGCTCCAGCCACACTAGCTATCTATCTATCTGCATCTGGCATGTGTCACAGTCTTCCAAGACTTAGGGCTTTTGCACTTATTCTCTCTGTCTGGATTGCTTTGGTCCCTAAACTTTCACATGGCTTCCTGTCATTCAGATTTCTTGTCATTCAGGCTCTCTAAAGTAGCCTCCTTCTCTGTTGTTATCTTTATTACCCATCTCCCTAATATTATCTTTAAGACTATATCTGGATAACGTTAAGAAAACTCATTAAAATATTAAGATATTAAGTTCAGTGTATTGGTTGGCAAATCACTCATTTGAAGCATTGGGAACTTTTCTACAAATACAGAATTAGCATAATTGACTGGATATTTTGACATATATTGACATAAAACAACAACTGTAGATTAAAGAACTAGCTTGATTCTCAATTTAGTGAGACTGTTCAATTGTGCTTTTAAAAATTCATTAAATCGTCCAAGTTAATACATTGACAGACATTTTAGCTAAACTAATAATATTCAGGTAGATTCTGATTTCAAAGATTTAGAGTTGACAACAAAATACAGTCAATTCTCATTATTTATGGTAGTTATATATTATAAAGTTACCTTGAGCACTAAATTAGTGAATATTGAATTATTACTCCTAGGGGAAATGCACGGTGAGGTTTCTGTGAGTCTCCATCAAAACAAATTAACAACTGACCAACATCTAACCTTAGGTGTCTTTAAACACACCTAATTTAGTATACATTGTTGATTCATTAACATTGAATGCATG
The DNA here is from genome assembly GCF_004348235.1 of Phoca vitulina. Classification (NCBI taxonomy): domain Eukaryota; kingdom Metazoa; phylum Chordata; class Mammalia; order Carnivora; family Phocidae; genus Phoca; species Phoca vitulina. Next base: position 15,213,571 of record NW_022589714.1, read on the forward strand.
ACCCACAGCACTATAACTCTTGTCTTTTTGATAATAACCATCCTAATAGGTATGAGGCGATATCCATTGTGGTATTGATTTGCATCTCCCTGATGATTAGTAATGTTGAATACCTTTTCATTTACCTGTTGGCCATATGTATGTCTTCTTTGGGAAAATGTGCATTCAGGTCCTCGACCTATTTTTTAAATCTGATGATGTTTTTTGCTATTGAGTTATATAAGTGCATTATATATTTTACATATTAACACCTTATCTGATGTACAGTTTGCACATGTTTTCTCCCATTAAATAGGCTGCCTTTTCATTTTGTTCATAATTATTCTTTAGTGGAGCAGAAGTTTTTTAGTTTGATGTAGTCCTATTTGTTTATTTTATTTTTGTTGCTTGTACTTTTCATGTTGCATCTAAAACATCACACTGCCAAGACCAATGTCAAGGGAGCTTCTTCCCTGTGTTGTCTTCTAGAAGTTTTATGGCTTCAGGTCTTATATTTAAGTCTTTAATCCATTTTGAGTTAATTTTTGTGAGTGAAATAAGATAGGAGTCCAATTTCATTCTTTTGCATGTGAATATCCAGTTTTTCGAACACCACTTATTGAAAAGACTATCTTTTCCCCAGGACTAATCTTGGCTCAGAGGGGACTTTTTTAAAAGGTCGCAGAAGTAAGCCTAAAGTTTATAGAAGCCATTGACTAAACTGGAGACAATCTGAACATCAAAATAAATATTTATAGTAATGAGGTATCACTTACTGAGCAAACTAAGAGTTATGAATTCATATGAATATAATTAAGTAAATTGAAATTTTTATGAGGAACTGGATTTTATATCATTTCAAGCTGCCTTTATATAAAATATTTATTTATTACAAATGATAAGGAAATAACCTTACAGTGGGGAAGCCTAGCAGATACTACATCAGACCAGTGATAAAAGTAAATATTATCAGCAATAAGAAAAATAAAAAATTTATGCCACCTAATAGGAGGTATTAAAACAACATAGCCTAACTTCTGTCATATTCCTGCCGAATATACATAACCTGAATCTAAGCACGAAGAAATATCAGCTATGTCCAAGTTGAGGGACATTCTACAAAGTACCCAAAACTTCAAATGTAACAAAGCCATAAAAGACAAGGAAAGACCGAGAAAGGGTTTCAAATTGAAGGGGATTATGAGACACAACTAAATATATCACGTAAATATATACTAAACATACCAGTATTTGTGAACTGTCTCTGTTTGCTATAAAGAACATTGAGATAACTGGGAAATTGAGTGGAGCCTGAGGACTAGCTGCTAGTCAAGTACCAATATTAGTTTCCTGACTGATGACTGTATTGTGATTTTGTTGGAGAAAATCCCTGTTTGCAGTAAATACACACTAATGACTTCCAAGGGTGGTAGAATATCTTATCAGCAAGTAATTCTCAAATGATATCAAACAACAACAAAAAAGCTTTTATATTATACTTGTAAATTTCTGTAAGCTTGAGATTGTTTCAAAATTTTTTTAAAGTTACCATGAAAGAGATTCTTTTAATTTTGTATCGTAGCTAATTTAAGTAATTTTACGTGTCAACTAAGAGATTAGCAAATATAATAACTAAAGTGTAAAAGGTGAAATACATTTTAATCACTTAGAATTAAAGACCCTGGAAAAACTTACTGTGTTCTGATTATTCTTACTACTGTTATAATGTTACCAGTAAAATAAATAAAGTAAAATGAGAAGATCAAAAGTATCTATGTCACTCAGCATGTCAGGAATTTCCTAAGAAGTTGAATATTATGCCAGACAAACTATGGATTAGACTAATATGGCATTTCTATATTATTATGCCTCTAACACCATAGTGTGTTTTAATTTGAGTATTATCTATTTCTTCTTTATTTTACAGTTTAAAGAAAAACAAAAGTCTTTCTTTTCTGCAAACAGTAGTAAATATACACAGTGAAAAATGTACTTTGGGGAAAATGGGAAAATATATTCCCTAATCATGGAATCAAGAGATTTCATCTTCTGGGATGAAGAAGGAGCTACCTGTATGTATTAGGAAAATACAAAGATTAACACCTTATGACAATCCTATGTTTTCAGAAAGGAAAATCAGTATCTTCTGTCAGAGTTAAGAAGTAGATTATTGGATAATGCCTCCATTGCTTTAGGAATTCTTGACCGGAAGTTAACATAAAGTCTGTTAATTGAACCCTTCAGCTGCCTAAATATTATTTAAGCAAGGAATTCAGAAACAGCAGAGCTCTCCAATGACTAGTTTGTCTGGAAATGTAAAAGCTAAACAACTGAAGGAAAGAATATAAATTTTTAAAAGGCAGAAGACACAAACCAACATGAAGTGGCTGGTTGTGTATGTCAATAAGACATCATTATCTTTAGTAGGACAATGTACAGGTGCAGTACACAGTTACCTAGAGAATATTAAAAATATTTGTACTCACTTGTATGGAGTCTGTAATTCCTAGGCTTTCCTTTTAAAATATACATCATTTGGAGCTTTTCTTCTTAAGTTTTGGCCTCCTAATCCTGCCTGTAGAAAAGAGGACAAGATAAATACAGACAACCACCCTGGAATTCTTAATGTGGCACATCAATGGTTTGTTAAAAGGATTGGGAAGGGTGGTTGGGAGAAAGGCAGCCCTACCTGTGTTTCACCTGGGACTGGCTGTGTTAAGTCTCCCAATGGGACAGTCCATTTCACTCAGTTCCAAGGCAAAAGCAGAGCCACTAATGTTGGCTTGGAGTCCAACGAGTGCAGAGTGATGACTACAAAAAATACTGGGCCAACAGTGTGGATGGATCCATGTAAATCCATCACCACGAATTGAAAAACAACTCCAAGGACATACCCTCGTGCCTGTGGATAAACAGTATCATACACAGGAAAGGAAACGAAGAGGAAAACAAAACAAATCCAATTGACAGTTTTGCTCAGGGTGAGCTCTAAAGAGGCAAGGGAAAAAATGAAAAATAGACACTGAAAATCATAGCTGTATTTTTTAAAGTACTATTTCCTTTGGGGAACAGGCGAAATATATGATTAAGAAACTACATGAAGAAAGTAGAATTTGAGTATTTTTTATTTTTCTTTGAAACACGTTATAGATCAAGATATATGTGTAATCTATTATCTATCCACGTATCTATTATCTCAGTAGTAATTCAACAATCATAGCAGTAACATAATACTATATTAGTAAAGAAAAGAGACTCAACAGTGTACTTACATTATTTAATTTATGACTGAGGTAGTCTTGCTAAAATATCTAGATAAGAGAGAGAACAACTTGGTTTTAAATTAGTTTTAACTTTTCTTAAATGTCCATGTAATGGCCACATTGTATAGATTCACTTTTACTGGTCTGTAACTACCTATTATAGAAAAGAATATATTATAGTACTCCTAACTCCATCCATTCTTTGATGTTTTCAGAACTATAAAAAATTACCTCTATTTCTGAACAAGACAATTCTAGAAATTTTTTGAAGTTCTGTTGCCAGCTATGTGTTTTTCCTCTTCTCAAAATGATAACATGTAGTTTTGTTATAAAGAATATGCCTTTCAACTTTATGTACTTTAACATAACTCTTTCTTCATAAATTTGAGTTATATATAGCATTGGGAGTTTATTTGTTTTATTACATAATATGTGTTAGTCAAATTAATAGAATGAAATACAATATTATATTGTCAAAAATGAAATTAATAACTACAATAATAAATCATATAACAGGCATTATATTTTAGAAGTCTCATTATTTTATCAACAGCCTTATGATGTTGCTTAGCACCATTTCCACTTTACTGGTGAGAAATTTGGACCCCAAAGAGATTAAACAGTACAGCAAAGAGTTAATAAATGTAGGGCTTGATTTTTTATATTTTGTTAATTCTAGATAAGCACATTGTTTTCAATCAAGCACCAAGAGATACCATTATCTACTAAGACAATCTTCTATCTTATCCAGTTGTGTGTTATTAAGAAACCCGAGACCCCCTAACCAATAATTTGAACTGCATAGAGTATGTCCGTGAAGATAAATTTAAAGATATAGGTCTTAACTTTAAAGAATTACCAAATAATGCTTATAAGATAACACAAATAGTTATTTCTCCACCTTTTAAATCTATTAACATAAAGTAAGTTAAATAGGACAAATAAAATGGAGTGGGTGAGAGCATCCCCTTAGAACACACGTTATACATGGTGACTGTGTCACCGGTAACTTGCTCTAAAGGTCTAATTGCTTGGTTGAGGAATTTCTCTCTCCTCTTCCACTGAACTCCGGCGTATTATTTTGATCTTGTTGAAAGCTGAATATTAAATTCTAAAATTAACATTGTAACAACAATATTATTAGTAAAGGAAAATAAATGTTTGAAAGTAATAGATGAAGTAAATGAACAATTAGGTCTTTTATAACTGGTGTCTTTTTTTTTTTTAATTTAGTTTATTTAAACCAAAAACCAAAACAGAACAATTCACCCTTTAAATGCATGCAAGTTTCATCCTTATTTTTAAAAGTACTGAACTGTAATTTTGTTTTGTTTTGAAATAAAATCTTGCTCATCCTCCACCTATACTTCATATTTAAACTCACTTTTATGCCAGGCAATAGTGCCTCCACCTATATACCTCAAACGGAATTGGAACACAAATCATTAGCTCAGGGTTTATGAACACCCTTTATGCATTTATGTGTATGGACCAGTATACATATCTGTGTATCTATTTTAAATAAAAATTCCCTTTCTCCAAAATACTACTGAGTACTTGCATGTTAATTTTCACATCATGTACAACAAGAACCATAATGGGTGCTGTAATATGGTTAAATGCTTCTTTATTAGAAAAAAACTGGTTTCTAAAGGTAAGCACTTTTTCCTCAATAATACTTTAGTATTTGTACTGAGCCATTTGTCTCCAAGAACACGGTATAAATGCTCTCAAAATTCTGTTTTCTTTTATTTTTATTATGTTCAGTTAGCCACCATTTAGTACATCATTAGTTTTTTATGTAGTGTTCAACGATTCATTAGTTGTGTATAACACCCAGTGCTCATCACAACACGTGCCCTCCTTAATACCCATCACCTGGGTACCCCCTCCCCCCACCCTCCTTCCCTCTGAAACCTTGGTTTGTTTCCCCGGAGTCTATAGTCTCTCATGGTTCCTCTCCCCCTCTGATCCCACCCCCTTCAGTTTTCCCTTCCTTCCCCTGTTGTCCTCCGTGTGGAACATCAAAATTCTGTTTTCAATCACAAACAGAGATCCCAAAGCCTTCACTGGAGGGATCACACAGTGTGATTGTAATTTTCTACCAAGCAAAGTTGGGGGTGGGGGTGAAGGGGGGGTGACTGAAGCGTTCCAGCAAGAGGTGGGAGAGACCCGCTTACACTAATAAAAACTTAACCACTGCGTTGCAACCAGAGCAAAGCCACCAGCGATGTTGCCCTAGAGGCTATAGTCCTCCACACATACTATTTAACTTTCACTCGCTTAAAGACTAGCGAATTTGTTCCAGCAAATATATAGGAAATTAGGTCTGTGTTTTTATGTCTGATAATAATCATTTCCAATTTTTTTGAGTTTTTGCGGGGGAAGAGCATATTATGTGGCCTCAGAATGTTCTTGTTTTAATTTTGAGTGTGACTTTGTGGAAGAGTCATTTAACCTTTAGATTATTTTTTCTTTCTCCCTTTGTTTTGGCAAGACAGCATGGGAATGAAAGAGAGGTGAAAATTGATAGCACTTTTGATGACAGCCTTCCGTGAAGGCAGCCAAAATTTATGAGGGGGAATTTCTACATGAATAACTAATTTCCTAAGTTCCCAATTATTGTAGAGTCCCCATGTCTGATACTAGTAACAGAAATATTTTATAAATGAAGAGATCTTTCAAGGGACTAATATTTCTACAGTTACAGAGTGTAAATATTTTTAAATTCGTGAATGTTATTAATGCTAGAGGTGAAATATGTTTGAATGGCAGATTTTTGTGCATTTAAAGCTCAAACAAAAATTAATGAGACTTACATCTAAATTCCAACAGGCCTTTTAAAGTATTCTTAAAGATAATCTCTTTTACTTCCTTTGAACACAAATAAGTAATGGTGTGAACTAAATCTATTTATTCCTGAGTGAGAGGGGCTCTGATTTTTTAAAGAAAGAGTAGCAGGTATTTTAACATTTGATGTAGCTTATTCTTACATGAAATACTTCAGCAATACTTGAAGAAAAAGGAAGTTTTCAGACTGAGTCTAGAGACAAAGATTTTAATTCAGAACTGGCTCAGGCAGTTTCCTTTTACTTAGCTAGCCTCAGGAAAGCAATTTGTGATTTTTCATGTTTAAACAGCAACTAACCTCATGCTGTTAACATGTTGTTGCAAGCATTTTATTCAAATCATTTCCCAAAAGCAACCCCTTGTTTATATTAAGTTATTCATTTTTCATAGTGCAGTTCCACAAAATACAAATTGTAACTTTCACCAAGTCGTAAATGTTCTGTCCATATCATGCTTTAACATATTTTTGGTACTCACAGACAACAGAAAATTGATCATAAAAACTATACAATGATAGTAGTTCTTGTGCAGTTACTGCTGATATTTACAGTATCATTCTATTTGTCATATATTTGGAGTGGTGTTTTCTTAAATATAACCTTGCCACTTTTTGCTAGGAATTCTGAAAGTTGAAAACTAATATTCTGGTCTCCATTTGGAACTTAAGGTCAACTTGTTGTTCTATCATTTCAGTATCACAGAAGTCTCTTCTAAAGATGAAGAGAAATTTTATTTTTTGAAAAATATATTCAATGTGAATGTCAATATCACATATTATCTAATAAATGAAAATAACTCAATCATAAATTTTCAAAATTTAACATTTGAAACAGAAACATTTAAACAGAAAGCTTCAATTTCTTTCTTTCAAAAATAAAAAATATTTATAAATTAATATTTTATCCATTCAACTGTATTTCACAATTTTGTCACTAACCTTTCAGATATTTTTTTCCTCTTTGATGTAAACACATAATTCCACTAGGACTAAAGGAAATTAGTAATGTTCATTGTGTAACAAATAGGTCCAAATGTCTGATGACTGTGTGGAGGCAGACAGGAAATGCCAAAGAAAGATGTAACTGTAAGACAGATCTTGATTAACATCGGGTTATTAATTTTTTGTCTTCTTTTCCAAGGCCTGAACTAAGTAAGGAATCTTTCTTTCAAAGGTTGAGGTGAAATTTTATAATTCATTTTTTTATTTCTTACAAACTTAGAGCTGAAAATTGGAAACACTGAGAGGGATAAGAACATAAGCTAACTACTCTGTTTTCCCAGTGCACATACAACCACCAGTTGGAAAGCAAATAGAGGGGCACCTGGGTAGCTCAGTTGGTTAAGTGACAGGCTTGATTTTGGCTCAGGTCAACGGTCTCAGGGTCGTGAAATCGAGCCTCGAGCCTCACATCGGGCTGCCCTCTTGGCAGGGAGTCTGTTTGAGATTCTCTCTCCCTCTGCCCCTCCCCCCATCTTGCCTTCACACTTGCAAGCACTCGCTCTCTCATTCTCTAAAAAAAAAAAAAAAAAAGCAAATAGAAAATGTGTTTAATCAGCTGAGTGTTTTACAAGAAGAGTGTTGTTTTCAAAACAAAGGTCAACTTTGAAACTTTCAATAGCTTCTAATTGCTCTTGGGATAAAGACCAAAATTCTAACCAAATGACCGAAAGCCTATAAGGCTCTGCTCTGCTAACCTCAAACTCCCAAACTCCCTTGGCACAGGAGCTTTCCCTGTGCAAGTTAAGGCATCTGCTTGAACCAGACTGCACTGGCCTTTTCACTGTCAGAGCCAACTCTATCATCCCTTCCTCATGAAAGCCTTTCCTGCCCTCCACTGATGAGACCAAACTCCCCTGTATAAACTCTTGTAGCATCCTCTAACTCTCCCTTTCAGAGCACTTATTACAATTGCAATGTGCATGATTTGTATGGTCCTTTGGTTGTCTTAATCTCCCCAACCAGATTGCTACTTCCTTGGAGGCAGGGACAGTCTCTGGCTTTGTTCACCCTTGAGTCTATAATATCTAACACAATGCCTGGCACATAGTAAATACATATTTTTTTAGATGAATCAATCAAGTAGTGGTAAAATATGGATTTTAAACTTAATTCTACCAGAATCTAGTTGCATGAGTTTAACCAAATTTCTAAAGAATTAAGCTGCATGGTCATGTTTGATAAAAGTGGGATGATGAAACATAATTTATAGTGTTGTTGAGAAGCTGAAAGATATGTATGTATATAGCATAGTTTGTGTCCAGCTCGATAACCTGTATTTCCACTCTTTTCCCTTCTCTTTCTCTTTGAAGAGAATAATGACTAGGAAAAGTTGATCTTTTCACAGAGCTGTTTATTAAATAAAAGATCAGCCCTTAGTCTTCAAATCCAGACTATGTGACCTTTGGCAACTTAGTGCTTCTCCAAGCTTCATCCTCACCCTTAAAATGGGCTTGTTAGCAGTATATAATTCAGAGGGCTATTGTGAATATTGAACAAATTCATATACGTCAATCACCTAGAATAAGGCTTGGCACGTAAATATCATATGGTTTCATTGTTATTTGTTTCTTTGCTCCTGACCTATAACTTTGCCTTTTTCCATCACATCGAATATGTCTCTGCACATTTGCCAGATTAGAAAATTAATATGTTATTTGTTAAAATATATTATTAAATATATATTTAATATATATATAGTTAAAATATATTATTAAAACAAATATATTATTTGTTTAAAAAATGTATATATTTTTAAAATATATTCTATAATTTCAGGTGGGAAAATTTAATATTTGATTTTTACAGTATTGGTGTGTATGTGTGTCTATTTCTAGGATAGTATAAACAAAAAGCATATAATCTCTGTTTACTTGTCTGCTCAGATAAATGGCTAATCCCTTTTTGTGAGCAGGGAAAAAAAAAAAAAAAGATCAGTCCTTAGTGATAGAATATGCAAATTTATGCGTAGTTTTGCCTTTCAGATCCCAAATACTTAAACCTAATCAAATACTCAGTGGAAATTGTTTTATTATTCAAATCTTTCACAACTTCATTTTACTAATTTTTATTTTGAATTGTAATAATCAAACTGTCATCAAAATTCAGAACAAAGTTAACTAAAAATATATATACACTTCTTCCTTTCCATTATTCCGTAGTGGTCAGCTCTTCCAGGACCTGTGTACACACTCCTTCATTCCATGTTAACAGAAGAAATCCAGGAAATGTTCACGATTAGCCCAAGGCTGTGCTTTTCATTTCTGTGCTTGGGGTTCTTGGGTTGATGTGTTTTGTGTTTAATTTACACTTATATGATATCAAATCACTACCTTATACTATATATATTTTTTGTTTTTATTAGAACCAACTGTCTTCCTCATTAAAAAAAAAATGTGTGGAACTTAAATCCTTTTGAAAAAAGTAAATAGGAAAAAATTTTCAAAGGTCACTGGAGAATATGCTGGATTAGTCAAATGTACCAGCCAGCCAGCCCGCCAAAAAAAAATGTAGATACTAAGTGAAAGAAGAGCTTATGCAAGAGAATATTTTAAAACTTAAAAGACAACAGCCAATTATCAATAGTAGGGTCAAACTAACCTGGTATGGCAAGCTCTGTGGTTTAGTTCTCTATCAACATCGCTTTGGATCTGAGAGATGGAGAATAAAGCTTTTCTTTTTTAATCATTGAGTATATTTTGCAGCTGTCATTAAACATGGGTCACATCTCTATCTCTCCAAAGCCATTCTTCTTCTAGGTCTTCATGAAAAGATCAAGGCACTTCTATTGCTCTACTCATTCCCTTTAACCTATCAGCTTTCTTAATACTGATCATCTTCTGCATTTGGTCAGTGGTAATACCAAATCGGCTATTTACTCAATTCTAAACAGTCTTTCAGTGGGTGAGTATGATTAATCCTTTCATGTGCTCCTTTACTCCTCTCTGAAATATGCTAAAGGCAGCTCCAGAGCAGCTCCTGAGAACGCAGCGCTGTCTGCCAGCTCCCACTGCACACCGCCCTGTTGCAGCCAGACTGGGCTACTTACTATAATTCCAAGAATATCTTTGTTCACTCTGGCCCACCACATCAGTTAGGATTACATTGGTTACAAATAATAGAACCAATAGAACAGGTAAAAGTTAGAACAAATATATACAGAAGAGCTTGTGCAAGAGATTATGAATATTTCTCACTGAATCTAAGAGCAGAAATGTAACCAGGCCTCAAGAACAAATTGGACCATTATTTGAAGACAATTTGTTCTCACTTTTCCTTTCTTTTTTACTTCTCTTTGATCCCTGATCCACATGGCAAGAAATAGCTCTTTATCTTCTCTACTGAGAGACAGGTTTAGACTGACACTAGCATCTCATACTCCCAATTCAAGATTCCCAGAGAAGGGCCTCTGATTGCCCGAGTTTGTGTAAAGTGCCAAAATCTGGGTCAATTAACTGAGCAAATGTCTGGAGTCAAACTACACTGGTGGTTCTCAGAGAAAGTCATTGTGGCTGAGGGCCTGTAATTAAATGGGGATGGTTATGAGTTAGGTGTTCCTTACCACTTACCACCAACCTGAATTCTACAAACTGGCCAACCTCTACCTCCTTTTAAAAAACCTCACCAGTTTGGTTCACAATGCCAGGCTCCCATGACAATTCTCAGGGGAATACAGATGCAAGACCATTCCTGCGGACTGTGGAGCCCTGGAAAAACCATACAGTGGGCTCCCTTTCCTCAGTATCAACACTTTCCACTCCAAATGCTAAGATGAAATAAATATGAAGGGCAAGTTCAAAAGGAAAAGACCATTTTAAAGGGCATCCCAAATTTCTAAAATAATTACAAATGACCAAAAGCTTATTTCAATTTGTTGCCCTGATCATAATGCCATAATGTGCTCCCTTAAAGCATATAAATATTTGTAAACATTTTATGTCGAATCAGAAAAAGACCATTGAGACTTTCTTCTTACCCCATATGCTTGAAAGAACTAATAAAAGCCTAAGACTCAGCTATATTCAAATGAAGAATTTTAATCTTCTCTCATTTACATTTATTCTATAGCCATATCCTCCCTACAAATAAGAAAGAATATGATTACATTCCACCACAATGTTGATATCCCCAGGAATTTAATAAGAAATGAGTATCAAATGATTTTTTTACTTTGACATCTGGTGCTTTGTATGCTTAAGAAGTTTTACCAATTGGCTTACTCACCAGAGCTTCTTGCAGCCCACTCTTTCCTTATGGATGAAATTTTCTTTTCATAGGCGTTCCTACTAAAGAGAAGATTTGTAGAGAATTAACTTCCTAAGTTCTTCTATATGTAAAAAGGCCCTTATTTTATGCTCACCTTTGAATGCTGGTTTGGTTGGGTATAGAATTATAGTCCAAATTCCTTTTCCTTTTGGACCTTAAAAATTAGAATCCACTGTCTCTTATAGCTGTTAAGAAAGCTGATTTCAATCTGTTTTGTATCTTTTTTTAATTTTATTTTATTATGTTATGTTAATCACCATACATTACATCATTAGTTTTTGATGTAGTGTTCCATGATTCATTGTTTGCGTATAACACCCAGTGCTCCATGCAGTACGTGCCCTCTTTAATACCCATCACCAGGCTAATCCATCCCCCCACCCCCCTCCACTCTAGAACCCTCAGTTTGTTTCTCAGAGTTCATAGTTTCTCATGGTTCATCTCCCCCTCCGATTTCCCCCCGCCTTTTGAGTAATCTCTGTTACTCTCTCTCTCTCCCACTGTCCTTGGTTCTAGTGTTTTCTCTTTACTCCACTCAGTGTTGTTTTCATTGTTGTTTCTGTTCATTTTTTTTCTTTGTTTATTTTTCAAATTATACTATTGGCAGGACATTTGCCTCTCTTCATTTCTGGAAAATTTTAGGCTTTCTGTCTTCAACTGGGGAGTTCCATCTATCCTTTCTATTCTCTCCTTCTGGAACAAAAATTGGCAATTTCAGATTTAATTTCCACATCTCTTAATATGTCTTTAGACTTTCAAACCTTTATTTCTTTGTCCTATTCTTGAAGAATCCCTTGCCTCTATATTTTAGCTCATCAGTCCAATCTTTAGGCACATTCATGCGCTATTCAGCCTATCTTGAGTTTTTATGTCAACAATGATATTTTTATTTCCAACATGATTAATTCATGTCAATAACTTCTTTTCCTGTCTCATAGATGTTATGTTTTCTCTTTTGTCTATGAGAATAACAAATACTTTTTTCAGTGTTCTGGCTTCTTTATTAACTCTTCTTTGAGGTATACATAAGTTCTTTGCTGATTGTTTTCTCTCTTCATTGTATTTTAGGCTCTTAAAAGACTAGGGATATAATAGATCCTAGTCAAAATATTTTTAACTTGAATCTAGTCAAGGCTTTAGATCTAACTTCTACTTCATAGAAAATATAGAGGATGGAAGAACAAACGAAATACCATCCCCAAGGAAGCAATCCGTCAAATCCAGGAGGTAGAAATTCTACACCAGGCAGAATACCTTTCTATATACTCTTCTGAGTCTGGCTGCTCCCAGATCCCTTGACATTACCAGCCATTCTGGGTGCTGCTCTACCTTACTCAAGTGTTGCTTCTGCCTGGTGATAGACAACCACATCTCTATGCCTAGCTCTTGGGGGGATAGAAAAGGAATCTAGAGGAGTCAGACCATCTAGCATTTTCCATTGTGGTTCTCATTTAATTCCTTTGCCACTTCCTCCTGGGGTACCTCATTTTCTGCTACTACTACATTTGTGGGTAGAGTGCCATATCATCCCCCTTTTATCCCAATACTTTCCTGCAGGGTCTCCTGCATAGGTTCTTGCCTACCATTTGTTTTCTTAATTGGGTCCTGTCTGCTTTCAGTTTCTCAGAGATTACTTACAAGTTCTTATCCATCGATAATTTCTATTTTTACCTTCAAATATAGCCCCATACAGTATGTACTTCTACAAGGACTTGGAATTGTCTCTGCTTCAGAGCCCTATCTGGCTGCTACAGCCTGCTTGGCCCATTAGCACAAGGAGCAGATCATAAACACTGGGGAGTAAATACCTCCAGGAGTGGCCCTCAACCAGTAACAGATGGGAACTGGTGACCAATACACCAGTTTTCTTGCCCCTTGGACAGGACATTCTGAAGCATGTTCTACACTGTCCCCCAGAGGTCTCCAGCATGATTGAACCCCAATATTCTACCACAATCACATGCTAATTAACCTTACTCTGTATAAGCTTCTTTCCCTTACCTATATAACGTCTTGATTCCCCTGCCAGCGCTCTCTAGAATTATCCAAATAAACTATTTATACTAAATCCTAGTCTCAGGGTGTGTTTCTGGGGAACAAAACCAAACGCAATGGTGAAAGAAAAGGAATATACATCCATGCAATCTCCCTATCATACAGGATGCTAGGTGCTTTTTAGCCAAATTCTGATTACATTTGTTGAAATAATGGCTGATTTTTAAAGTTTTATGGTTATCACTCTGGATTTTATCAGGAAAATGTAAAACCTATAGGTATCAAGTAGGAAAGGGTTTAATACAGGGAAGTAGGGGATTCTGTGACCATGGGAAGGGCTGGGAGAGCAAAAGGAAATTGATAGAAGGCATGAAATCAAGACATGGCCAAAACACAGTGCAGCACATCACAGGGGCTCACCTGAAAGCCATCATAAGCCTCGCTTCTGTTGATTGTGCACCTGCTCACAGTTGCTGCTAAAAAATAATGGTTTCTCCTTCTCTTTTGACTTTCAAACTGGGTCCTAGTACCTCCCATTAACAGAATCTAACTGGAACACTTTGGGTAAAGAAATCTGGGAAATTGCCTCCCAGGCTTTCCTGGCCATATTCACAAGCCATGGGATTGAGGATGAAGTCCAGTTGATCTCACACTGGAACACTGTTATTTCATTAAAATCCTAAGTGCTATAAGTCATTTCCCCAAACTACCTATTTGCTGAAAGTTCCAAGCATCTCCAAGAAGAACAAGCCTGTTCCAGAGGCTGTTCATAACCAAATCTATTAAGTAAACATTAACAATAATTCCATTGGCTGACACATAAAATATAACAATTCTAATTAATGTCCAACCACTCAGAAGGCAAAAGGTCTCATATAATCTAGGTACTTCTTAGCCATCCTACAGGAGAAACTTAAATTTCTCTTTAAAAGATCATGTCATGGGGCACCTGAATGGCTCGGTCAGTTAAGCATCTGACTCTTGACTTCGGCTCAGATCTTGATCTCTGGGTCGTGAGTTCAAGCCCCACACTGGGTTCCACACTGGGTGTGGAGCCTACTTAAAAAAAATTTTTTTTTAAGAAAAATTTTTTTTAAAAAAGATCATGTCAAAGACCTGGTAATCATTTTCAAGGCTTTGTAGAAAAATATCCATTGTCCTAATAACTGGCAACAAAGTTTTAATTACTGTACACAGAAAGTTAAAGCAGCTTTATAGTCAATGCAATGATTTAGAAAGCTTCTATTGGTTAGGGAGAAATAAAGAGCAAGGAAAAAGGATAGCATCATTTCAAGGCCTTCACTTACCTTTATTAAAGATTCGCAATATCAAAATATCCAAATCCCCACTCAGTCATACCCACTGCCTTTTAATTTCCAAAAAAACACAAACCAAATTTTTGGCAATAAAAATGTTTAATTACTAGAAATTAGTTTCAGGGAATATGTGGCTGGAAGAGAGTTCTTCCCCACATAACCTCAGAATTCTTGTAGCTCTGTAACTGGTATCCTTTTGCACATGTACATACATTAATTACAATCCAATAGAAATGGTAAATAGTTTGCAATTTTTAAATATGTAGACGTATATAGCCATTTTTTGTTTCACCATGTGATTATCATCAATAAACATTTTCTTTTATTTATTTATTTATTTTTTTAGAGAGGGAGAGAGGGGGGAGTGGCAGAGGAAGAGGAAAAGGGGGAATCTTAAGTAGGCTCCACACTGTGCTCAATCTCACAACCCTGAGATCATGACCTGAGCCAAACTCAAGAGTCAGACACTTAACGGACCTGAGCCACCCAGGCACCCCATAAGCATTTTTTAAATTATCTTACAGAAAGTCTATAGTCAGAAATAATAACTCCAGTTATACTAATTCTATGGGGAAAATTTTTTGTTAAAGATTTATTCAGGGAGTGCCTGGGTGGCTCAGTTGGTTGAGCGTCTGCCTTTGGCTCAGGTCATCATCTCAGGGTCCTGGGACTGAGCCCCACATCAGGCTCTCTGCGTACGGGGAGTCTGCTTCTCCCTCTCCCTCTCCCTCTGTGCTCTCTCTCTCAAGTGAATAAATTAAAATCTTTAAAAAAAAATAAAAGACATTTATTCAGTTTTGGAAATTTATTGTAGTAAAAACTAGGAATTTCTAAAACAATCACATAATTGTTATGATTTTTCTTTACTAAGAAGTTATGAAATTAAACTCTGCAAGGTATATTTCACATATTAGAATGTCTTTTAATAATTATGATTAACCATTTTCTAAAATTTATATTAAACCTTCACTAACAAAGGGAATTCAAATTCAAGGGGGGTGATTTATTTATATGATCAATTTTAAATAAAATTGATATAATCGATTAGGATTTTTTCTTTCAAAATACTTCAGTCAGATTCTTGAGAAAAATCAGGATTAAAATTTGAAATTCAAATTTTAGTATCAAAAGTGAAAAGGTTAAGTTCTATTTTTCTATTAAAATTACATGTTAATTTTTGTCTTGTTTTAATCTAAAAGTGCTTACGCACATTCAGTAAAAATAGCAAGATTTTGCATTTCAGAAGTTGTTATTTTATGTGTTTTGAAATGAGTTTCTTAAATCCATCAGGACTATAACCTCTTGAACTAAAACATTTTACTTTCATGTAACTAAAATCATTTTATTTGACATTAAAATCAGGAAATCTTGAAAGCTATTTACAGCAAATTCACTAAATATCTGTATGATCTTGGAAAATTCACAAGGGAAAATCCTTCTGAGCATCACACTCTACAATATTTTTTGTATTTATTTATTCATTCTACATATATTTTATGAGAATGAGTACTGCAAAGAACAATGCCAAAAATAACAAAGCCAGGCTACACACTGCACACAAGAGGGCTCAAGAGAGAATAAATAAACTAATCCTTTGCCTCAGTCACTTCTAAATGCACAGATTCAGTTTTTGAACTCATTTTAATTTTTACATCTTGGGAATAAAATGTCATTCTATTTTAGGATGCTGAATTAATTTTAGGTGCATTTATGCACGCATACTTCAACTTTATTG
This sequence comes from Phoca vitulina, assembly GCF_004348235.1. NCBI lineage: Eukaryota > Metazoa > Chordata > Mammalia > Carnivora > Phocidae > Phoca > Phoca vitulina. The sequence continues at coordinate 15,229,972 of NW_022589714.1, forward strand.
AGAAGAATTTTTACTTGACATAGAACAGATCTCATTTTCATTAGGTTAGCAATTTCCCATAAGCTCTTTCACATTATTGAAGGAAAAATTAAGTGTATAAATTATTTGTACTTTTTTTTTAAGTGACATTTGGCTGGCCCCTGGATTAGAACTGATTTTGGCATTCTTCACAACTGTCAACATTTATGTCGAAGTCCTTTATTTTCCTGTGTGTGTGCGTGTACATGTGTGAATATAAAAAGTTCTTTCCTTTTCTAAAACTACCTAAAATAAAGGATGAAGACCATGATATAGGCACATATAAATCTGCGTTATGGAATATTCATTGTTTATGCTGCTACAAAAAAAGGAGAATTTTTATATTTTTAATTTATTTAAAATATCATTGTGAATTAGCATTTCAAAAGCATTTTAATAAAATATAATGAAAACTAGTTATGAAAATGTGCAATGCTTTGGACTTCCAGATTTTTAGTATACCACAATCATAGGTATATTAATCATAGGTTTATTAATATGTAGTAAGGACCTTTTGCCCTAAGATAGTATAGGTAATACAGATTGCCACATAAGGCTTCCCTCTCCCAAAAGTTTACAATATAGTTGGGGAGAGAGAATGTCTGAATATAAAAATTTGCATATACCACTGAAGGAACCCCAGTGGAAATTTACACCATTTGGCCTCTAAGACCTCTTTCTACCTTTAAGATACAAAATAGCAAGAATTTATTCATTCATCCATATAAATAAATGTATGAGGACATATGTATTGAGTATAGTATATGATTATGTGCTCAGCACTGTTTATAGCCATAACAGAGCAGACAAACATTATTATTATCATGGCACTCACATTCGAAAGGAAGTCAAAGACAAATAAATTATAAAAATGAATATTTAATCAGTTGTGTTCAGTGTTAGGGGGAAAAATAAAAGTAGAAGATGAGAAGTAGCTGTGCTGGCCTGGGACAGGGATGAGGGCAAAATTCCATTTTAAACAGAATGGTCAGGGAAGGCCTCACTGAGAAGGTGATATTTGGGTACATACTTGAGAGATAAGAGAGTGAGCCCAGCCGATAGCCGGGCCACAGGAAATACCAAGTTCAAGTTCTTGAGGTGAGTGAATATAGAAAAGCAAGAAGGCCATTGCAGCTGGAAAGGAAAAATAAAGAGAGACAGAGAGAAAGAAAGAGAGATGAGTGATAGATATAACGTAGATGAGCCAAAACTTCTAACAAAGGTTTGCAGAATATTGTATTGACCTTGACTTTCACTCTGAATGAAATAGGATGCTATTGGAAGATTTTGAGTAGAAGAGTGACATAATCTAAGTGCTTAAGACTTAAGCACTGAGCACAGATAACACAGGGAAAGAAAAGAACCAGGAAAACCTATTAAAAGAGTTTTATAATAATCAATGCAAGAAATAAAGGTGCCTTGGACCAAGTGGTAATGTTGGAGGAAATGAAGTGTGTTCAGATTCTGAATATGTTTATTTTGAAGGTAGAGTCAATAGCACTTACTGACAGTATGGGTATAGGATGGAGAAAAAAAACAAGAGGTCAAAGATGACTATGGTTTTTGGACTGAGAACTGAAGGGAAAAAGTACTGAGATGATACGGAGATAATAAAGATGAGGGAAAGTAGATTTTAAAAAGAATATTGGGGGTTGATACTGGACTTGAGAAATTCAAAGATTAATAAGTACATGGTTACATCAAGGAAGCATCTGGAGTTTAGGCAAGAAGTCCACACTGGAGATATAAATTTGGGAGATCTCAGAATATAGATACATTTAAACGTTGTTACTAGATGAGATGACCAAGTTGGACTTAAGGACTGGAAATCTACTTAGAAGCTCTGTAAGGCATAGCTTTCTCCTCCCCTGCCTCATATTGATCTCAGTGACCAAATACTTTAAATATGTAATGTGTAACATCCAGCTGAAAAAAGCTTAACCCAGCTTCTCCTGGCTCAGTTAGAAGGTCAGCTCCTTGGAAAAAACTGCCCCCAAAGGTGGAAAAAACTCCAGTTGGAGCCTCAAATGTGGTAATACACAAGATGTTCTCAAAACAAGGCTAATCACCAAATAGGGAGCTTGACTAATTGGTTGAGGATGTTTTCTGCTCTGGTCATCCGTTGGCTGGTAGAACAAAGAAAGACCAAGAAAGAAGCCCAATGGCTAGAACACAAGAGTATGAGTGTGCCTCCATTTGTGTGGGTCCCTAGACAATTCCTTTCACCCCACCATATTTGATTTTATCATAAACATCCCTAAGACTCAGCATACTTCCTAAGATGTTTTCCAGAAAATATTACCAGCAGAATTATGAAGGTTAAAAAGAGAGAAAAACAAGCTCCTATACTGAAGCATTTTCTTCTGCAACAACTATTAAGTTATTTCTTCCTAATTTCTCATCAGTCAGCACACAAAATCACATAGGGACATTTTCACAGGGATGGTAGTTTTTATGAAATAAAGAACACACACAGTCAAAACTCAGGGGGCAGGGCTTTTCCACAACAAAGGGCAGCCTAAGGTTGAATCCATCCACTCAATGCCTTCCTTCTTACTCTTGACCCCGAAGCTTGGAATTTAGTGAGTGCTCCAGAGCAGAGATGTACCAGGTTAGAAACTAGCCTTAGTTTAAATCAGTGGGTGTTGGAATATCTAGAAATAACTGGTATGAAAGCTGGACAGAAAAAAACTAATGTTCCAAAATTTTAGACAATTTAGAATTAGAGCATAAAGGATTGATACTCTAACTACGGAAGGTCTGCTATTGTTACTAGTCTGCGAGTCCCTTGTGGGTGAATACCACCTCTATCTTGTTCCCCCAGCTTTCTTCAGTTCGAACACAGTGTGATGTAATACAGCTCCAGTTGGGAGAGAAGTCAGGAGGGCAGAATCCAGTGGGCCTGAGTTGGGCCAGAGGCAAACCAAGGTCCTATGAGAGAACTACAGAAGAGAGACATGACCAAGAAACTGGGAGGTGGTCAGTAACAGAAGGTACTCATTTTGAGTCCAGGACAGAGGAAGAGTGAGAGGCCACAGCAGAAATCTTAGGCACAGAATGGACAGCAGATGCACCAGAGGAGATGCTAAGACTAGAGACAGAGGCAGATCCAGATCTGAGCACCTCATCTCAGAAATCTAAGGGAGGGACGCCTGGGTGGCTCAGTCGTTAAGCATCTGCCTTCGGCTCAGGTCATGATCCCAGGGTCCTGGGATCGAGCCCCACATCGGGCTCCCTGCTCAGTGGGAAGCCTTCTTCTCCCTCTCCCACTCCCCCTGCTTGTGTTCCCTCTCTCGCTGTGTCTCTCTCTGTCAAATAAATAAATAAAATCTTTAAAAAAAAAAAAAAAAGAAATCTAAGGGAAAAGCGCTTCCACTGGGGCTCTCAAGAATTTTTACAGCATAAGCCTAGATTTTCAGTCCAAGTCTTCCTGCTTCTAAAGGGCCCTACCTATTTTTGCTTTAGGGCAATTTCAGTTAGACCAAAAAGATTAAGAAGCAGCATAGCAGCCGCAGCTGAAGAAGCTGCGATAGCTGGACAGGGTGTGGCCAGCCAGAACAAAGCAGAACTAGGGAGTCATCCAATGAGAGGCACCAACACCAAGAGAGTCTTTGATCAAAGGATAGTTTGGCAGGCTCCAAATCCCTGTTGGAAGATAATGATACCACCAACCTTGCATGCAGTGGCTTCTCCTAACTTTTCCTTGTTCTGCCTAATAGTTGCAAATTGCAGTTTTAGAAGTAGCAAGAGTTTTGTAGTAAAGTTATGAGCTACTGTTGTTACATATTAGCAAAACCCTTTTTTAAAAACTTGGAGAACATAGTGGGGTTTTTTTATTATTATGTTATGTTATGTTAATCACCATACATCACATCATTAGTTTTTGATGTAGTGTTCCATGATTCATTGTTTGCGTATAACACCCAGTGCTCCATGCAGTACGTGCCCTCCTTAATACCCATCACCAGGCTAACCCATCCCCCACCCCCCTCCCCTCTAGAACCCTCAGTTTGTTTCTCAGAGTCCAGGGAGAACAAACCTCAGTTTGTTTCTCAGAGTCCAGGGAGAACAAACCCTCAGTTTGTTTCTCAGAGTCCAGGGAGAATTTAATTTTTTTAAATGTTTACCCTAAACATATATAATTTTTTAATTTCAGCTAAATTTTTATTCTCTGAATTTATGAAAATCGACTAAATTCTTTTGGTGTTTCTTTTAGTTAAAAAGTAAATTTACACATCCTGTACTATATTAAGGAGTAGAGAGTGTGTTTTCCCGGTTCCACTCTAAGTCTCTTGACATTGTCTCTTTGAAATAAACAAGTACTATTAAAAATTCAGTCCCCCAAATCAAAGAAAAACATAGAATTAAGCCATTTTTCAATGAATTTAGATGATGTAACCAGGCCACACTTTGGCTATGACTAGTTCCGTGACTAAAATCACTTGAGAACTGCTTGTTTCTTGTCATCCTTTGGTCTTAAGAGGGATCGTGGGTGTCTTCTACTGAAGACAGGAGATCAATGGCCAAAAGCCAATGGAGACAAACAGATGTTGCGGTTACCAAGTTGGAAAAGGAATACATGAATTTCATTCCAAAAGCTTCCTGCCAGAAGTTCTATAAAGAGAAAATCCGTGCTTGATCCTCTACCTCCAGTTTGACGGAAAATATTCAGATGCATTTGTCTGAATTCATCAAAAAACCTTGGCAAGTTGGTGTTTCCAATACATAGGAGCCAAAAAGAATAAGTATACAGCTCTTATGTATAGTAATCCCCACCAACCTCAGTATGCACATTCTTAGAAAACATGTGTAAAAAATTGAAGCAAATCCTACATATAAACAAAATTTTACCTTCCACTAAAATACAGGAGCATTAACAAGAAGGAATGAGTATGTATTGTTGCTGAGTAAACTCATTTCAGAAAATTTCAGGTATGTACTCTTCTCAGAAACCCAGAAAATCAAGGAACAAATATTATTGTTTCATTATAAGAAAAAGGAAGGGGACAAATTTAATGTGTTTCTATACAAATTTTTGAACAAAAGATCTTTTATAAGTAGAAAATGTGGCATTTTATTTCAAACACTATGTAACTAGAACCTATCCATTTGCTATGGATTTCACTTGAAGTCTGTGGTGTGGAAATGAAAGAGAGAGAAGCTTAAGCCTGGAATATTGGCACTAATGAGTCAAAATCAAGGAAGAGGGAGTGTTACTTTCCAGAAAATACCTTAAGGCCAGGAATATGTGGGAAAAAAATCAAGTAGGATCGGATGGTGATAACCAGACAAGCCAGAACTCCTGACCACTGTCCAGAATGCAGATTTCCCTGATATAAATAGTCCTGCAGAATGCAAAGTTGTAGTCACTGATGTGTATATAGATGTATGGTAGGCAAATTCCTAAGATAACCCCCCACCCCAAAGTAACCCATGCCCTTGTAAACTCTCCTAGAGTGTGAGCAGAACTTGTGAATATGATATCATCCCTGTAATTGTACTAACGTGATATGGTCAAAAGGAGATTTTCCCATGAGTATGACATAACTGCATAATCCTTTCAAAAGCACAGAGTTTTCTCTGTCGTGTGGCAGAAGGGAAAGACAGAGATTGAAAGCACCATTGTTGACTTGAAGATGGAGGAGGCCTCAACCCCAGACCTCAGGACAGCCTCTAGGAGCTGAGTCTTCCCTGGCTGACAACTAGCGGACAATGAAGTTCAGTCCTACATCCGCATCAATTCTGCCTGCAAACAACGAACTTGGAAGAGAATCTCAAGCACCAGGTGGGAACTGCAGCCCTGGACAACACCTTGATTTCAGCCCAGTAAGACTCTGAACAGAAAATCCAGAAGCCCAGACTTCTACACAATTGTAACATACTAAATGGCTTGTTTCAAGCCACTAAATTTGTCATTATCTGTTACACAATATTAGAAAATTCTTCCAAACTGATCATTGGGTTTGCTGAATCATCTGTCACTAATCTGAGAAGTCATCTGAATAGCAGGTATAAACTGTCTAAGAGAGTCTTCCAACTCTGAGATTCTATAATTTTAATAACATTCCCCAATAATGTATCCTGTTAGTCACCTGTTTAAAAATAACCTCTTGAAATGAACTGAGGACATACTTCTTTCATATCTGTGAGACATTTCTGCCTAGAAACTGTTAAAAATAAAATCCAGAAAGGATATTTCAGAATTTTTTTTAGTAAACAATTTCTGTGATTATTGTACCATAGGGGGTTTGTGTTAAATTTCAGCAAATTTACAGCATTTTATGGGAAATATTTTTACTTCGGTGATCTGAACCTGTGTGAAAATTTTAAGTTGTTTAAATCACATGCTCAGGGCGCGTGGGTGGCTCAGTCGTTCAGCGTCTGCCTTCGGCTCAGGTCATGATCCCAGGGTCCTGGGATCGAGCCCCGCATCAGGCTCCCTGCTCAGTGGGAAGCCTGCTTCTCCCTCTCCTGCTCCCCCTGCTTGTGTTCCCTCTCTCGCTGTGTCTCTCTCTGTCAAATAAATAAATAAAATCTTTTTAAAAAATCACATGCTCATTTAATTTCACTTTAGACTGTTTTCCAACATGAGAATTTAAATCAACATCCATAATTTCAAAGGATATAAATCGGGTGGCCTCAAAATGGTAAGTCAACGGGACCAAGTATAGAACCCAAGAGCAGTGAAACAGATATGTTTCCATTCAGTCTCTATATTCTTTATTCTGGAATAAAGAATTATCCCTATGCCTCCCCCAGTTTATGTCTGTTTTAAATAACTAGTACATATAGTAAACTACCATATGTGGTAGGAAAACCATATTATTTAAGAACACATTTAATGATACTATCAGGGTATGTTTAATTAAAACAAATGAGTCACAAACCTCAAATGAAATAACACCTCCTCTGGGTGAAAAGTATCTCAAAATATTTAAAAGAAGCTTTTCATACAAAACTTCTAAGCAGGAAAAAAAATTCTGTCTTTCCCCTATGGAATGAGCCTATATAGCACTTAAAAAAAAAGAAAGAAAGAAAGAAAGAAAGAAAAAAAAAATTGAACGTAATAGTTTTTAGTCTTAGTTTGTATTGCAATATTATATCACAAATAGTGATTCTGAAGGTGAGAAACAAAGTCTGGCTTTCAAAAAATATAGTTAGAAACATGACACAATACTTCTGAATAGTGATAATTCTTCAGTACTGAAAAAAGCAATCCTAACCAGTATGTTTAAATGGGATGTCCATGGCACAGAACAAATACAAAAATGTTTAAATAAAATTTAATAAGATATATTAAAAACTTAAGAAAATCTTTGCCAATATTATGGCAAAGCAAGTGTATCCAAGTAAATGAGCTAACATATTTAGCAGACTTAGAACAATGCTGAATTGTTATAAGTGCTCATCATCATCATCATTTTTATTTTTTTTAAGACTTTATTTATTTATTTGACATAGAGAGAGTGAGAGAGAGAGACAGAGCAAGCACAAGCAGGGGAAACGGCAGGCAGGGGAGAAGCAGGCTCTCTGCTGAGCAATAAGCCTTATGCGGGGCCTGGGATCATGACCCAAGCCAAAGGCAGCTGCTTAACCGACTGAGCCACCCAGGCACCCCCATCATCATCATTTCTAACTGTACTTTCCTCTTGGACATCTTTGACTTCCGTCTTTTTGTTATCTACAACAGTGGTTTCAGGTGCATTTTCAAATACGGGACTTTTTTTTTTTTGGTAATATGATTGAAGGATTAAAAGATTCCAAACAATGCCTAAACAAATCAGAAATAGCCACGGTGCAATTATTAGGGCCTATGGTGTCCAGAAAAGCATTCATGGTAGTGCTTATTCGTTTGTCACCACTTATTGCCATGTCTGCTCAGATCTGCTCACTTCTGACCAGGGAGACAACATTTGGTACTCTTCAGCGTGCAGGCAAACCCTCGTTGGCAGTCAGTGGACCTTATGCTAGTCCTCTTCCAGCTTGCCCCTCGGTACCCTTTTGCATGAACCTCTCAATTTATCATTTCAGCCCACAGACTTCACAGGATGATTACTCTGTGGGGAATAGAGATACACTGCTCCCATTTACCATCATTTGATGAACACCCAGGAAGGGATCCAGTATGCCATGGGGCACTGATTTTAGAACATGATTGCTCAATAAGCTTTTGTTCAACCAATTTATTGAATGAGCTGAAGAGTACAAATAGGAAACATTCGTATTTTTTTGCATATCTGTCTTCAAACATATCTGTCATATTTTTCTTCCCCTGCCCCTTGGCCATATCTTTGGCAGATTCCATAGCTTTCTGATTACTTTCAGGCATTAGAACAGTCTTCTTTTCCACCTCCTTTCCAGTTTAATTGAACTCCAAGCATTCATTTCTCACCCAATTTTTAAGTTTCTCTCCATCCCCAATTAAACATAATTCCCTCCCACTTACAGTTCAACTTGCCCCACAAGACACCTCTAAAGGACTCTGTTCTTGCTTCCTTCCACAGCACCCTCTCTGGTGCCAGGAGAGAGCACCCTCTCTGGCCCCCACCCGCCCTCCCATTCATGGAATCTGTCGTTCCGACTGCAGTGCTCTCCTCACTTGATTTTCAGTAGCTGCGACAGGCAGCCTCTCATACTGGAGATTTTCTAGGTAGAATCAGATGCATGCCCAGTGCCTGCTGAAACCAAGGTAACAGATCAAGACCACCCAAGGACTTGCTAATCCCCTCCGCTCTGGTGGCCTGCAGGTCAGTCAGCAACCAGCAGGGGCAAATCAGCAGTTCCCTCTCTCCACCAGTGACCCCCTCGAAGGCAGCCACCCCATTTCGCACGAGTTAGAAGAAAACAGCTCCATCCTACTGTGGCCAACAATCCTTTTCAAATTATCTTCCTCCTCAGATCCCTCTACTCCGAATTTATCATCCCATGTAACATGGGCTAAGGGTCCATGATATGATCATTTTTAATTTTCCTTTCAGCAAGTCCTATGGAAATATCAGTACTGGTCTTCGGGAACAAGAGAGCACTTAAAATCCATTGTTCTCAGCCTTGAAGCCCCTGCTGAAACTCTGTGACAATAAGAGGTCAACAAGAAGACAACATAGTATGCTCTAGAATGAGAAAAGAATAAACATATAGTTTCTGTGGGTTCACCTAACAATTACTTTAGGCCGTATTAAGAATTCAATCAGATACAGATCAGTAGCTCCAGAAGTCAAGAGAAGATATTTCCCAGGTAATTAGAGAAATAGAGAAAGAAATCTTTCAAAATAAAGTCAGATCCTTCGTGGCTCAATTAGGTTGGATGATTGCCCCCGCATCCTCCTCCTGTCCTTTCAATTTGTGTGGTGGTTTTAAATATGTCCACAAATTCTTTTATACTCATCTCTTCGAGAGGTGGAGCTTAACTCCCCTCTCTTGGAGTGTGGTCTCAACTTAGCGATTAACTTCTAAGAACTAGAATGTGACAGAATTGATGGTTCAATTCATTGAGGATCCTCCTTGTTTTTTCTCTTAGATCATTCTCCCCTACTAGTGCTGAACAGTATAATTCTAACACGAGTTATTTAGAAGGACATACACAAACTAACATAATGTGAATCTGTTTATTAGAAAATTATACCAAGCTCCATAGCCACATGACCACTCGTAGGTAATGAAAAGAAGATCCCCAACGTAGAAAATTATTGCTCTTTCACTGATATTTGAAATCCAAATATTAAAACTTATTCCTATTCATTTGAGATTCGATCAGTACTAAAATTAAAAAAAAAAAAAAAACCCTCAAGTAGGGGTAGTCCTTCACATTGTTATGGATACATTATTCTTTTCAGTATGAATGAAGTATGTGAGATTAGGATATGAGCCACGAAGGAGGGAAAAGGAAATGATAAACAAAGCTGAGAGCACTAAGGAAAACCTCACAGTCTTTCTAGTCATTCTGAGGGTGGTCCTGTGTGCTTTTCAGGCTCTCGAATTATATGGCATCAGCTTCCAGAAGGCAGAGGCCCAAGTGTGTGTCTGTTATGAAGAGTACCTAACACAATCCAGTCAGCAGAACGCTAAGCCACAACAAAATCATCAGGCACCAGATAAAGTCAGACATCTCTCCTAATAAGCAGCTGTTAGACTTGGACCTGTCAACGGCATCACACATAACTTCCTGGACATTTTTATTAGGGTCACCTAGAAACAACATCATCAACAAACAGCAAGACAAAAAATTCACCCAAGGAATAAAACCAGACTCCTGGAGCATTGCCAGTCCTGAAACAAAACTCTCAGCCACTCGGCTGAGCTGTGTTAGGATGTATGTGATCACTGCGCTGTGTTAGGACGTATGTGATCAAGAGATGAAGGCTGAACTCCGCGGCAATTGAAAGGAAAACCGAAGAGATGGGACCACAGACAGGACAATTAGAAAGGGCCACAGTGATGAGCGGAAGCAAAAGGCCTCTACTCCCTATTGGAATCAAAAGCAAAAGCAAAGAACAGGCTATGCTGGGGATCAAAGTGCAGTGTTGGCAATAATCAGAAAAGAGACTGTGGACTTGTGGCTTCATCTCACTCAAATGTAGAAAAATCTAACCAAAAAATATAATAAGCATTTGTTAATATACATATACACACAGATAATCAACCACACAGGTTGTGCCCTACTCCTGTCAACAACCTGCCCAAAATACACACACACACGAGCAAGCTACCACCACCTCTGAGCCCACTTCTGGAACAATTTTTCCATTTCCCACTGAGACCCTATGGAATTAAAGGGAGATCATTTTCTGCACATGTAAAATGTTATATTAGATGATTGCTAAAGCCCTTGTGGCTCTGAATCTTTGACATAAAGAACATTTGAGACCACATGAAAACAAAATTTCATCATAAACCAAATTAAAAAAAAAAAACCAATTTAGATTCCAGTGAAACTATGTTCAATGGGAAAACACAAAATGGCTAGAAATATGAGGCATATATTACTTTGACACTCTAGATTTTTTTTAACCACAGATTGAAACTAGACATTATTTTAGAGTGGGAAAAGCCATTAAAGTTGATTTTTGTCAATTTTATGTTTAGGTCACAGATGTTAGCATGACATAATACTTCTAGTTTATGGGGAAAATTAGAACAGAATGTTCACAACTCAACTGATCTATAACCTGCCTGCAACATTACTTCATTTGACTTTTTTAAATTTGAAATGTGGCTTTGACAATTAAAAGGATTCCACAATAGATCCTAGCTTAGTAGCTTGATGGGAGGATCTATAAAAAGGAAGCCATTTTTTTAATTATTAAATTATTTATTGCTTATGAACCCAAATTATATTCTCAACTTGCCATTACTTCTCTATGTATATTCCATATATTTTTAAAGAGTTTAGAGATAGACAAGATATGCGTTGTCATATGTATTGTATTTCATAAACATACAGTTAACTTTTTTAAATTGTGTATTTAGAGAGGCAGCATGGTATGCAAGATGATTTCTTGGCTTCCTGAATCAGAAGATAAAATGTCTTCTTACCCTAAATAAGAGAATTCCCAAATAATTTTGTAGCTAAACTCCAGTACCACCTCACAAAGATTAAAGAGCATGTTAAACTACCTTATGATATAGAATTTGTTTTCCAATATCATGCATAAACAAAGCCTTGTGACTTGCAGATGGTGCCAGAAATTAATTCACCAGTAAAGCAAAAACCCTTCAATGTGAAAGCTTTACTCTCCCTTTGGGCTCTGTAGTTTGTTAGTTCCCTTTATTATTCATAGGAAGACCCTTCCACAGTGCCTCTAGTGCCTAATAGACTCTTCAGCCACATTCATAAATATATCACTCTCAAACCACCTCCATTTAGCATTGGTATAAATCTGTGGTCAGAATAAGCATATATATTTATAATTCTTTTTAGGCCACAGGAAAATCAGAATTAGAAAACAGTTAAGTCATGGTGAGTGCCTTCTGTCCCAGTGTGAAAATACTGAGTAAGACATGAATAAATGAGATAGGTCCAAATATGATGAACCACTTGGAGGCCTGCAGATTCTTTAGGTTCACCTGTGATAATCAGAATATAATGTATCTTTCCCAAGAAGAATTTTATTCTTCTGCCTTTCAAAATCATTACAGTCAAGCTAAAAAGACTAGATATCTCACAACAACCAAGAACTTGAGGTGGAAAAATTCTTTCAAGATTTTCTGTTTCAGACACATGAAAAAGTGCTCAACATCACTCGGCATCAGGGAAATACAAAGCAAAACCTCAATGAGATACCACCTCACACCAGTCAGAATGACTAAAATTAACAAGTCAGGAAATGACAGATGTTGGCGAGGATGTGGAGAAAGGGGAACCCTCCTACACTGTTGGTGGGAATGCAAGCTGGTACAGCCACTTTGGGAAACAATATGGAGGTTCCTCAAAAGTTAAAAATAGAGCTACCCTACGACCAGCAATTGCACTACTGGGTATTTACCCCAAAGATACAAATGTAGTGATCCGAAGGGGCACATGCACCCCAATGTTTATAGCAGCAATGTCCACAATAGCCAAACTATGGAAAGAGCCTAGATGTCCATCAACAGATGAATGGATAAAGAAGATGTGGTATATATACACAATGGAATATTATGCAGCCATCAAAAAATGAAATCTTGCCATTTGCAACGACATGGATGGAACTAGAAGGTATTATGCTAAATGAAATAAGTCAATCAGAGAAAGACAAGTATCATATGATCTCACTGATAAGAGGATTTAGAGAAACAAGACAGAGAATCACAGGGGAAGGGAGGGAAAAATGAAACAAGACAAAACCAGAGACAGAGACAAACCATAAGAGACTCTTAATCTCAGGAAACAAACTGAGGGTTGCTGGAGTGGAGGGGGGTGGGAGGGATGGGGTGGCCGGGTGATGGACACTGGGAAGGGTATGTACTATGGTGAGCACTGTGAATTGTGTAAGACTGATGAATCACAGACCTGTACCCCTGAAACAAATAATACATTATATGTTAACTAAAAAAAGATTTTCTGTTTCAGGGAAATACAAAGCAAAACCACAATGAGATGCCACCTTACACCAGTTAGAATGGCTAAAATTAACAAGATAGGAAACAACAAATATTGGTGAAGATGTGGGGAAAGGGGAACCCTCTTACACTGTTGGTGGGAATGCAAGCTGGTACAGCCACTTTGGGAAACAATATGGAGGTTCCTCAAAAGTTAAAAATAGAGCTACCCTACGACCCAGCAATTGCACTACTGGGTATTTATCCCAAAGATACAGATGTAGTTAAAAGAAGGGGCACCTGCACCCCAGTGTTCATAGCAGCAGTGTCCACAATAGCCAAACTGTGGAAAGAGCCCAGATGTCCTTCAACAGATGAATGGATAAAGAAGATGTGGTTCATACATACAATAGAATATTACCCAGCCATCAGAAAGGATGAATACCTACCATTTACATAGACATGGACAGAACTGGAGGGTATTATGCTAAGTGAAATAAGTCAATCAGAGAAAGACAATTATCATATGGTTTCACTCATATGTGGAATATAAGATAGCACAGAGGATCATGGGGAAGTGAGGGAAAACTGAATGGGAAGAAATCAGCGAGTGAGACTAACCATGAAAGACTCTTGACTCTGGGAAACAAACTGAGGGTTGCTGGAAGGGAGGTGGGGGGACTGGGGTAACTGGGTGATGGATATTAGGAAGGGCATGTGTTGCAATGAGCACTGGGTGTTATACACAACTAATGAATCAATGAACACTACATCAAAAACTAATGACGTTCTTACTATATGTTGGCTAACTGAATTTAAATTAAAAAAAAGATTTTCTGTTTCAAATCCTTTCTTTATAGTTGAGGAAACTCAGACTCAAACATCTGTCTGTCTAACATCTGTTAGATGTTGAACTGAGACACTTGAACCTGGGTTCCTAAGGTTTTTCTCCAGTGTTCTTTCTTTAAAAACAAAACAAAACAAAACAAAACTTTTTTTATTGTGGAATATATTGTGCATAAATATATATACACACATAAACACAGAGAGACACATACATATACATAAATACACATATATATAACATATATCCATTTTAAACAATATTTTAAAAAATGTCCATGTTCTTCCACCACCATGCTTTAAAAATAGAGTCTCACCAGGATGCCTGGATGGCTCAGTTGGTTAAGCCTCTGACTCTTGATTTCGGCTCAGGTCATGATCTCAGGGTCGTGGGATTGAGCCCCACGTGGGGTTCCGTGCTCAGCGTGGAGTCTGCTTGTCCCTCTCCTCTGCTCCTTCCCCTTCTCTCTCTCTCTCTGTCTCAAATAAATAATTAAATAAATAAATAAAATCTTTTAAAAAATAGACTATCCCCAGTGTAGATTTGAAACCTCTTATCCCTAATATGATAGGATCCCCCTCTCTCCATCTTAGGTAACTACTATCCCAAATTTTTATCTTTCCTTTGCTTTAAAAAAACATTTACCGGGGCGCCTGAGTGGCTCAGTTGGTTAAGCGACTGCCTTCGGCTCAGGTCATGATCCTGGAGTCCCAGGATCGAGTCCCGCATCGGGCTCCCTGCTCGGCAGGGAGTCTGCTTCTCCCTCTGACCCTCCTCCCTCTCATGCTCTGTCTCTCGTTCTCTCTCTCTCAAATAAATAAATAAAATCTTTAAAAAAAAAAAAAAAAAACATTTACCACATGAAGACACAGACTCACCCATGCTTGCTCTTGTTTAGCTTTACCCATTTTGTCATTTATGTAAATTGAGTCATTTCAAATGTATTTATCTGTCATATTTTTCTTAGCACTGTATGATTTTGATATTTATACATATTGATGTGTGTAATTACAGTTAATTCATTTTCACTGCCACAGAGCATTCCACTGTAAGCATATAGGACAATCTGCTTTTCACCTCTTCTACTGATGGACATTGCATTGTTTCTGGCTTTCACTCTTACAAGCAATGCTAATCTGAATGGTCTCTTATGTGACACCTGGCACAAACACGCAATAGTATCTCCAGAGAATATTCGCTAGAAATGGAACTGCTGGGTCAAGGGTATTCACATTTTCAACTTTATAAGGTATTACCAAACTGGTTTCCAAAGGAGCTATACCAATTTATCTAACTATTCTTCTTTCTTGATAACATTACCAACATTTAGTATTGCGAGAATTTTAATTATTGCCCATCAGTAGATGGGAAATAAATTCATACTCCATTTTAATTTATATTTTCCTTGTTGCCAATGAAATGTAACACTCTTTTGTGTATTTGTTGTCACAGCTCTTCTTCTCTCAAAAGCCTGTTCACATTTGCCTTCATTCCTATTGAATTATTAATTTTTTTATTATTGAGTCATAGAAGTTATGTATTAATTCTGGCTATTAATCCTTTGTTACTTTTTTGTGTTATTGATATATTTTGATGAAAAAATTATTAATTTTAATATTGTTTAATTTTAATTTTACTGGGTTGATGATGTCCTTTAGATTTAGTGGTTTCTGCATTTTATCAGATTTGACTCTAACTGAATTATACAGACATTCCCCCAAATATTCTAGAGGTTGCAATGTTTTGCACTTCACATTTAAGTCATGGACCATTCTGGAATTGATTTTTTTTATTGTTTCATGTACTCAGGCTTACATTATTGTGTGAGACTGTTTCCAGATTTTCTATTAGGTTCCATTGGCCTATTTGTCCAATCTTGTATTAATATCCACTCTCCCAATCAATCTCAAATTATAATAAATCTTGATAAGGCAAAACTAAAATCGTTTTTTAGAATGTGTTGCTTCTTCTTGCATCTTTGCTTATTCCATTACAAATTTTATAATCAGTTTATCAAATTTCATGAAAAAATCTCCTTGGAATTGTTATTGCAAATGCACTGAATCCAAAGATCAGTTTGGGGAGAAACGACATATTTGTGGAATCCTCCTAGGCATAAACATGATTTACCTATACCATTACTTACATATTTTCCCCTAGATCTCCAGTGCAATACTAAATAGAAGTGGCAATAGTTGGAATCTTGTCTTACTCTTCACTTAAAGGGAGACACGTTAAACATATAATTATATTAAATGAGCACAAAATTACAAGTCGAGATAAGAGTTGAAAGAAAGTGTCAATTGAATTCACAATGTGATGCAGCAGGAGTTAATTTGCTGGGCTGTGAAAGAAAACACATTCTTGACACACAAATTCTTTGGAATGGGGGGAGTATGGTTAATAGAGCTTGGAGATCAAGAAGGAAAGGGTGCAGCATGAGGCTGGAGAGGTAGGCTGAGGCCAAACTCTTCATGCCCTTGTAGGCAAGTTGCAGAGTAATAGATTTCAGTTTAAAATATTAATTAGTTAAAACCTGTTAGTCACAGGTTAGTCACAGTTAGTCACAGACTTGACATATATTTGTACACATGGAAAATCCAAAAGAAATCTCAGGCTAATTGTTGCAGCACACTATGCTATACTGTGAAGAACTGCTGTGAAAAACCAGAGGGTATGGAGAAAACCAATTAATAGATTATAATCATATGGACAGAACTTCATTGTAGCTCACATTTTAGTGATCCTGTTAGAGAGAGAAAACCAATCAACCAACAATAAGTAGTATTCACTAGAGCTTGACCATTCTTTGCCGTATTTAAGAGTTCAAACCATTCCTTGGTCCTAAATGAGAAGCAATAATAATACACTCCATTTCCTACCCTCTTTCTCAACCTCTCATTTTTTCATCCAAAACCCATCTACAGAGCTATCTCCCAGCTGAAAAGCCAAAACTGCCATGCATAGCAATGTAAAGTAGATAACAGGGTAGGTAAGAATAATGGATCCCCAAAGATATCCATGCCCAGAACCTGTGAATATGTAACTTTGTATGGCAAAAGGGATTCTGCTGATGGGATTATGCTTAAGGATATTGAGAGAAATTGGGAAATTACTCTGAATTATCCAGGAAAGCCCATGTAATTGTAAGGGTCCTTATTAGGGAAAAGAGGAAGGTGGGAGAGTTAGAGCCAAAGAAAATATGATGATGCATCTTCCCAGCCACAAGCCAAGGAATGAGGCAGCCCCTAGAAGCTGGAAAAGGCAAAGAAAAATTCTCGCTTGGAACCTCCCAAAGGAACATAAGCTCTGCTGACCCATCTTAGACTTCTGACCTCCAGAACTATATGATAATAACTTTGCGTTGTTTTAAGCCACTAAGTGTGTGGTAATTTTTTATAACAACAATATGAAACTAATACAGATGGGAAGAGGTTGTGAGGAGTGTGGGGTTGTTATTTCCACTTTCCAAAACTATTCCCGCCCAACCAGTAAAAAATGTCTTACCAATAAATTTTATTTTTAAGAAAAAAAAGCATCAAAATGTGTCCATTCAGTTAGATAAAACAAGAACTTATTGAATGCTTAGATTCCAGTAACCAAGCTCAGGGAAATGAGTTTGGTTAAGGACCTTGTGATCATGCAAACCAGAATGTTTGTTCCTATTGATTCAGTTTACTTCAGGTCAAAAAATAGACATTGAATTTGTAGTACTTGTAATAGGAGCTGGTAATACAAAGATTTTTTTCCATCGCTCCAAAAATTAAAAACACTCCTAAGAGGGGAGACCAACATCTACACAAAAAATATCAGTATAATGAAGTAAGTGCTATGAAAGAAGTAGTGGCTGCAATCTGCAGGTGCACAGATTAGAAAAACTGCAGCTGAAGACAAGAGGGAAGCCTTCCTGGACCAGGTGCTGCCTGAGCTGGAATGTAAAGGAAGGACAGGGTTCATCGGTAGAAGCACTGTCATGAGCAAATGCAGAGAGACAGAAAGCTCATGGTGTTTGGGGGAGCCACAGGAAGTTTTGTTTCCATTTTGGGCATTAAGTTAAAGGTAGAAAAACAAAAGGAGACTGAAAAGATAGACACAGAATTATAGAGGTTCCTGCATGCCATGGGAGTAGATTTTATTTCATCTTATAGGTGATAGAAAGCTTTGGAATGGTTTTAAGCAGGGCATCAGCAAGATCTGATCTTCACTGTGTGTAGATCCCTCAATGTCCTAGTGAAGATATACCTATGAGAGCTTGAGCAGAACAGGGAGACAGACTATTGTATGCTCCAAGCGTCTAGATCAGAAGTAGGGCAGTAGCAAGTAGAGATGGAAAGGAGGCAGACCGGAGAAGTGATTACAGAGATAGATGAGCAGCGTTTGCAAAGGAACTGGATTGGTGGTTGAGGCATAGGAAGGGCTTAGAATTACCCTACCTCCCGGGCTGGGACAACTGGATATTCTTTGGGGTCATAATTGAAAAAGGAAACACAGGAGGGGAATTTTGATGGAGGGGAATAAATGAGTTCCCTGTGGAACACACTGAGCACCAGGGAGAATGTCAGTTCCAGTGTGTGGAGGGATAGAAAGAAAGAACAAATCCCTGATTGAGCCATTGGAACTAAACTGAGCTCACAAGAACAATGGCTTGTTCTTGCCTCAGAATTATTTATCCTAAAAGATTTTTTGTTGTTGCTTATTGCCCACCATTTGTGTTTTTTTCTGCTTTGAAAGACTTAAGGAGAGGTTTTGAACAGCTGACCTGTACAATTCTGTATATTATCAAGTTAAGAATCCAGGGACTAACGGGCAACAAGGAGACCTGAATATTAT
This sequence comes from Phoca vitulina, assembly GCF_004348235.1. Taxonomy (NCBI): domain Eukaryota; kingdom Metazoa; phylum Chordata; class Mammalia; order Carnivora; family Phocidae; genus Phoca; species Phoca vitulina. Next base: position 15,248,681 of record NW_022589714.1, read on the forward strand.
AGAGTTATCAAGGAAATAGATGTATATAGTTCATAAGTAAATGAGTCTTAAGTAAATTGTGGAGTGGCTATAAACCTTGCTCTTAGTGTAGGAGTTTATTCCAGAAGATCCTTCTAGTTGGAAGTACTTGCTTCTGGCTGAATATGGTACTATTGTTAAATTGCTTGTTTGGATTCTTTTTTTTTTTTTTTTTTTTGGTCTCCTATGAAATTAAAAGGGTTTTTTTATTATGTTAATCCCCATATTACATCATTAGTTTTAGATGTAGTGTTCCATGATTCATTGTTTGTGCATAACACCCAGTGCTCCATGCAGAATGTGCCCTCTTTAATACCCATCACCAGGCTAACCCATCCTCCCCCGCCTCCCCCTAGAACCCTCAGTTTGTTTTTCAGAGTCCATCGTCTCTCATGGTTCATCTACCCCTTCGATTTCCCCCGCTTCATTCTTCTCCTCCTGCTATCCTCTTCTTTTTTTTTTTCTTAACATATATTGCATTATTTGTTTCATAGGCACAGATCTGAGATTCAACAGTCTTGCACAGTTCACAGCGCTTACCAAAGCACATACCCTCCCCAGTATCTATCACCCAGTCACCCCATCCCTCCCACCCCCCACCACTCCAGCAACCCTCAGTTTGTTTCCTGAGATTAAGAATTCCTCATATCAGTGAGGTCATATGATACATGTCTTTCTCTGATTGACTTATTTCGCTCAGCATAATACCCTCCAGTTCCATCCACGTCGTTGCAAATGGCAAGCTCTCATTCCTTTTGATGGCTGCATAATATTCCATTGTATATATATACCACTTCTTCTTTATCCATTCATCTGTCGATGGACGTCTTGGCTCTTTCCACAGTTTGGCTATTGTGGACATTGCTGCTATAAACATCGGGGTGCACGTACCCTTTCTGATCCCTACTTTTGTATCTTTGGGGTAAATACCCAGTAGTGCAATTGCTGGATCGTATGGTAGCTCTATTTTCAACTTTTTGAGGAACCTCCATACTATTTTCCAGAGTGGCTGCACCAGCTTGCATTCCCACCAACAGTGTAGGAGGGTTCCCCTTTCTCCGCATCCCCGCCAACATCTGTCATTTCCTGACTTGTTAATTTTAGCCATTCTGACTGGTGTGAGGTGGTATCTCATTGAGGTTTTGATTTGGATTTCCCTGATGCCAAGCGATGTTAAGTACTTTTTCATGTGTCTGTTGGCCATTTGGATGTCTTCTTTGCAGAAATGTCTGTTCATGTCTTCTGCCCATTTCTTGATTGGATTATTTGTTCTTTGGGTGTTGAGTTTGATAAGTTCTTTATAGATTTTGGATACTAGCCCTTTATCTGATATGTCATTTGCAAATATCTTACCCCATTCTGTTGGTTGTCTTTTGGTTTTGTTGACTGTTTCTTTTGCTGTACAAAAGCTTTTTATCTTGATGAAGTCCCAAGAGTTCATTTTGCCCTTGATTCCCTTGCCTTTGACGATGTTTCTAGGAAGAAGTTGCTGCGGCTGAGGTCAAAGAGGTTGCTGCTTGTGTTCTCCTTTAGGATTTTGATGGACTCCTGTCTCACATTGAGGTCTTTCACCCATTTCGAGTCTATTTTTGTGTGTGGTGTAAGGAAATGGTCCAGTTTCATTCTTCTGCATGTGGCTGTCCAGTTTTCCCAACACCATTTGTTGAAGAGACTTTTTTCCATTGGACATTCTTTCCTGCTTTGTCAAAGATCAGTTGACCATAGAGTTGAAGGTCCATTTCTGGACTCTCTATTCTGTTCCATTGATCTATGTGTCTGTTTTTGTGCCAGTACCATACTGTCTTGATGATGACAGCTTTGTAATAGAGCTTGAAGTCCAGAATTGTGATGCCACCAGCTTTGCTTTTCTTTTTCAACATTCCTCTGGCTATTCGGGGTCTCTTCTGGTTTCATACAAATTTTAGGATTATTTGTTCCATTCCTTTGAAAATAGTGGATGGTATTTTGATGGGGATTGCATTGAATGTGTAGATTGCTCTAGGTAGCATTGACATCTTCACAATATTTGTTCTTCCAATCCATGAGCATGGAACGTTTTTCCATTTCTTTGTGTCTTCCTCAATTTCTTTCATGAGTATTTTATAGTTTTCTGAGTACAGATCCTTTGCCTCTTTGGTTAGATTTATTCCTAGGTATCTTATGGTTTTGGGTACAATTGTAAATGGGACTAACTCCTTAATTTCTCTTTCTTCTGTCTTGTTGTTGGTGTATAGGAATGCCACTGACTTCTGTGCATTGATTTTATATCCTGCCACTTTACTGAATTCCTGTGTGAGTTCTAGAAGTTTTGGGGTGGAGTCTTTGGGGTTTTCCACATAAACTATCATATCATCTGCAAAGAGTGAGAGTTGGATGCCTTTTATTTCTTTTTGTTGTCTGATTGCTGTGGCTAGGACTTCTAATACTATGTTGAATAGCAGTGGTGATAGTGGACATCCCTGCTGCGTTCCTGACCTTAGGGGGAAAGCTCTCAGTTTTTCCCCATTGAGAATGATATTCGCTGTAGGTTTTTCATAGATGGCTTTTATGATATTGAGGTATGTACCCTCTATCCCTATACTCTGAAGAATTTTGATCAAGAAAGAATGCTGTACTTTGTCAAATGCTTTTTCTGCATCTATTGAGAGGATCATATGGTTCTTGTTCTTTCTTTTGTTAATGTATTGTATCACGTTGATTGATTTGCGGATGTTGAACCAACCTTGCAGCCCAGGGATAAATCCGACTTGGTCGTGGTGAATAATCCTTTTAATGTACTGTTGGATCCTATTGGCTAGTATTTTGGTGAGAATTTTTGCATCCATGTTCATCAGGGATATTGGTCTGTAATTCTCCTTTTTGATGGGGTCTTTGTCTGGTTTTGGGATCAAGGTAATGCTGGCCTCATAAAATGAGTTTGGAAGTTTTCCTTCCATTTCTATTTTTTGGAACAGTTTCAGAAGAATAGGTATTAATTCTTCTTGAAATGTTTGGTAGAATTCCCCTGGGAAGCCATCTGGCCCTGGGCTTTTGTTTGTTGGGAGATTTTTGATGACTGCTTCAATTTCCTTAGTGGTTATGGGTCTGTTCAGGTTTTCTATTTCTTCCTGGTTCAGTTTTGGTAGTTGATACATCTCTAGGAATGCATCCATTTCTTCCAGGTTATCTAATTTGCTGGCATAGAGTTGCTCATAATATATTCTTATAATTGTTTGTATTTCTTTGGTGTTGGTTATGATCTCTCCTCTTTCATTCATGATTTTGTCGATTTGGGTCATTTCTCTTTTCTTTTTGATAAGTCTGGCCAGGGGTTTATCAATCTTGTTAATTCTTTTAAAGAACCAGCTCCTAGTTTCGTTGATCTGTTCTACTGTTCTTTTAGTTTCTATTTCATTGATTTCTGCTCTGATCTTTATGATTTCTCTTCTCCTGCTGGGTTTAGGCTTTATTTGCTGTTCTTTCTCCAGCTCCTTTAGGTGTAGGGTTAGGTTGTGTACTTGAGACCTTTCTTGTTTCTTGAGAAAGGCTTGTATTGCTATATACTTTCCTCTTAGGACTGCCTTTGCTGTATCCCAAAGATTTTGAACAGTTGTGTTTTCATTTTCATTTGTTTCCATGAATTTTTTTAATTCTTCTTTAATTTCCTGGTTGACCCATTCGTTCTTTAGTAGGATGCTCTTTAGCCTCCATGTATTTGAGTTCTTTCTGACTTTCGTCTTGTGATTGAGTTCTAATTTCAAAGCACCGTGGTCTGAAAATAGGCAGGGAATGATCCCAATCTTTTGGTACCGGTTGAGACCTGATTTATGACCCAGGATGTGATCGATTCTGGAGAATGTTCCATGGGCACTAGAGAAGAATGTGTATTCTGTTGCTTTGGGATGGAATGTTCTGAATATGTCTGTGAAGTCCATTTGGCCCAGTGTGTCATTTAAAGCCTTTATTTCCTTGTTGATCTTTTGCTTAGACGATCTAAAAATCTAATTTAAAATCTAATTTGTCTGATATAAGGATTGTCACCCCAGCTTTCTTTTGGTGTCCATTAGCATGGTAAACAGTTTTCCACCCCCTCACTTTCAATCTGGGGGAGTCTTTGGGTCTAAAATGAGTCTCTTGCAGACAGCATATCGATGGGTCTTGCTTTTTAATCCAATCTGATAGCCTGTGTCTTTTGATTGGGGCATTTAGCCCATTTACATTCAGGGTAACTATTGAAAGATATGAATTTAGTGCCATTGTATTGCCTGTAAGGTGACTGTTACTGTATATTGTCTGTGTTCCTTTCTGGTCTATGTTGCTTTTAGGGTTTCTCTTTGCTTAGAGGACCCCTTTCAATATTTGTTGTAGGGCTGGTTTCGTGTTTGCAAATTCCTTTAGTTTTTGTTTGTCCTGGAAGCTTTTTATCTCTCCTTCTATTTTCAATGACAGCCTAGCTGGATATAGTATTCTTGGCTGCATATTTTTCTCATTTAGTGCTCTGAATATGTCCTGCCAGTCCTTTCTGGCCTGCCAGGTCTCTGTGGATAGGTCTGTTGCCAATCTAATGTTTCTACCATTGTAGGTTACATATCTCTTCTCCCGAGCTGTTTTCAGGATTTTCTCTTTATCTCTGAGACTCGTAAGTTTTACTATTAGATGTCGGGGTGTTGACCTATTTTTATTGATTTTGAGAGGGGTTCTCTGTGCCTCCTGGATTTTGATGCCTGTTTCCTTCCCCAAATTAGGGAAGTTCTCTGCTATAATTTGCTCCATTATACCTTCTGCCCCTCTCTCTCTTTCTTCTTCTTCTGGGATCCCAATTATTCTAATGTTGTTTTGTCTTAGGGTATCGCTTATCTCTCGAATTCTGCCCTCGTGATCCAGTAGTTGTTTATCTCTCTTTTTCTCAGCTTCTTTATTTTCCATCATTTGGTCTTCTATCTCACTGATTCTCTCTTCTGCCTCATTTATCCTAGCAGTTAGCGCCCCCATATTTGATTGCACCTCATTAATAGCCTTTTTGATTTCTACTCGGTTAGATTTTAGTTCTTTTGCTTCTCCAGAAAGGGTTTCTCTAATAACTTCCATGTTTTTTTCAAGCCCAGCTAGTATCTTTAAAGTGATGATTCTGAACTCTAGATCCGACATCGTACTAATGTCCATATTGAGTAGGTCCCTGGCAGTCAGTACTACCTCTTGTTCTTTTTGTTGAGGTGATTTTTTCCGTCTTGTCATTTGTCCAGAGGAGAATAGATTAATAAGAGAACAAAATGCTAACAGGGTAACAACGTCCCCAGAAAATATACTCTAAACAAATCAGAAAAGACCTGAAGCAGTGGGAAAAGAAAGGGAAAGAGAGAAAAAAGGAAAAAGAAAAAAAAAGAAAAGAAAAAGATAAAGATAAAAACAAACAAAAACAAAACAAAAAAAACAGAATATGATCAAATATGATCAGGCTGGTATATAGATCAGTGCCACACACTAGATTTTGGGTGTATTTTGGTCTGTTAGAAGAAAGTGCCTCCCAAAATTTTAAAGAAAGAAAGACTTATATATGTACAAAAATAAGGGTTGATATGATGAAGGGATGGAATATGACTGTAAAGATGGAAATTATAAAACATTTTATAAAAGGAATTGATAAGAAGTTGTTTGAAAAAAGAAAGAAGAGGATTTAAAAAAAAAAGAAAAGAAAAGAAAAAGGAGAGAATGTGATCAGGCAGGGGAGTAGGAAAAAACCATACACTAGAGATTTAGGGTATATTTTGATCTGTTAGAAGAAACTATCTCAAAATTTTAAAGAGAGAACAACTTATATATATATATGCCAAAAATATGGGTAACTACTATGAAGGGATAGAATATGACTCTAAAAATGAAAAATAAAAATGTTTTTTTAAAAAAGGGATTGATACGATGTTGGTTGAAAAAGGGAAAAAGAAAAATTCAAAAAAAAAAAAGACAGTTAAAAAAAAATTAACTTTGAAAGACTAAAGAATCATGGTAAAAAAGCCATGGATTCTATGTGCAGTATTCCCCTAGGGCTGGATTCTGCCATTCTCATTGATCGGTAAACTTGGTCTTGGCTGGCTGTTCTTGCTGATCTTCTGGGGGAGGGGCCTGTTGCCGTGGTTCCCAAATGTCTTTGCTGGAGGTGGAATTGCCCCACCCTTGCCCGGTCCGGGCTAAGTAATCTGCTCAGGTTTGCTCTCCGGAGCTTTTGTTCCCTGCAAGCTTTCCGTACAGCTTTGGAGGAGAGTGAAATGGCGGCCTCCCAATCTCCGCCCCGGAGGAGCCGAGAATTCGGGGCGCCGCTCCTCAGTGCGCCCCCAGAGAAAAGCCGTCAGTCACTCCTGTCTCCCCCGTCTCCAGCCTCACTCCGTGCTCACCCGGCCTGTGACCGAGTGTTTCTAACTCTGGCACCCGACCCCGTGTAGAGTCTCCAAACCCAGCAGATCCCTGCGGTGCACTCCCGCACCTCTCCTCCCCGGGGAAGAAGGTGCTTCTCCCAGTATCTGCCGCTTGTTGGGTCCCTGCTGGAGGAGCAGGGGCCCGACTGTGCCGCGGATTATGGTTTATGGCAACCCCGAGCTGAGAGCCCACGCCTGGGCTCCGTCTCTGCAGCCGGCTTCCCTGCTCCGATACCTGGGAGCTCTGCCGCACTCAGGCACCCCCAGTCTTTCTGTGACCCCGAGGGTCCTGAGACCACACTGTCCCATGAGGGTTCCACCCCCCGCTTAGCCACTGGAGTGACATCCCTCAGCGGAGCCGACTTCTAAAAGTTCTGATTTTGTGCTCCGCGGCTCTATCACTTGCCAGAAGCGGCCGACGGAGGCCCCTCCCCTGCCGTCTATCCTCCCGAATATCGAATATAGCCTCAGATTCACTTCTCCGCACGTCCTACCTTCCAGAAAGTGGTTGCTTTTCTGTTCAGAGAGTTGTTGCTATTCTTTTCTCTGATCTCCTGTTGAGTTTGTAGGTGTTCAGAATGGTTTGATCCCCATCCAGCTGAATTCCTGAGACCAGACGAAATCCAGGTCTCCTACTCCTCCGCCATCTTGCTCTGCCCCTGGATTCTTATTTTTATTAGCATCTCAAAGATGATAAAGAATTGATCATGTAGAGGCGCCTGGGTGGCTCAGTCGTTAAGCGTCTGCCTTCAGCTCAGGTCATGATCTCGGGGTCCTGGGATCGAGCCCCACATCGGGCTCCTCGCTCAGTGGGAAGCCTGCTTCTCCCTCTCCCACTCCCCCTGCCTGTGTTCCCTCTCTCATTGTGTCTCTCTCTGTCAAATAAATAAATAAAATCTTTAAAAAAATAAAAAAACACAAACAATGAATCATGGAACACTATATCTAAAACTAATGATGTAATGTATGGGGATTAACATAACAATAAAAAAATTTAAAAAAAAAAGAAATTAAGTTTCTGTATTTTCAAAAATAAATAAATAAATAAATAAATAAAAATAAAAAAATAAAAAAAAGAATTGACCATGTAGCAACAAATATTTTAAGATAGCTTAACATAAAAACAGTCCAAACCCATATATATACGTATACCATATACATATATATGGTATATATCAAACCCATACACACACACACACACACACACACCATGTACCATATACATACCATATACATACATACATATGTATACCATATACATATATATGGTATATAACAAACCCATATATATGTATATATGCTATATACATATATATATATATACCATATGCATATATATATATATGGCTGGGTGAGAACACAAAAGAAAAATCTTATTCAATCTCAGGGATACAAAGCAGTTATATGTAGCATACATTGATAATTGAGAAATTCTTTAGAAAGCAAACTAACCACATTAAAAATAAAATTGAAAATGTTATAAATTTTTTAAAATCTTGAGTAGCAATGTAAATAACTTTTTCAAAAAAAAGTAGGAAACACAATACAGTCCAGTCCACAGAAGCCATATTGTATGGTTCTGTTTTATATGTATGATGTGAAACCTCTAGGTGAAAATTCTAATTCTCTCTTCATGAGCATTAATCAAAATTGTCATTTAGCCATTTTGTCTTTAATGCAGACTTTTCTCTTCATAAGTAATGGATAAATTGAGGACATTCCAAAACCATAAAAAAAGCAATAAAAGACCTCAAAAATTGTTCCAATATATACGTCTACTCTCCAAATAAAAGTAGTCAAGATAAATCTGTGGTTACTTTCAAATAATTTCACAGATGACTATTACCCTGCCTCCATCAGTAGCCCATTCCAGTATTTCAACACAGAAACATCTTCTTGGATTTTCATTCCCCTAAATATTTTTTTTCTAAATTGCTTGAGTTCTAAGATTACAAATCAGTGGGATATAATCATCTTGAGATAATTTTTATAATTTAATGGCAAGCAGATGCTATTCCAAGGGGGGCTGCTATATCTAAACATCTCCCTTGGAGTAGCCAGTTATGATCTAAAGAAAGGCCTCTTATGTCATACAGGGTATAGCATTTTTAGAAAGAGACATTATTTATTTTTAATCTTTTTGCCCTCACCTGTCTTTCAGAAACAGAATGGACTCTGTTCCAGTTCTATGATTGTGCAAAAAAATTACTCCCAAACCTAATAGGATAGAATAAGCCAGGGCCTCAGCCAGAGGACTAAAAAGGCTGGGCTCTGCAATCGTATGAAGACTTGTTTACGCACATGTCGGGTAGTTGATGTGGGCCCTCAGCTGAGAGTCTAGCTGCAGGTGGAGCCTAGAACAGCTATGTGCAGCTATGCTGCCTAGACCTCCTCACAACACAGTGGCTAGGTCCCAAAGGTAAACATCCCAAGAGAGAACAAGGAAAAAGCCATATCATATTTTGTGATCTAGTCTCATAGGCCACACAGCCTCATTTCTACCACATCCTGTTGGTCCAGGCATTTCTAAAGTCCACCCAAAGAAAGGGACCATCATCTCTAACTTAGGACAGAGAATGGCATGTCACATTGTAAAAAGAGCATGTAGGATGGGCAATACAGTGATGTGACCCTTTTTAGAAAATACAATCTGCTTCAGGCTAGATTCCAGCAAGAATGTGTCACACATCAAAGGACATCATTTCTAGGAAACAACACTATTCAATTAATATCAACAGATTTAGGGCGCCTGAGTGGCTCAGTCAGTTAAGCATCTGCATTCGGCTCAGGTCATGATCCAGGAGCCCTGGGATCGAGCCCCGCATCGGGCTCCCTGCTCGGCGGGAAGCCTGCTTCTCCCTCTCCCACTCCCCCTGCTTGGTTCCCTCTCTCACTGTCTCTCTCTCTCTGTCAAATAAATAAATAAAATCTTTAAAAAAAAATCAACAGACTTAGAATAATAATGTGACAAACATATGTAAAGAAGAGAAATGTCTTTCTTCTTATTTTAAATACTATTGATACAGTATCCTCAGGGGGAAAAATATACAATTGTGCAGAGTTTTACATAGACAGTGAGTGAATATAAATTTTGAAACACAAATAATTCCAATTTGAGGAGAACATTCCAATAAACCATTGTATACACAAGAAAATAAACAGCTGCCACTACACAGCTTGAATAGTAAACAGTGAGATCACTAAAGGGATGTGGAAAGATAGAAGATTCTGGTACCAGTTACAAAAGAAAGAGATACATCTTCAAATGCTGGTGAGGTGCATTGCAGATTGTTGTGGGAAGGCAGTACAGAATTTGTTAACATACAGATTGAACTGCTACATTCAGAAGAACCGCTTGGAATGAAATGATTCCAGTATCTTCTGCTTGCTGAAATTACCAAAATTTATCATGTCATAGAAATCTAATATCTCCTATTTTGTTCAATCTTCTTAAGCCTGGGTACTAAAACTAAGCCACAAAAATGAAAAATAAAAAAAAGGAAGAGACAACAACTCGTTCCCTTAGCCACATAAAATATGTAGATCATGGTAGACAATCAGATACACAATATAGTTTGCTCCTGTTACCAATGCAGACTATAATGTACAGTTATTGTTTGATATTCCCAGAATACTCCAGTTCCAATGCCTTCTGAGAGCTTCCTCAGAGTTCTTTCCATCTATATGGTCTTTCTGGGAACTGTTAATTGCTTAAAAGATTTCAAACCTCTGGCCAAAATTGGTTGATATGGAAATGGAATCTGACTTAAGCCATGACAAGGAAACCATTCTTCAGGATTTGAGGACTTGGTAGCAGGAGCTGTAAGATGTAAAGCAGGGAGCTAGGAATTGCCATGGCTTTCACCACAAAAGCTATTCTGTTGCAAATAAAGAATGAAAACAAATTTGCAACAAAAGTTGCAAACGGGGAGTCCTGACATCATTGTGTTCTGTTTGTTCTTGAGAACCAATTATAATACTGCCCCTAGGTTCTCCCACGCATTAGCCAGAAATTACACACTGAGCAACAAGGAAGAGAACACTGAATCAATAGTGGCTACAGTTTTTTTTAGTTTAGTTTTGTTTTGTTTTGTTTTTCTCTCAGGTTACAGGAAGTCTGAGGCTGATGAAAGGATGACATCAAAGACCCAGGTTCCCCTCCGCTTCCCTGCTCCAACACTCTTGGATTAGAGCATTGTCAGTGGGATAGGAGGTTGCTGCACCTCTTAAGTTTGGTGAGACTCCACAAAGTAGTGTGTCTGAATTTCAGGCAAGATGAAGAGCAGGCATGGGGCAAAGTGCAAAACTTTTCTGTTTGAGATTTTATTTGAGAAAGGGAGCTTTTCCGGGAACTCCCACCAGACATAGGGTCACTCCTAGCTATAAAGGAGGCACAGATTTTTAATTTTCTTGAAAAGTTGAGACTCATAAATTACCAACATGAAGGGAAAATGTTCAAAAATTTCGATTGGCCACAACTGAAAAGTATCCACTAAGCCCCAGTATACTTTAAGTTCGTAAAGTCACTAACCTACCTGTCCTTAAGCCAGCTAGAGTTTCTGAAACCTAGAAGCAAATGCACAAACATAGTTGATGTCTTTTATTTATTTATAAAGTTTATAATGACAAATACACTGCATCTTGCTCCTCTCAATTATCTTGATATGTCAATTATCACACACACACACAAAGTAATGGCTAAAATGAACATCCTAGACACAAGAGCAAGGAATATCTTGAAGTAAACACCTTTTGAATGAATGAAGGATGTGGCTTAAGGATAGACCCAAAACATAATAACAAGATTTCGGGTAAGTTCAGCTATCACGGGTTTTTGTCCTCTGAGACACTGGCTTTCCTTATAAGATTCATAGAACTTCCGATATTTTTTCTACCACAAGAAAGAAAAATACATGTAAAATGCTAAGCATAGCATTTGGTGTCAGGTGAACCCCAGCCCATGTCTGCTCTCATTATTAAACCTGTCTCTGTCCTGGGCTCTTCTAGCAGCTCCAGGTTCACATCTCAGTTACATCCTGGATAGTTTCCCCTGGAACCCTCTCGTCACTCAAACTAAAAAGTGTTCCTTGTCTTCCTACAAAAGGTAGATTTCCTTACACCCCATTTCTGTGTGAACCCCAATAAACATAGTCACCTAGGCTTGACGTTATATTCGTCTCAGTCACTTTTATCTCCCCTATCCATCTCTACTCAGCCTTTCTAAGCCTCTGAAATAAATTGCTGCTTTACCCCGGACACCCACCAATTTCTCCTAGGCTGTTTCACAGCAGCTCGTGATATCTGAGACCAAAAAAGAGGAAACCTGTTGGTTTATTACAGAAAATGGAATGCTCGCAAACCCTCCAAGTCAGCTGTGGGAGGAGGCTCTACAGTGAGGAGGGTAGCTGGACTTTGCAGCCCAGACACTCCACAGTTCCCTCAGAGACCTCTCTGCAATGACCATCCCTTTTCGAGGAGCTGGCTTGAGGCGATATATGACTCTTCCTTTAATACCCCAAAGCATGATAGACTTGGCTATAATGTTTTAAATAATATTTTATTAAAGTTTGGATAACAGAAAGAAATAAACAGAAATAATGGCATATTTTCAATGGCTTAAGCCTAATTTAAAAGTTATGGCTTACTTCACTTCAGCTTGAAGGCCCTTGTTTAGTAGGCACTATTTGGGATTGTCCCAGTGTTGACTTCTGCAGCTCACATACTAAAAATGGGATTTTCTGTTCCATGGGGTGCCTGGGTGGCTCGGTCGGTTGAGTTGGTTTCTCAGGGTCCTGGGATCGAGTCCCATATTGGGCTCCCCGCCCAGCGGGGAGTCTGCTTGAGATTCTCTCTCCCTCTACCCCTCCTCTGCTTGTGCATGCACTCACTCTCTTTCTCTCTTTTCCTCTCTCTCTCTCAAATAAATAAATCTTTAAAAATGGGATTGTCCCAAAACACAGCTAGATTCTTGAAAGACAGAGACAGAGAGAGACAAAGATGGGGTGGAGGGAGAAGAAGATGGACCGAGGCTGGGGTGGGGGGGTGGGGTTGGAGAAAGGGAAGGAAAGGAGGATGGAAGGGAGAGAGGAAGGAAGGGAGGGAGAGAAGAAGGAAGAGAGGGAAGGAGGAACAAAGGGAAGAAGGGAGAGAGAGAAGGAAGAGGAGAAGAAAGGAGAAAAACAGAAAGGAAGTCCCAGAGCAGTCATGTATCTATCACCTGTGAAACTAAAAAAAAAGTTTAAAAAAAAATACAAATTCTATTAACTCAGACTCTCCAGAAGTGGAAAACTTTTTAAAACTCCCCAGGTGATTCCCAAGCTCACAGCCACTTGCCATGGGCCACAGCACTCAGTCCCCTGACAGATACCTGGTAAGCCAAAGTGAGGGGCGCAAGCAAGTGGCGGAGAGCAGAAATGTCTGTGAATTCTCAAGCTTATCTTAACCTTCCATGTGACTTTTTCTTCCAATTGCACAATTTAGCAGTGTTTGTCTTAATGTAAAAATTTCCCCACATCTACAGATAAATAAATGCCTTAGAAATGTGCATTTTTTTTCCTGTGGCTTTAAGAACCAGAAAAACTTTTACTCCTTTTGAGAAGCACATGACTAGAAAGAGAAGTGGTCCCTCCATTCCCTGCCAAAGGCCCCGTTTCGGGGTTCCTATTTTGGATTAGCCTCTCCTACCGTGACTAGCCTTAAGGATATCTTCTTGCAGGAGAGGGGTTTCTCCCCGCCTTCACAGGAGGCCCTCCCCTATGGAATCAGCATTTGGGGTGCCTCTCAATTCTACTCCCTGTGTTTTCCACCTGTCAGCTGTTCTGTTGCTTTATTTCGAGCTCCCATTTTTCTCTGTCCTGATTCCTAAAATGCATGCCTTCCTTCCCTTTCTACCCAGCTTCCACCTTGTCACTTTATTTCCCATTTTTTCATGCACATCTTGCCTTATTATATTCCCCTGGCCTTCAATACTAAATTCAAAGGTTCCAAACAGAACACCTGCTCAGAGTAATCCCTTGGCCCCGGTCCTAATCTTCTAGCGTTGCTGGTGCTGTGAGACTCCCAATTTATGACTCTGCAGATTCTTACAGTCTGGTAACCAGTCATGTCCCTTCCTCCTTCCTCGAGCCCTCATTCCTGTTCCTGTCATTAATTTTTATTGTTGAACAGCAAGATCAGCTAAATTGTCTGTGGAGCCCAGGGCAAAATGAAAATGTTGATTCCTTCGTTCAAACATTAAGAATTTCAGGAAAGCAAGAGTGGAGCATTAAACCAAGCACAGGGTCCTTCTAGAGTGAGACTTTATGTGAAGACAGCCCTAGCTGCCATCCTATCCAAAGACTTTCTACTACATATTTTTATCTTCTGGAAAGCACCTGGTAACCGGCTTTTCTGACACCAGCCGTCTAGTCGTCCTATCAAGTGCCTCCATTTTCATGATCCTGCCATGCCATACCCTGGCTCATTCAACACAGAAAAACATACTGTAAAATCACTGTGCCATGTCACTACCCTCACACGTCTGTCCTGCTTTTTGACACAAATGGCTATGTCTTGCCTCTATACTTTTATTCAGGCCATTCCCTCAATTTGGAACACCTGTAATTCACTCTACCATTACACTTAATTCCATCATCCCAGTCCTAGATAAAATGTCACCCATCTATTCATCGCTCCTCTTTGCCCCCAGATGAAATCACCTATCCTTCCTCTGAAGTCTCATAGCTTTTATGGTCTGGGTCATCCAGAGGGCTATTATTACTGTGTTGCATGTAATTTGTTGTCTGTAGATAGTGGTCTGCCTCCCCTGTCTTAATATTGGGCTCTGTCTTTATCTCCCCCAAACCCTGGACAGGTAGTGTGCTCAATACATGCATTGATTGTCTACTGAGTTTTGAGTCTAATTATTTTGAACATACCAAGCAAACAAGTCCTTCAGCCTCAGACATTTAAATGCTTCCCTTTCCCAGTCTGAGAGGGCATTTCTGCTCATTCTTTGCCTCGGAATGAGACCAAGATGTTCATGTATAGCAAGAGGAGAGGGAAGGGGAGGAAAATAGAAGAGGGAATTGGAAATATTCCCAGTTCCTCCTAAACTGGGAGATGTCCAGACCACTTGATTTATTGGTAGTGTCTCTCTCAGGCTTTAGACATATGAATTTGCCTGTAAACACAAAATGCATTCCGAAGGCAAATGCGTTGGGGATTCAATTGCATATTAATGCATTCGTGGTTTCTGTTTTCATCCATTAGTGAAGATGACTAAAAGCAGACTGTATAAAATGAATATGGCAGTAAGGAAACGAATGAACTAATGAAAGTCCTTATTTTATTTTAATTTTAGAGAATTGGGTGATTTCTGAAATGTACATTCAGCAGCATTGGGAATTTTATTAACTTACTAAACTCACTATGTATTAGTTATAATTGTGTCTTGAGGATTTAAAGACTTATAAAATATGGTCTCTGCTTCTGGGTAGAAGCAGAAAATTTTATGCCTTCTAGAAGAGGTGGGTCCTTGTGTCTGGAATGAGGTGGGGAAGGGATAGCAGCAATAAAAAGAAGTAAATCATATGGTGGTAAGTAGAAAATAACAAGAGCAAAGGTCATGAAAAGAACTTCCAGGTGTTGGGGTCTGGACTTCCTCTGCCCCAGGAGAAATTTGTGCTGAGAAACAAGTGACGCAGCAGCCAAAAGATGCCAGGTGGGAATCAGTGCAGAGCCAGAACATCTGTTTGGGAGTAGACATTAGATGCGAGGAACAAGGACAAGCTGGGCCAGAAGAATGTTCAATTTACTGCAACAGGGACATCCAGGTATTAGCAAACAGAACTGCTCCTGGGAGTTTTCTCAAATTACGAAACAATATAATACCCTCCCAAGCACTGCTTTCAGTTTATTTTCTTTTAGAATGAAAGGTCATTTCACGTCCCGGGACATTGTTAAAAAACTATCCTCACAAAGAACCTTATGACATACAAGGAGTAAAAGACATAAAATGGCTTTTAAAGCAGAGTGAGCTCTTATTTGGCCAATAGTTGACTATCAATACAATGCCATTAGGAGCAATGCCATCTCTTATTTGCTCTGCCTTCCCTCCTTCATGAACTGAAAAAAAGAAAAAGAAAAGAAAAAGAAAGTGAAGTGGGGGATGAAAGAGGACAATCCCTGCATTTAGAAACTAAAGGCAATGCATTGCATGTCCCAAAAATGTTATTGGCAAAAATGACACTTTCCCCAAAAGTGGGTGAATGTCATCAGTCCCATTAGAATGCTAGTATGAATCGTATAATATTAGTTAACACTTTAGAAAGTGTGGGTGGAAAGATACAAATGTAGTGATCCGAAGGGGCACATGCACCCCAATGTTTATAGCAGCAATGTCCACAATAGCCAAACTATGGAAAGAGCCTAGATGTCCATCAACAGATGAATGGATAAAGAAGATGTGGTATATATACACAATGGAATATTATGCAGCCATCAAAAAATGAAATCTTGCCATTTGCAATGACGTGGATAGAACTAGAGGGTGTTATGCTGGGCGAAATAAGTCAATCAGAGAAAGAGAAGTATCATATGATCTCACTGATAAGAGAATTTAGAGAAACAAGACAGAGAATCATAGGGGAAGGGAGGGAAAAATGAAACAAGACGAAACCAGAGACAGAGACAAACCATAAGAGACTCTTAATCTCAGGAAACAAACTGAGGGTTGCTGGAGTGGTGGGGGGTGGGAGGGATGGAGTGGCTGGCTGATGGACATTGGGGAGGGTATGTACTATGGTGAGCGCTGTTAATTGTGTAAGACTGATGAATCATAGACCTGTACCCCTGAAACAAATAATACATTATATGTTAATTTAAAAAATTAAAAAAAAAAAAGTGTGGGTGGAGAGGAAGAATTGGAGAGGAGAATAAAAGTCCCAGAGAAAGGTCAAAGACAATAACCTATCCATCTGGGGCCCCATCTGGCCTGGGCAGGCCATCATGCGCTGCACCAAGATGTAAGGAGCACCCCTGGGAGGTCCTTGAGAGTAGAGGGTGTCTTGGATGTGGCAACAGAAATGATGCAGACACCCTGAAACCAACACTGTCTTTCCACTCCCTGAAGAAGAGATCATCAAATAATACATATGACAATCTTGGTGCTGAGCCCAGATTCTCCGATGGACTGCTTTCTGGGGGAAAGGGCCTGAAAAAAACAGGCTTATAGGAAAGTTTAAGAAGTATGCTTTAACATGGCTTTTGGAATTGTTTGGAAGCGAGGGAGATGATTTGTTTTATTTTTAAATTTTGTTTCATTTTGATTCTTGAGAACCATATGATTTCAGCATCATCTAGAATTCTCTGACTCCAAATGGCTGCTGTGGCATCCGAATTAAAACAGAATGGTAGTTAAAAAGACTGGAAAGTACTATGTGACATGTATTAGGTTTAAAAGGCTGGAGGGCACTTCTGCAGTACCTAACGGGCAGCTGACCCCAACTTGGCTACAACTGCTGTGGAGATGGCAACAGAGAAGACTCTATCCTAAAATAAGGTCAACAGTCAACAATTTAGGGAGGTCCTAACAGGGGCCTTGCTGATCAACTGTCCTTAATTGCCACTTTGTACCACTATCTTTTCTGACTCTGGAAGGTTCAGAGCAGGAGAGCTGAGAAAGGGAGGCACACAGATTACGCGTCTAGATCAAGTGCCCCAATCCTACACGTGGTATAGTCACAGACCACACAGCAGACCACCCTCATTTCCAGCAGGTAAGTGGCAAAGCCGAGTCCAGAAACAAATCCTCTGATTCTAAAGTCCAGGGCTTTTTTGCTACATCACCATACCTGACTTAGGTCTTTCTAAAATAATGAAACATTTCTGAAGAGTGAATCAGCATTAGAGAAAAGAAAAATGTATGGAATTTATGTCAGTACGGCTGGAATTATTATTGTTAATTTTATCTAGCACAATCTCAGCCACCATATCGGAAACCTCCAACATATGCTGGACAATTTCCACCCCTAAGATTAAAAGAGATAAAATTTAGCATTAGAAGTATATTTTCTATTGGCCAGGCACAGTGTTATTTGTTTTATGTATGTGGTCATCACAGTCTCCAGCCTGTTATAATCCCAATGTTACAGGTAAAGCCGCTGGAGTTAAACGACTCCCATAACCAAGCAGTGGAAACAGAGTTTGGCTAATTGAATATAGAATCCATGTGGCTAATCACTCCCTACACTGTCTGTTCTCACCCTCAGGAAGGCCTTTCTGTCCTGAGTGTATGAATTGGTTATATCTCAGAACAAGCATAGGTCATAGGACAAATGAAATGAAAGGTAGGAACCATTTAAGATGACATTTGGCTAAAAATACAGCTACTGATAAATGTAATTATATACATGCAGCATAACCTAGACAGACCCAACGACCCATTCCTTTGCACATCCAACCACACAGTTGGATGTGCAAATTAGTACAATTCATACAGCATTAATATTACACAATGGTCAATGGTTCTAATGTATACCCATTGGCTATCTCAATGTAAAAAAATAAGCTAAATAAATTACATGGATTTAGAAACTTTGTGACAGTGTTAATGTCTCTGAAAAGGATATGTGGTATAAATTTCCAAAGTTATCATCCCTCCCATTACTGGTTTTAATAGAGTATAAGTTTCCCTAAATAAATGCTAATTTCCCTAAAACTACAAAATAATTAGTTGATAAATGTTTAAAGAAAAATAGATTTGGGTACCAGGGGAAAAAAGAGTCTAGTAATTTTCCGTCAGATAATTTTTTCCAAAGCTTTGTTTGCTCTTAGATAATACAATATGTTTTGGATTTTAAATTTCAGACTTGGCATGACTGTATCTCAATGAGAAACACATTCTTTTGCAAAAAAAAAAAAAAAAAAAAGGCTTTGTTAGCAGAGTAAGCAAAAACTATAACTATAGTGAAAGATTATGCTCTCCTTCAGATAAAATCTGTGCCATATTTAGCCATCTGCATGGTGTAGTTTATTGCATACCAAAAAACAAACAAACAAACAAACAAACAAAAAACCCTTACAAATTACAACAAAAAGCTCTTTGTCACTTTCTTGCCTCAGTGCCAAAATTGTCACTGTTGGTTACTGCTCTAGATTGGATAAAAGGCGATTGTCAAACCACACTGTTGTCTTTGAGGAAAATTGTAGCTGTTAATACCAAAACCTCAGAGATGGTTAAGCTATCATGTTATCTCATGTGGGAGTGAGAGAATATATGGATATTGATAGATGGAAGTCTGGAAGCATAAAGAATCAATAGACATAATGAGTAAGTGCTACCAGAAAGTTGGAAAAGCATTTAAAAAGGCACCATGAGTTAATTGCTAATTTTACTTTGGATTGCATTTGTGCTTTTATATCTTGTCTCTAATACAAGCTATTCGTGGTTATTAATATTTAATTAGAGTGCTACGAAAACCCACCCCTTGGGATAAGAATTATAAGATTAAAGAGAAACAAAAAAAAACTAGTTTCAATATTAAACTTCAGAAACATTTAAGATGCAATAAAACATTAAAATAAAATGCAACACTATTAGAGATCAGAAGGTTTCAGCAAGAGATAATCTTTACCAGTTGTCAATACAATTCTGTATTAGAAACACCGATGTTTGTCTTTTTTTGTTCTTGGTCAAATTGTCTGAAATAAATTCAGCTAGACTGCTACAGAATTGTTTTTAAAAGAACTCAAAAAGATACCCCTCCCAAATTTTGAGTCAGGCAAATAAAATGTTTAGTTGAGGATGAGCTTTAAAACAAATGGTAAAAAAAAAAAAAAAAAAAGTGAGAAATGGGTAAGTGTTTGTTTCTGAGCACTCCATCTCACTATTGGAAATGTATAGGTGAAAGTTGTCCACAGGTGACTAATTGCAGGCACCAAAACCCATATCACTCCCTGAAGTCATAAAACATTTTTTCTCATTTCTTGTAAGACTTGCATAGAAAATAGTTTTCTCCTGCAGTGAGTTGTAAAGAATGCCGATACTCTGCCAAATATGTCACAAAGAAGATGGAAAACCGAACTATTGGTTATCAGTATGGGTTCTTTTAGCTCAGCTGACCTCATGATTACTTTCGTAAGGGACACTTGGAAGTATTTATCCAGTGAAGCATGTGAACCTTACAACTGTGAAGTAAAGATGAAGTAATGCCAAAAATCAAGTTGTACCAGATCCGGCTGTATTATCACTGGCAGGTGAAATAGAAAACAAACAAACAAAGCTTAAATCCCAAAGGCTTTCAGAAGAGTAAACCATCTAGTTTTTTGTTTTTTCTAAAATCGGAAGGCTTGAGCCTACATTTTTAACACAGCCTAGAAATCTGTAACATAAATGTTATAAATTCATAATATGGGCACCATGAGGAAAAAATATGTAATTGCCTAAAATGTTCTCATTTGTTAATGAGCTCATTAAAAAAAAAATAGATACTTCACTGGTTCAGTATTCACAACAACTACTCTGCATAAGATGCCAATGAGCTATGTACTATTTTCTGAGATGACATATATTTCCACCCATAATTTTACATAAGAAAGAGAAAAACTGGATTGCAAAGAATATTAAAGTTGTCAAGGACTTTGAAATCATCTAACGTCGTTTTTCATGTAAGATGTAAGACCTAGACCCTAGTGGTACAATCATGGAGCTTTAAATAACTTTGAATAACATTCTAAGGAAATGACTCCCTTTCCAGTTTTTCCCGTTCTGATTAAGTCAAGAAAAAGAATCTCAATTACTAACCTTTTTTAACAAAGAGAGAATTGGCTTCAGCTTAGAGCCTTAACGAGTCATGGTACCTAGGGTTGTGATGTATTGTATTTCTTTTTATAGGTGACTTCTGTTTATAGCATTGTTACCCATTTTCCAGTTACAGTCGTGGTAACATAGTTTCCTACCCAGATAAATTTGCTTTGGTAAAATAAGGGTTTTTACAGTATGGATACGATAATTTATTTTACAATGCTTCAGTGTGAACAGTAGGCTATGCATGTTAAACAAGTTGTTTCCAATCTATATTTCAGGAATGGCTGATTACCATTTGAGGCCCTAATGAGGACTCAAAACCTAAAGAGAACTATTCTTAAAAGATAGTAAGTCCCTAATCAAACCTATGTGAAATGCTTCGCCAATCAGTGTTATGTTAGAAATAATCTTTATTAGCTTAAATGAGTATTATTCGAGACAGGTGATGAATTATGAATACTGAACTGGCCCTACCACCCTTCCACGGGCGCTGCAAAACCACAGTGCCTCACTCCAGATCCAGAGCTGTGTTGATCCTGCATCCTTCCATTGCACAGAGGACGCAGATTAGCCTGATCTGATTAGAGGAATGGCTGTAATAATACTATGATCAGAACACTCGGATGTCCCGTTTGGAGAAAGCCTTTTTTGCTAGGGCCAGTGTACTTAGGGCAGAAGTGTGAATTTAAAGATACTGATAGAATGGATGGCCTCCTTTAGTGCTTAGCTGCTAATACCTTATGTCTTTAATCTTAAAATGCACACTTTTCTCACATTTTAACATGCCTGGAATTGGATGTGTCTTACAATCAATGGCATTTTACAATTATGATTAGTTGTGTTTCTCTTTCATTCTCAACAATCCGCAGTACTATTGTGCATCTTACAACAGATAGTATCTTAGTTTGGGTAAGATGTGGTGAATGTTCCTTCACTGGACAGAATTTTATCTAAGATTTTCATTCATTGCAATATATCATCTAGTAATGAAGTTGTCAGGAAGAGGAAAATATCCTTTACCAAATTTATAACTACTGGAGGACTAGCAATATTTACCAAAGAGATGTATCCTAAATGGCCTAATTGGCTTAAAGGTAATTTTGCTCATGGTACAATTCAGAACACTCAGTAAATAACAGTAGAGGCTCTAAGTAGATATATAAAGTATTAGAAAGTTTTATGTTTTATTTTTTTTAGAAAGTTTTAAATAAATGACTGAAGTTTAGGAAACATTAATCTGGCCAAACCCTACAAAGAAGAAAACTGAAAAATCAGTTAAGTGGTTGAGTGGTTTGACTAACATTCCACAGTAAACTGAATGGTGGGGTTTGTGTAATGACCAAGGTTCATTTGACTATTTTATGCTATGTCTTAGCTATCTATTGCTCCATAACAAATTGCTCAAAACTTAGTGGTTTAACACAATAAACATTATGTCACAGTCTCTCTGCATTGGGAATTCAGATGTGGCTTAGCTGGATGCCTCTGGTTCAGCATCTTTCCTAAGGTTGCAGTCAAGCTGTTGGCCAAGGCTGAGGTCTCATCTGAAGTCTTGACTGGAGGGAGAATTGGCTTCCAATTTCACTCACATGGTTGTTGGAAAGAGTTTTAAACGATGCAGATCTCCCTAGGGCCAATGTTTTTCTCCATGTCATTTATTCTTTGCTACAATAGACACTCAGCAACTTTTCAGATTTCACTGGTTCTTTCTAATATTAACTGCTAAGATTATCATGGCCATAGACAAAACTGTCAAGTGCATGAAAATTATAATTTAGTGCCTATTATATTCCTAAATATGTATTATATTTAGGAAAAACACTAAAAGGTTAACAGGACATTTCTTTGGATAATAGAATTATGGTTGATTTTGTTTTACTTCTTCATATTTTTCTGTTTTTTACAATAAGCATGTAAAATGCAAGTTATTATGTTTTAAAACTCATCAGCAATTTAAGTAAATTATGATATATGTGCTTTCATGTTTCCTTAAAATTGCATTATTTGCTGCATTTAGGATTTTTCCTTGAAAGTTCAGAATTATAGGTCTTTGGATATATTTTTCCCTAAATAAAAAGAGACTTTCAACCCTGTTGCCAAATTCACAACTTATGCCAAGTTGCAGGAGCAGAAAAAAAGGTAGAAGAAAAGGCCAAGTTCCTTTTGGACTCAGACAAGTCGAAGAGGTCAGAAGAGTCAAGTGAATTATTTTCCTTTATAAGTTTGGCTTCCTGAGCAGGTAGATCAATTCACAGTTTTCATTTCTGTCCAGTCAAATGTGGGCTGTATAAAGGAATCATTGTAAGGGAAAGCCTCTTTGCAGAATCTCTAAGTGCAGACATTTGGACGGCCAGGCCCTTTTCTCACCAAGCACAGCCTCTTGAGAAGTGGGTGTTAGGTGTCTAATAGCTCTGAAATGTTTTCTTACCTCCCTGTGCCCCAGGGTTGACTGCTAACTGATGTCCCAATTATTCTAGAGAACAAGTCCTATCTACTTTAAGAGATAAGTGCAGGGCCTAGTGTAAACTCAAAGAAGAAAAAAAAAATCTTAAAGTGATGCTGATTTAGCCTAAGGAGACTTTTGGGATATGTTATTTATATTTTGACAATAAAGACAACTGTATGGGTGTGTTTTTCCATTTTTGAAGAGAAGAAAACACAGAACTATGACCCCACACAAAGGACATGACATTTTTGTCCCCAACATATGATTTATTCTTTTTAAATCAAGATTGTTTACTTTATTAACAGATCAGAAAGACTTATTTTGTCTTAAATGTTTCCAGTATGTGATTCTTTCCAAGGATCCCACTGAAGTAATATAAACTTGTACATATGTTCACACACAATTATAAGCTTAGAAGAGATCATAATTCCATGACTTCATCAGAGTGGCTTTCAGGGCTGGAATAATAATTACAGCTATGTTCACTGTATTCGTTATGGCCTTCATAAAAAAAAGTCTTTATATGAAATAATAAGTCCCTTCAAATTGTTTTAGAAATAGCCTGGTATATAAATAGAATAAATAAGTATAATGGAATCCTACTGATGAATCTTATTTACGGTTCAGTATATTATTCTTTTTTTTTTTTTTTTTTTTTTTAAAGATTTTATTTATTTATTTTAGAGAGAGAATGAGAGACAGAGAGCATGAGAGGGAGGAGGGTCAGAGGGAGAAGCAGACTCCCTGCCGAGCAGGGAGCCCGATGCGGGACTCGATCCCGGGACTCCAGGATCATGACCTGAGCCGAAGGCAGTCGCTTAACCGACTGAGCCACCCAGGCGCCCCAGTATATTATTCTTAACAATTTATGGCAGCTTTCTTTCTGTTACTTAGCACTCCTCAATAAAAAATAACATGTTTGCAGATGGCTAGGAAAAGCAACTTCATGCAGTCAAGTATAGCCACAAAGAAAATCAGGAAGGCTAAATTTTAAATAAATAGGAAAGTGGATAAGAAAACTCCTCAAACTGCTTGATGGTTGGCATTTGCATTATACATTAGAAACTTTTCCTAAGACTTGAGTGGATTTCCAATGTGTTTTTTTCAACCTTGAGTACCATCTCATATGAAAACTATTATTAAAAATGTGAAGAAGTCATATACTTGAGACATCTGAAATAAATGAAGCTCACCTAGAAGTCTTCCTATCCCCTCCAATGTTGTGCCTTGTTATTTAATAAATCATGACTATCAAGATTATCAGCTATAGCTCATAAAAAAGAAAAAAACCTCAGTGTATTAAATTCTCATATTTAATAAATGAGAAAAGGAAGAAAGTAGCATATGAATAGAGGGAATACAGAAAGAAAAAGGAATTTTGGTACAATGTTATTCAAAATATTCTCTCAAAGTTGCATGTGATATACAGCTGTTTCCAAACTCACTTGCTGTGAAACTCTTCTTCTATTGTTTTGTTTTATTTTTGTTTTTGTCATTTGGCTTCTTGTGGGACACTGTGTCCTAAGGAATATGCTCGGAAAATAGCAACATTATCTGACAAAATTCATAGGCAGCTAGGTATTACAGTAGCCTGAAACCATGCTCATGCTACAAAGTTTAAGGGCCTATTATGTGTTCTACAGGAAAGGATTAATATAATGCTATAATATGTAGGTTTTTTCCTTAAGGAGTTTCCCATAAAGTGGTCATTTTAGGTCTTCCAGCTATAAATGTCTACCAGTTCTATGCCCTAGACCCAAAGGGGCACAGGTAGTAAAATAAATTCAACCAATCATCACTTCCTGTGTTCCTCCATTAAAATATTAACATTATCCCTCTTCTATAATTCTTTGCTCTCTTCACATAGGTTACCTATTACTACTCCAGGCAGAGAGAAGCCATTAGACAGAATTCTCCAAGGATAGTGCTTACCAGTGTTACCTGCCCTGAGCACGGAAACTGTGCATGTGAGAGAGACCCAGTAGATACATGTACCTGTAAAGATAGCTGAAGGCATTATTAAACCAAGTAGTCTATGATAATAGAATTTCTCAAGAATAACTATCTGTGCATTTTATAATAAGAACCCTTTTCGCTTCATGATATATATTTATATTTAATGATGAAGGAAGATAATGTGTTTTTTCATACCTCATTATCAAACTAGATATAAGTATTCCATCACTCTGAAGGAGAGCAGAATCAGAGCACAAAGAAAGACATAAAATTCTCAGATTCTTAAGTTCAAAAGCACAGTCCATCAGTATGGCGTAATATTTGATAGATAATGTGATTGGGCAAAATTTTTATCAGCATCTCTCACCCCAAAACCAGTTGAAGATCCTTAGACTAGTAGGTAGAGGAGATGGCTCTGCCATCTTTGCTCAGGCAGAGCTCCAGGGAAGGACATGTTCTGAGGGGTTCCAGAGTCAAGGGGCTTGTGCAGTCTGCCTGTCTGGAACTCTCGGGTGGCAGCCTGGCCAAAGCTCCTTCTGCCTCTATGGTGCAGTAGGGGATGAATGGCTGCAGAAGAGCCTGGGCCAAGTGGGCTCACAGCCCAGGGAGTCTTTTGCAGTCTATCTGCAAGTGGCGAAGTAAAACAGTAAAAGAGCTGGGAAGTTAGCGGAGAAAGGACCTGGAGATCTGGAGAGGCCATGTAGCCAGAATGAGCAGAACACAGACTGATGCGAACACAGGCATCTCGACAGACGCCAGCATGGGCTGCATAGTTCTCCTGAAGCCAGCACATTATGTAAGCCCCCTAGAACTTAGATGCTTTCCTGAAGGGAAATAAAACATTAGAAGATGTCTGAGCTCATCTGGAATTGGCTAGATTAAATTTCCTACCATCAAGCAGAATGAGAGCTAAGAAATTGAGAATTTAAATTGATTTGCAAGAAAAAGTTGTATTTTGGGCGCCTGGGTGGCTCAGTTGGTTAAGCGACTGCCTTCGGCTCAGGTCATGATCCTGGAGTCCCTGGATCGAGTCCCGCATCGGGCTCCCTGCTCGGCGGGGAGTCTGCTTCTCCCTCTGACCCTCCCCCCTCTCATGTGCTTGCTCTCTCTCATTCTCTCTCTCTCAAATAAATAAATAAAAAATCTTTAAAAAAAAAAAAAAGAAAGAAAAAGTTGTATTTTTCATATACCCCTGTGAAAATAGCACCCACAACACACTGACCTATGTGGTATATTCAGTAAGTTCTGATATTAATCTCAAGTTCTTCCTCACTAGAAAACTCATGATAACTGAGCCAGAGAAACCAAGACAAAGACACTGGCCTTACCAGGAGCCTCTCTGTCCCTCTTGTCTCCCACAGTCAATACCAATACAGCTGCTTCTGGGCTTTCATTCCTAAACAATCCTCTTTCCCTTGTATCTTTTCAAATTATAATTTTTAAGTGTTGAATCATTATCAGCTGATTTCTATGAAAGTTTTGGCTTCCCTCCAATTTGCTCAAAACAGTATTGGCTGTGAGTATGCAATGTTCCAACCTTCTTGTCTAACTATTTAAACTAACTTAAACTATTTAAACTAATCCATGTCTGTATTTCTGGGGACTATGTTCTCTCCGCAATGGCAGAAATTTCATAAGTATGGGACAAGGAAAACGATGTTGTAAAGGACTGTATGTCACATAAAGAGAACTGAGTTAAGTGCCTGCTGGAGATGAGGAGGTAGGAAACTAACAAGGAACCTGAGCTGAATAGTAAACCTTCTTTGCATATTTTCACGAACATTATAATTCTTACATAGCAGTTAAAAATGACCTTAGAGGCAATAGCTGAGAAATATCTAATGTCAAACAGATCACACCAACTTCTAAAAAAGAATTACCACATTATACCGTAATCACTGATTTCTTTGCCTATCTTCTAAACAAGATTACCAGATTCTTGAAAGCAAGGACTATATTTTGTTCTTTGTTGTCATCCCTACAACAATGCCTGGGACATAATAGATATTCAATAAATATTCATGAAAGGAAAAAATTAATGAAAGAAATTATTATAGTCATAGATCTATCCAGCTGTGTCTAAAATATACAACATCAATCAGAACCACAGCTAATTGTTCTTTCTCATATCCTGCTCTATGTTTAAATGAGATCATTCCACTAAGAACTGGAACTTCCTCTAATCATTAAGAACAAACCACAACATCCATTTCAAGGTAAACAGGAAACCATATCTAAGGCTGCTGGTGGGCTAGTGAAATGTTCCCATTTGAATGGAAATTCTTCCATATATGGACAGGTTGACCAATTTGAATTGAAACTTCGAGTTCTGAGGCAATTCAGCCAGTGATGTCACTACCTCTGTACATTTTAAGTGTTTTATATTTGTTTTTGCATATTAACCTGAAGGAGGGGGCATTAAGGTTCAAAGTAATAGTCTATTCCCAGCAGACTCAAGAACCAAGTCTCTGTTTGCATGTGCTTTATAATTTCGGAAGTCTTTTCATTCATATTATCTAATTCTCAAAACTCCTATGAATTAGAGAGATTCCCTTTTTCCATTTAATGAGTAAACTGAGGCTATGGGACTTGCTCAAGGTCATGTGGCTTTTAAATGGCAAAATCAAGGCCCAAATCCATCAAGGTCTTCTCACCCTATATCACCGTGGCCCCCACTCTTTATGCCGCCTTGCTGTCTTTTTTACAGAAAAATGTCATTTTGGAATGTTTTACCTAGAAAACTCAAAAACTTTCTTTTGTTTCACATAAAGGTATACTTAGCAGGCTTAATTATGATTGTGAATCAAGAACACTAAAAAAGAAAAATGAGGTTAACTGCCGTGTATCTGTTAAAATGTCTAGGGCATAAATATACATCCTAGGGTAACGTATTTTCCTGAGAAGAGTTTGTGGATGCATTATCTCATTTCCTGCGGCAAAGTTTTCTCGTCCTGGCTCTGAATGCAGACTGGGACACACAGCCAGCGTGTAACTCCTGCTGGAATCCTGGCAGGAGAATCTGGCTTCACTACAGCTTGCTGTCACCCAGAAACCCTAAAAGAATATGCAAATATTCCACAGATTTGCAAAAGTGGATTAAAGTGTGGATAGTCGTTATCCTTTTGTAAATCACTCCACACTGACTTTCATTCCGTACCTAACCTTGACATTTTACTAATATGTATAAATAATTTGACCATAAATATCAGGCCTAATTCCTGGCACATATGCAGTAGGTGCTTCATAAGGGCATGAATTCAGTGTAAATGTATGTGTAAAATACTATTTGTTATTATGAAGTAATTCTCCCACTTGCCCACTTGCCCCTACCCCTTGCCTTTTAAGGGGAGTAGATTGTTTGATGATACATGTGCTGGGTATGAAGATGCAAAGACAACAAAGAGACAAATTTAGCTGCTTACGAAAAATACAAAGATCTAAAAATATCTGAAAATTCCAGGAAGTAGAGAAAGATTAAATGAACTGAAGAACCAGCAAGATGAGTTCCAATAGAGAAAGCAACGAAAGGCAAAATTAAGAATTTGGAGAGGGGTAGAACAAGAACTTCTAATGGTCTTTTTCTTTTAAGGCTTACTTTATAATCTATGAGCTATACTGTCCATTGCCTGCAAAGTACACAGATTTAGTAAAATCTGTTACTCCCTAACATTGTGACACTGGATTTGTTTGAGGGACATGCAAAGAAGTTCTGTTTACTCCAAGATGGGCAAAGAAGTTACTTACATCTGTTTCTACTAGCTTAGTGTTTATAAGATCTTTTCATCATACATGCAAATTCATAGACTTTTAGAATGAGAAAGATCCCCAGAAATCATTATCTAATCTTCTACATTTAGAGAGAGGACACTGAGATACAGAAATTAATTGGCCTTTACTCTAATGCATTAAGTTATAACACATCTTTTATCATTTAGAATTTTATTTCATACTTAATGAAAGAGCTATTTTTTAAGGATTTTATTTATTTATTTGATAAAGAGAGAGAGGACACAGAGGGAGAGGGAGAGGGAGAAGCAGACTCCCTGGTGAGCAGAAAGCCCAGTGGAGGGCTCCATCCCAGGACCCTGGGATCATGACATGAGCTGAAGACAGACGTTTAACAGACTGAGCCATCCAGGGACCCCTGAAAGAGCTATTTCAAAGACCATATTAAATGACACCACAAAGATATAATCAACCAAATCCAAAATGTACAAAATTCTATTACAAAAATAAACCTGTTTATGTAACAACTACAAAAAAAGCAGCATAAAGGATGAACTATTATAGATTTTTTTAAAAATATTTTCTTTTTTTTTTTTTTAAGATTTTATTTATTTGACAGAGAGAGACACAGCGAGAGAGGGAACACAAGCAGGGGGAGTGGGAGAGGGAGAAGCAGGCTTCCTGCGGAGCAGGGAGCCTGATGTGGGGCTCGATCCCAGGACCCTGGGATCATGACCTGAGCCGAAGGCAGATGCTTAACGACTGAGCCACCCAGGCACCCCTGAACTATTATAGATTAAAAGAAAATTGAGACATGTTAACCAAATGCAACATGTGGATCTTGTTTGAAATCTGATACCAACAAACCAACTGTAAAAATTAATTTTTCAGGTAATGGGGAAAACTGAATATGGACAGGGCATTAGCTTTTATTGAAAAATTATTATTAATACTACTGAGCGAAATAGAGCTATGATAGTTACATTTTTTAAATTCGCTAAATATTAGGGATACACAATAAAGAATTTAAAAATGACATGATATCTGGCATTTGACTTTGAATATTCCACCCAAAAAATATATAGGAGCAGCGATAGATAAAAATGATAGGAAGTTGACAACTTTGCAAGCTAGATAATAGATACATTTGGGTCCATTATATTATTCTCTCTACTGGAAATGCTTTGAATTTTCTATAAAAAGTTCTTAAAACTTCTTAGATTTATTTAGATCTAATTTTCATTATATATTAAAAACAAATAAAATGTGTTAAATTGGGTTTTTTTTAAGATTTTATTTATTTATTTGACAGAGAGAGACAGAGAGAGAGTGAACACAAGCAGGAGGAGTGGGAGAGGGATAAGCAGGCTTCCCACTGAGCAGGGAGCTCGATCCCAGGACCCTGGGATCATGACCTGAGCCAAAGGCAGATGCTTAATGACTGAGCCACCCAGGCGTCCCTGTGTTAAATTGTTTTTAAAACAGCTCCACATTCAAAGTCAAATACTTCTGAATCACTTTTTAAAAATAAACTGCTTTAGAATAGTTTTAGATTTATAGAAAAGTTGCAAAGATAGTAGAGCTTCAATATATGCCACACCCAGTGTTTCCTCTATTATTTCTTCCATTATTAATATATTTGCATGGTATATTTGTTGCAATGAATGAGCTAATATTGATAAATTAATGACTAATGTCCATAGTTTATTCAAACTTCCTTAGTTAATACCTAATGTCCCTTTTGTGTTCCAGAATATAATCCAGTACACCACATTACATTTAATTGTCATTTTCTCCTGAGGCTCCCATAGAGTGTAGTAATTTCTCAAACTTTCCTTGTTTTTGATGGCATTGACAGTTTGAAGTACTGGTCAGTTACTTTTTAGAATGCTCCTCTACTAGGATTTGTTGTATGTTTATCTCATGATTAGACTGGGATTATGGGTTCTGTAGAAGAATATCATAACATCATATCAAGGGAATGTACTATCAAGACGACTTATCACTATTGATGTTAACCTTGAACACCTAGCTGAAATCATGTTTGTCTGGTCTCTCCACTGTAAAATTACTCTTTCCATACTACATGCTTTGGAAGAAAGTCACTATGCACACCCCATACTTGCACAACCCTCCTTGAAGGTGCAGTATCTATATAAATTATTTAAAATTCTTATGCAGGGGAGATTTGTCTCTTCCTCCCTATTCATTTATTTATCCAAGTATTTATTTGTATCAATACAGACTCATGGATATTTATTTTATACCTTGGATTACAATCCAATTCTAGTCTTATTTTGTTACTTAAATTGTTCCAGTTTGGGCCATTGGAAAATCTTTAGTCAGCTCTGGTTACCTCTTTGACATAGCCCCATTACTGTGAGTCTTTTTTTTTTTTTTTTTTTAGCACTTCCTTTTTTTTTCTGGCACTGCAAGATTCATTAGGCTCATCTTATATATTTTTCTTGGCCTAGATGAATCATTTTTTAACCCAGGGCCATCTATATCCATGTTTTTCCACACGCATTTGTTTTCTGCCTTATCAAGAACATCAGAGAAGAAGCATTTATTATAAACATGTTCTTCTGTTGTGTCAAAGTTTTTTTCCAAGATGCTGACACCCATTCTGAAGAGTGCTTTTAGCAAAATGTCAAAACATAAACAGAAGTTTTTATACAACTATGAACAAGTTTTCTCATGTGCTTTCAATGACAACTATTTCACAACATCTGCCAGATGGCACATAGTAAGATCTTTTAGTGCAGTTTTGCTCATGACAAATTCTGTCCATTTTTGTTTGTATAGAAATCTGTGCTTTCACTTTTGAAGATATTTTTACCACATATAGAACTCTAGATTGGCAGTTATTTTTTTCCTCTGATGTCTGGGTCCTCTGCCTAGTACAAGTGGGTGTGTTGTCTCATAAAAGAACTATAATTATTGATAGAAATTAGTTTCATCCCTCCCCGCCTACCTTCCAGCACTTTAAAGATTTTTAAAACCTAGTGACTTCTTGCTTCCAAAATTTCAATTAATAAGTCAGCCATTTATCTGAAAGTCACTGCTTTTAAGATAATGTGTCTTATTTGCAATTAAAATTTTCTCTGGTTTTCAACTGTTTTGTCTGGTTGATATCTTGTGCCAAATGTAGAAAACTCTCAATCAATATGTCATTAAATGTTAATTATGCCCCATTCTCTCCACTTTGTCTCCTACTCAAATTATACCTATGCTAGATATTTAAACTCTCACACTCTTCTTTGTTTTCCTTTTTTAGTTTAAAACCTTAAATTTGTTATTTCCTTCTAACCTATCTTCCAGATCATATATTCTCTTTTCAATTGTGTCTAATTTGCAGGCAATTCGTCCACTCAGTTATTTTTTTTCTTATTATTCTATTTTTTAGTTCTAAAATTTTAAATTGGTATTTCTTAATTGTTTTCACTTCTCTTCCAAATTTTTAGTCATGTTTTTAAATCCTTGGACATATTAATCATAGCTATTTTTAAATCTGTGTTTGATAATAGCATTATCTGAATTCCCTGTTAGTCACTTAATTTTTATTATTGTCCCTTGAGTTGGATAATACCATTATCTGAATTCCCTGTTAGTCACTTAATTTTTATTATACTCCTTGTTTTTTCATCTGTCTAGTTACTTTTCTTGAGTGTCAGACATTCTGTCTGAAAATTTTAGAGGTAATTTTAGGCTGTGAATTATGTCATTTCTACCTGAGAGAATTTACTTTGTTTTGGCAGGCAGCTGGACTAGGAAAAGTAGAAATTTCAGATTATCTTAATCAAATTAGATATTGAGATGATTTAAACTGGACTTAAATCCCTTGAGATAGCATTTTAATGGCTTACTTTTACTCTTAGAGGGAAGCCATTTGAGAACCCAACTAAAAGCTTGTTTGCTTAGGGTTTTTGTTGTTTTTTTTCCTCTCTCTCTCAGTGCCTTTTTTCATCAGGTTCCAAATCCCAGTTTCACCACTCCAGCCTGAGAAATCTATTAGAAGACTTTCTCAGCTTCTTATTTTCTCAGCTACCACTTTTAGAATCAGCATATTTCTTACGGCACTTGGGAAGCTCA
Source organism: Phoca vitulina (assembly GCF_004348235.1). Lineage (NCBI taxonomy): Eukaryota > Metazoa > Chordata > Mammalia > Carnivora > Phocidae > Phoca > Phoca vitulina. Next base: position 15,281,094 of record NW_022589714.1, read on the forward strand.
ATCCATTAAGCATCTGACTCTTGGTTTTGGCTCAGGTCATGATCTCAGGGTCAGGAGATTGAGCCTTGCGTTGAGCTCCATGCTTGGCACAGAGTCTGCTTGAGATTCTCTCTCTCTCCCTCTGTCCCTCCCCCACTCACTGTCTCTCTCTCTCTCTCTAAAATAAAGTAATAAGACCTAAACAACAACAACAAAAAATCAGCATATTTCTCTGAATAAAAGCAGCCCCAAATTCTGGGCTCACATTTCTATAGTGCTCTCCTCTCCTGGATATTGGCCCCGCATTTCCTTACTGCTTTGGTAGCTTTCTATTTTCTCAAACAAATTTTTCTACCTCATCTAGTTGTTCTAAGTGGGATGATTGGTCCAAATTACCTATTCTATGATGGCCAAAAGCAGAATTTTTTACATTTACTTCTCTATGGTCAAGTCATACTACTTGTACCTCAATGAATAATATTATAAATAAATGATAATATCAAAATATTATATTATTGAAATCACTTATTACTTTAGAGAATCAATCTATAGCTAAAACATAGTGACTAAATAAACAGGGAAAAATAGATCTGTAAATTTTAAGTCACAGCAAGTGCTTAATAGGAGTTGACAGGTAAAGGGGAAAAAAGTAAAGATGATTATAACACTGAAAACCTCTTCTTATTACACAGTTTGTAGTAAAAAAAAAACACTGGTTTATAAAGTTGAGTTTTATGCATATTATTCAATGTTTAAAAGTAAACAACACAAGATTTTCAAATAATTGAAGAATTGAAACTAAGTACAAATAAAACAATGATACAATGAAGGGAGCACTATCAGTGTAAAGAAGCAAAATGTTGCATCTTTTCTAGCAGGATTCTATAATTATTGATTAAACTATGTCAATCTAGAAATAAAGGCATAAATGTTTTATTTGATTATGGAAATGATCACTATAAAGCTAAATATATAAAAAATTAAAAGCTTATATTTCAATAGTGGGACGTAGAGATGGGGTAGAGATACCACTACTTGGTTTTGTTTATAGTTTTATAATACATTTTTTATATGAAGGGATTATTAATTGATTATATAGAGCACATCAAATAAAATGGGAGTCCATCATAAAATAGGAGAAAATGTTAAGATAAATATAAACATATATTTTAACATAACCTCTCTTGACAAAAAAATGCTTTCTATAAAAGAGTTAATTCATTCACCTTGTGAAAGTATATCTTATTACTAGGCTAAAAAAATTAAGTCTATATTATCAAACTAAAAAAAATCTAACTATAATGCATAGTTAGATTTTTGGTGAGTAAACTAACTCTCTAAAGAAAATAAAATAGGAGATAAAATTTTCAGGTCATGAGGAAGCCAGTTAAAAGCTGAAATCACTCAATAGTGTCTGAGTAAAATTAATACAAGTCACAAAGGTGAATTTTTTTCTTCTTAAACATGATCTTTGTGGTAATTATTTTTGATGTTTATTGTTCATATGTTAATGGAAAAATACAAATGCTGCATATTTACTCAAAGCACTTATTTGACAGAGAGAGAGATAGGGAGAGCAGGAACACAAGCAGGGGGAGTGGCAGGCAGAGGGAGAAGCAGGCTTCCTGCTGAGCAGGGAGCCCGATGCGGGGCTTGATCCCAGGACCCTGGGATCATGACCTGAGCTGAAGGCAGACGCTGAAGGACTGAGCCACCCAGGCGCCCCTTTACTCAAAACACTTAGATACTTACTCAAACTACTTGGAGGTTTCCCCAGTCAAGAAAGATAATAAATATGTTTTCAAAAACAAGAACATTTTTTCAATGTCTCCACACTTTTGATTCAATGGGCTTCCTTCCATGGGTATATATAAGATCTTCCTGGAGACTTAACAAAGCAAGTCCCTACAGAACTTTTTATCCTTTAGCAGATCACAGCCTGTAATACACAGAACACCAATAGTTGGAGAGAAGGGCATCTTTTATAACCTCCATGAAACAGACACTAATCTGAGAGCAACAGATTTATATGTTAGGACTATGAGTTCATTTTTTAAACTTATTTTCATTATATATCAGTTCATTTTAAGTAAATATTCTATCTGAATCCTATCTGAAATGGTTTCCAAAATATGTGTTTTCCTTATTTGTTTTACACATTGACTAGTGATGGCTAATAAAATCAATTATGGACAAGTACTTCTGGCACAGAGTTGTGGAAAGTTGAAGAATTTCCATACCTAGCTGTTATTTTCAGCTGAATATTTATTACCTGCACCATTTATGTGTGGGCTCATATATGTATATTCTTCACGTATTTTCTTATCAGTTATCCACAGAAGCTTTTAAGAATAATTCTTTTTTAAGTTGTCCAACTCTTCCAAAAGTATTTGTGTTGCTGATAGGCTGACAGGCATTATTAATGCCCAGAATAGCTCCAGAGACTTGAAATGCTTTGGCACTGAGGTCTCCTATGTTTTATCTTTCCACTCTCAGAATTTATGCCAGAAAGACTACGTCTGGTGCAGTCATAGCATACCTGTTTGGCCTTAGCTGAAGATTTTCCCCATAGGCTCTACTATTCAGAACAAGTTCTATATTTATAAAGATCCTGATTGGTTATAATACCAACAAGGATAAGGTTCAAATCCAGGTTATAACACCAACAGGGAAAAGGTTCACATCCAGGCAAGGCAGTTAGTTTTCCTGAGATCTGTCTAGAGCCAGCAAGCAGCCTGTAACCCTGGCCAACTTGTTGACCATAAGTGGAGTCTTGGCAAAAGATGTGGCCGAATCATTATAAATTCATTCCCACCGTCAGCAAAATCTCAGAACACATGCCCCAGAGATGGTGGGCCAGTGCCACTTTCACATACAAAATTGAATACATTTAAAGTCACTCTTGCTTACAAAAAGCTGGACCTATAGAGCCCAGAATTCAGTTTTCATACCACATTAATCAATTAGTGCTAGCCACCATTCAAGGATAGTAGCTAGCTGGGAGAACAAATTCTACGGACTTCAATAATGTCACTAAAAAACGGCTTGCAGAATTAAGAAGTGAAAACTTTTAATGTCTCAACCTTCACCATTACCTCCCTCATATTTTCATTCTAAAAGTTTAATGATAAAATAGACAAGTTTATGATTTTTCTAAAAATATTCTATTTTTTTAAATATCTAAATACCAAAATTTGGGAGGTGAATTTTAAAAACTGATAAACTGTTATTACTAGCTTCTCTGAAATTTCCTCCTTTCTGAAATATAATAATTTTCTTACTTTAATAGGGCCTATACTTTAATAGGGCCTATACTTTTATGTATATTTTTCTAATGCTAAATTTAGTAGCTACAGTACCCTTTAAAATTAGCTTGAATTAAGATAAAATGCCTTAGCACTTTAAATAGTTCAAATCCAAATTAATGGAAATGATTGTCAATTAAATGAGTGACTTCCTTTCCCATAAACTAAGAAAAAATATTCTAATTTTCCAGAATTCTGCCACATTTGAACAAAATGTTTTAGTTTTTATACGGTTTTCAAAACAATTCACTGTTTTACCAATAGTGATGTCAGCATATTATATAAAGTATATTATAATAATGTTACATACAGATCAAAAAAATAAGAAAAGGACATATTTATTGGATAGATGATAAACAAAGCTATTTTTAATTAGGAAACCTCTGGTAAAAGTTTCATTAATAAAATAATGATGGGGCGCCTGGGTGGCTCAGTCAGTTAAGCAGCTGCCTTCGGCTCAGGTCATGATCCCAGGGTCCTAGGATAGAGCCCCACATCAGGCTCCCTGCTCCACGGGGAACCTGCTTCTCCCTCTCCCTCTGCCTGCCGCTCCCCCTCCCTCTGCCTGCCGCTCCCCCTGCTTGTGTGCTCTCTCTCTCTCTGTGTCAAATAAATAAAAATCTTAAAAAAATAAAAAATAAAAATAAAATAAAAAATAAGGAGAAATATCTAAATTAAAAATAATGAAGTTTTTATCAAATTAGATTGAAGGACAATATGAAAGAATAAACTAGACATTCAGTCACATGCATAAATTCAACTTAACATTCATTAAATATACTTGCTGAATTTCAAGAAAGTCACACAGTAACTGATGTTTTTCTTCTTTCATCATTCAACATTAATTCAAACCATCCCAGAGTTATTTTGTATAAGCCGTTGAAGGAATTTAATAGCAAGTCAACACAGCTATATGACAGAATTTTTAAAGAGATAAAACATTAGTTTTCTGCGTGAGAAACTACACAAGCAAGTAAAAAAAAACAAAAAACAAAAAGGAGAGTTCCAAGGCACACTAGTAATCTGAGAACTCTTAACCATGACAAGTTTGATTAGCAGTCAGTAGCTACATTTTAGGCTGATATTATAGTTCTCTAGGTATATGTCGTTACTGCTCATACAATACATGGATGTAAAATTAAAATTCAAGAATTTCTGAGACCATAGTTCTGAGAAATATTACAAAGAAAAATAAAAGACTGCATTCCAACTATTCAAAAACAAGAGCCCAAATGAATTGAGAGTTTTTAGGAGAGACTACTTAATAATAATAGGTGAAGAAATCTGGAGTTTAGCAGAAGTTTGCCATGAACCAGCTCATGCATACCTATAAAGTGACATTATAGCATCATTTGTGTGCTAAATGCCACAAAGGTATTTCCTTCTTGGAAACAGACACTCCTTCAATCCATACGCCAAAAATCTAAGATGGTTGAAATTTTTTAAATTACAAAATATTAGACTAAGATTAAGAAACCAAAAAAGCTGATTCCCAGATCTGATAAATTGTATGAAATCAAATATTTGATAAGTCACTGAAATTAAAAGTTGCAAACATTTAAAGAAGTTTAAAAAGATTGGTATTTTCAGAAAAAAAATTTGGGATTTGTGCAACTGGCAAGTAGTGTATGGTGGAATAATATGTAATCATAAAACCATGCTTTCAAAGGACACTGAAAGATAAGTCTCATGATGAAATGTTAATTTTAAAATCAAAATATATAACTATATTTTTGTGATCCCAATTTTAATATAACAGTAAAAATGTGTTATTCTTTTTGACTTTGCAATATCTACTCACTATTTGGGAAATGTTCTGCCTTTTAAGTCTTGGTGGAGGCAAGAGTGACCTCCAAAATTTAGGAGCCAATACTATTTTTTCCACATTCCTCTGAAATTAAGGCATAGACATATAAATTTTCTGGTGCAACTATAACAGACTTTGGTTCAAGAGCTCTTGTCCCAAGATACAAGAGACAAAGTATTCTATCTGGCAGTGCAAGGAGAGTTCCTCCAAAAGAACGAGTTCTAGGTTTGGGCTATTTGCTCTGGCTGCTTAGTAAATCTAACAGTCCCAAATTTCCAGCAATTCTCTAGGCTCCCAAGTGTTCACTTAATGCATTCCTTTCCTGCTTAATTAAACCAGAATCAGCCTTTATTGTTTATAACTAAGGACTATGGGTCAGACTAATACTTACCAAAAAGTTAAGTGTGAGTTATCTGAAATTTTATGAATTGTTTTTCCTTTCTTCTTTATACTCACGTTTATTACTCACGTAAATATATGTTATTTTATAATCAGAGAAAGGAATATTATTTTTTTAAACCAGAGCTTTCTTCAGTGTATAGTTAGTTAATTAATTAGAATGTGGTTTATGGAGCTAGTGGTGCGGTGGAGCTGACCGCTACCAGACCACAAGAGCCTATTGTGCAAATCTCTTCCCAACTCCACTTTCAATGCTATCACATTAGCACCTTGAAATGAGCCACGGCAGGAGTATTTATACGAAGGAAATTAGCATGGCATTTTTCTCCCTAGAGAGCCTTTTTTTTTTTTTAATCCAGGCCTTCCCTTAGCCCCAGAGCCTGTTGTTAAACATTTATCAGCACCCTGTTGTAGGTAGCTTAAGTTAAATTCATTAAACTCTATATTCTATCATCGAATTCCTTAAAATTTATTCTGCTCTTCGGGGCACCTGGGTGGCTCAGTCGGTTAATCGGCTGCCTTCGGCTCAGGTCATAATCCCAGGGTCCTGGGATCGAGCACCGCATCGGACTCCCTGTTCAGCAGAGAGCCTGCTTCTCCCTCTCCCTCTGCCTGCCGCTCTGCCTACTTGTGCTATCTCTCTGTCAAATAAATAAATTTTAAAAAATCTTAAAAAAAAAATTTTATTCTGCTCTTCTTTGCCAGAAATTTTTTGCTATAGTAAGCTTAGTGGCTCTCATCATCATCAAGTTTTAGGGAATCACTTAGGATGTTTTGGCTATGAATACTCCTGATCAAAATGGCTTAATCCCTAACTATACAAAGCATGGCCCATAAACAACAGCATTGGGATCATCTGAACATTTGTTATAAATGCAGATGCTCAGGCCCTACCTCAGAACTTCTGAATTCAAATCTTTATTTTAGAAAAATGCCCAGGAGATTCATATTCACATTGAAATTTGAGAAACAGGAATTTAAACAATCGTGGTTTATTTTTTCACATTGCCACAAGTCTGGAAGAAGTTAACATTATTTTTCCAGCTGTATGAGTTATAACTGACATATAACATCGTGTAAGTTTAAGATGTATAATGTGATGATTTTATATATATATAGTGAAATTATATATATGTGTATTATATATAGTGAATGATTTTATATATATATATATATATATATATATATATATATATATATATATAGTGAAATGATTACCACAGTAGGGTTAGTTAACACATCATTACCACACATAATTATTTCTTTTTGTGTGAGAACATTTAAGATCTACTCTCTTAGCCACTTTCAACATATAATACCATGCTGTATGTTAAATCCTCAGAATGTATTCATCTCATAACTGGAAGTGTGTACTCCTTAATATCTCCTTACTTCCCCCACCCTTCAGTCCCTAGGAACCACTATTCTACTCTCTGTTTCTATGAGTTCAGCTTTTCTAGATTCCACATGTAATTAAGATTATCTAGTATATTTCTTTCTCTGTCTGACTTTTTTCACTTAGCATAATGCTCTCAAGGTTCACCCATGTATCACAAATGGCAGAGTTACCTTATTTTTTATGGCTGAATAACATTCCATCATATAAATATGGACATTTTCATTCATTGATGAGCACTCAGGTTGTCTCCATACATTTCCTACTCTGAGTAATGCAGCAATAAACATGGGGGGGAGGGGCGGTGCAGACATCTCTTAGAGACAGTGACTTCATTGCCTCCATATATATACCAAGAAGTGGGATTACTGGATTATACGGTAATTTTTATTTTTAATTTCTGAAGAATATCCATACTGTTTTCCATAGTGACTGAATCAATTTATATTCCCACCAACAGTGAAGAGTTCCCTTTTCTCCACGTTCTCATCAAGACTTCTTATCTCTTGTCTTTTTGATAATAATCATTCTAACAAATGTGAGATATCTCACTGCAGTTTTGATTTGCATTTCTCTGATGATTTTCAGTTGACCATCTTTTCATGTGCCTGTTAGCCATTTGTACGTCTACTTTAGAAAAATGTCTATTCGTGCCCTCTGTACATTTTTTAATTGGATTATTTTTTGTTTTGGAGTTGTAGGAATTCCGTGTATATTTTGAATATTAACCCATTATTGCTTATGTGGTTTGCAAATATTTTCTCCCATTCTGTAAGTTATGTTTTCGTTGTGTTGATTATTTTGCTATGCAGAAGATTTTTAGTTGTTTGATGCAGCCCCATTTGTTTATTTTTGGTTTTGTGCTTTTGTGCTTTTGTTGTCAAATCCAAAAAAATCACTGCCAAGACCAATATCAAGGAGTTTTTCCCTATGTTTTCTTCTTGGAGTATTATGATTTCAGGTCTTATATTTAAGACCTTAATCCATTTCAAGTTAACTTTTGTGAGTGGTATAAGATAGGGTTCCAATTTCATTCTTTTCCATATGACATCCAGTTTTCCCATCATTATTTATTAAGGAGACTATCATTTCTCCATTGAATTGAGTCTTCTTGGATTCCTTGTAAAACACTAGTTGACTATATATTCATGGGTTTATATCTGGGCTTTTGATTCTATTTCATTGGTCTATGTGTCTATTTTTATGCCAGTACCATGCTGTATTGATTCCTATAGCTTTATATTATAGCTTGAAATCAGGAAGTATGATGTCTCTGATTTTGTTCCTTCTCAGAGTTGCTTTGGCTATTCAGGGTCTTTTGTGGTTCCATATAAATTTTAGGACTGTTTTTTCTGTAAAGGATCTCTCTTGCTGCCCTGGGGGAGCATACAGGGAGATATCCATGGTGTGAAATGAGATGTGCATGAGGCACACATAGCATTGAGGGTGCTGTGGACCAGTTGGAGAGATCTGCAGGTGAGACATCTGCAACAGCTCTAGGGTGGTCTTCCTGATGTAATCTGTGAAACAGCAGGATCATGTTCTTTGATGTCTTCCAAGAGCCCTGGCTGCTATTCTCCCAGGCATTCGCTGTCCCCCATTCTTGTAGCACCACTTTGTATTCTGGATGGGGCAAGAAAGAAGTAGGTCTCTTTGCTAGCATCCTGCACAAATGGGAAGCTGGGTGCTCATTCCCACGCTCTCACTTTCCTCCATGAGAGAAGTCATGGGCCAAGAAGAACTCTTTTGTGACTGAGATGTGCTGCCTTGGGTGATGGATGATACATGTAAAGTAAAACTGTTCCCTCTTACCCTCTTTAAGGTGTCCAATCTTGCTTTTTTTTTCCTCTAACATTGTGCTGGATCTTCTCAACTGGACTCCTGGACTTCCACAAAGGCACTCCCATCTGTGGGTGACTGTCTAAATAGGTGTTCTTTTGGAGGAAGATAGTAGTATGGGCCTCAATATTCCACCATATTGATGATGCCACTCCCAAGCAATTCTTCAAGACTGATAATACTATTGATTTAATATCAAGAAAGCTAGGGCTCTTAATTACCTTGTCTGCAATTCTTTTGGTCTTCCTGTCAGGGTGACATTGGAGCCATAAAAACTCTAAGTATCTAATTGTCACATGTCCAACACAGAAAGGATCTCTTCATGTATCTCTATCTTTTTCTTACAATCTCCAGAATATTTATTCTCAGTTTCTTTTGGCCAGGACTGAATCACAAGCTCATTCCAAGATAAAAGGCTGATTGGAAATTCAAGTATCTGGTATTATCACTCTTTATTATGGGAAGTGGGTTCTGCCAGCAAGACAAAAGAAAGAGAAGAATGGCTGTTGCATAGGTGACTAAAGTATCCGCCAAACCAAATGATATTAATTTTTTACTGACTACAGCATATATAGAATGCTACCAATTCCCTTTACACTATATGGAAGACATCATTAATAAATCACTTCATTCTTCCCTATGGAGCCTGGAAGCAGCTACCTATAACTAAGTTTCAACACAATAACATGACTATAAGACCGGGGATACACTAATGCACACCATAGATAATTAAAAATGGAATTCTAAAATATAATCAAGCAACCCACAGGATTGTAGGAAAATGAAAACAGAGAAGTGAAAAACAAAACAAACAGAAAACCAGAACTGAAATGGCAGACTAAAGCCTAACATATGAATAATTATACTAAATATAAATGGTCTCAAAATATCAATAAAAAGACAGAGATTGGGAAGAGTAGATTTAAAAATATGATTCAACTATATGCTGTTTATAAGAAACTCACTTCAAATATAATGATATTGAAAGTAAAAGGATGGAAGAGAGCATATCATACAAACATTATTCAAATAAAAGCAAGAATGACTATATTAATATCAGATTAAGTATATTCAGAACAAAAAAAGTTTACCAGAGCTGCTCCTGGCAGCCTCAGTCTGAGAAGTCACATGAAGAACATGTGACTCTTGATCTTGGGGTCATGAGTTCAAGCCCCACATTGGGTGTAGAGATTACTAAAAACAAAAACAAAAACAAAACAAAAAAACCCCCACAAAACTTTAAAAAATTAAGTTTACCAGAGACAGAGAGGATATTACATGCTGATAAAAGGGTCAGTCTACCAAGAATACAAGCAATCCTACTGTGTATGCTCTAAACAACAGAGCTAAAACACATTTAAAGAAAAACTTAAAAACTGAAAAGAGAAATAGACAAATCCACAATTATAGTTGGAGACTTCAACACCTCTCTCAAAAATTAATAGAAAACTAGGCAGAAAGTCAGCATCAGAAAGGATACAGAAGAACTAAACAACACCATTAATCAACAGAATCAAATTGGTATTTATATAATACTCTATACAGCATTCTTTTCAAGTGTGCACAGGACAGAGACCATTTTTATGGGCCTCAACAAATTTAAAATAATTGAAATCATACAGAATGTACTCTGCAGCCACAATGGAATCAAGCTAGAAATGAGTAGCAGAAATATCCCCCAAACATTTGGAAACTAAACATACACTTCTAATAACCTGTGTGTCAAAGATAAAATCTCAAAGGAAATTTTAAAATTACATTGAATTGAAATAAAAAGGAAAACACAACCTATCAAAGTTTGTGAGACACAGCTAAAACAGTGCTGAGAAGAAAATATGTAGTACCATGTGCTTACATTAGAAAAGAGGAAACAAATCAATAAATCTAAGCACTGACTTCAAAACCTACAAAAGAAAAAAAAAGAAACAAAGCAAGCAGAAAGAATGAAATAATAATGATAAGAGCAGACAACACTGAAATTAAAAACACTTAAAAATAAAGAAAATCAATGAACAAAGAGCTGATTCTTTGGAAATATCAATAAAATCCACAAACCTTCAGCAAGACTGAAAGAAAATGAGAAGACTGAAATTACCAGTACAAGACTGAAACAGGGATATCATTATAGACTCTGAGGACATCAAAAAAGTAATTAGGAAGTACTATGAATAACTCTACGCACATAAATTTGACAGCTTAGTTGAAATGGATCAAGTCTTCAAAAAACACACCCTGCCATAATTCACCCAATATGAAATAAGTAATCTGAATATTCCCAAAATGATTAAGGAAATTAAATTCATAATTTTAAAACTCTCAGAAAAAAAATATCAGACTACATGTTTTTCTAGAGAATGTGACCAAATTTTTAGAGAAGTAACACTAATTCTAAACAATCTCTTCCAGAAAATAGAATAGAAGAAACACTTCCAATATGTTTTATGAAGCTAGTATGGCCCTGATAACAAAAGCAGACAAAGTACAAGGAGAAGAAAACTCCAGACCAATACCACTCATAAATATAGATGCAGAAATCCTTAACAAAATATTAGGGAATAGAAGTTAGCAACATATAAAAAGAATTACACACCATGGGTCAGTATACTGAATACTCATTCAGTATTCAAAAATCAATATGTGGGGGCGCCTGGGTGGCTCAGTTGTTAAGCGTCTGCCTCCGGCTCAGGTCATGATCCCAGGGTCCTGGGATCGAGCCCTGCGTCGGGCTCCCTGCTCTGTGGGAAGCCTGCTTCTCCCTCTCCCACTGCCCCTGCTTGTGTTCCCTCTCTCGCTGTGTCTCTCTCTGTCAAATAAATAAATAAAATCTTTAAAAAATAAAAATAAAAAAATAAAAAATCAGTATGTGTAACGTACCATGCTAACAGGCTAACAATGAAAAAAATCACATGATTATATCAATTGGTGCAGAAAAATATTTGACAAAATTCAGCACTTATTCACAATAAGAACTCTGAAGTTCCTCAGCTCAATAAAGAATATCTATAAAAAGTACACAGGTAACATTATACCTAAGGATAGAAGATTGAATACTTTCCCCTAAGATCAAGAACAACCCTAGGATGACTTGCTTCTATGACTCTTATTCAACTCAGGGTTGGAAGTTTTAGCCAATGCAGTAAGACAATAAGAAAATATAAAAGGCACAGAGACCAGTAAAGAAGAAATAAAACACTCCTTACTTGCAGATAATATGATTATCTCTGTAGAAAATCCCAAGAAATCTACCAAAAAACATGTAGAACTAATAAATGGATTCGGGATTTTGCAGAATACAACATAAAAATTAAAAATCAATTGTATTTCTATATACTAGCAATGGACACTAAAATTAAATATATAATACCATCTAAAGTGCTCAAAAAATAAAATATTTAGGTATAAATCTAACAAGACACATAAAGGACTTGTATGCTAAAAACTACAAAATGCTGGTAAAATTAAAGATCTAAATAAGTAGAGACATATGGTGTGTTTGTGGATTGGAAGACACAGTATAGTAAATCTGGCAGTTCTCTTCAAACTGACATAAAGTTTTAACACATTTTATCAAAATAACAGCAAGATTTTTTAGTATGTGTACACAAGATAATTCTAAAGTTTACATGAGAGGGCAAAAAATCTAGAATAGCTAAAACAATTTTGAAAAAGAAGAATAAAGTGGGTGGAATCAATCTACCCAATTTTAAAATTAATTAGATAGCTACTATAATCAAAACTATATGGTATTGACAGAAGGATAGATACATAGATCAATGCCTTAGATTAGAGAACTCAGAAATAGACCTACATAAATATGCCTCCCTCGATGGAGCAAGGATAGCCTTTTCAACAAATATTGCTGGATCAACTAGATATGCATAGGTCTATGTCTCACACCTAGGACAAAAATTAAGTTAAAATGGATCACTGACTTAAATATAAAATGTAAAAGAATGAAACAAATTAAAAAATTATTTGTGATCTAAGATTAGTTTTTAGGCTTCATACCAAAAGCACTGTCCATAAAAGAAAAATTTGATAAATTGGACTTCATCAAAATTAAATACTTTTGTTCTGCAAAAATCCCTAACCAGAAAATGAAAATGCAAGCTATGCACAAGGAGAAAATACTTCCAAAACACATATCCAACAAAAGACTAATAGCTAGAATATATAATAAATTCTCAAGACTTAACAGTTTTAAAAAAAAGAATATAATTAGAAATGGGCAAAAGACATGAACAGACATTTCACTGAAGATGAAATACAGATGCAGATAAGCACATGAAAAGATGTTAGCCATTAAGGAAATACAAATTAAAACCATAATGAGATATCACTACACACCTATCAGAATTGTTAAAAAAAAAAAAAAAAAAAACAATGACAATGACAATGCCAAATGATGGCAAACATGTAGAGAAACCAGATCACTCATAAACTGCTAGTGGGAATGTAAAATGATACAGCTCTTCTGAAAAATAGGTATTTCTTAAAAAACTAAACATGTGGGACACCTGGGTGGTTCAGTCAGTTAAGTGTCTGATTCTTGATTTCAATTCAAGTCATGATCTCATGGGTCATGGGACTGATCCCCCCCCCCCCCCCCCCCTGGGCTCCATGCTCAGTAGGGAGCCTGTTTCTCTTCTTCTCCTTCTCCTTCTGCTCCTCTGCGCTCTCTCTCTCTCTCTCTCTCTCTCTCTCTCTCTCTTTCAATCTCTCTCTAAAAAATAAATTAAAAAAAAAACATGCAATTACCATACAACCTCAAAATTCACATCAGAAAAATGAAAACTTATGCTCACACAAGAACTTGTGCACAAATGTTTGTAGCAGCTTTATTCATAATAGACAACTACTGGAAACAATCCAGATATCTTGAAAGGATGGTTAAAGTGTGGTACATCCATACCATAGTATACTACTTAGCAATAAAAAAGAACAACATATTGATACATGCAACAGTCTGTATGAACCTCCAGAGAAGTATGCTGAATGAAAAAAGCTAATCTCAATAAATTACCTACAGAATGATTCTACTTATATACATCTTGAAATATCAAAACTACAGAAATGGAGAACAGATTAATGGTTTTCAGGGGTTAAGAATTAGGGAAGGAAAGTGAATTGGGGTACAAAAGGGCAACAGGAGGGATCCTTGTTGTGATAGAAATGTTCTATATCTCCATTATATCAATGTCCACTCCCTGGTTATCTGGTATATACCCTGGTACTATATCCTGGTACTGTAGTTTTACAAGATGTTATCACTGGGGGAAGCAAGAAAGGGTGCATGGGATCTCTCTGTATGATTTCTTACAACTACATGTGAACTATAAATATGTCAAAAAAAGTTTAATTAAAAATAGGAGGTAAGAATGGAATATTAAGAACAACTTTATGACAATAAATTTGACAATTAGATGAAATGAACAAACTTCTTGGAAGACACAACATCGAACTCAATCAAGAAGTAGATAAATTCAATAGTTCTATAACTATTGAAAAAAATTGAATTTGTAGTCAATACTTTTATACAAAGAAAACTCCAGTCCTAGATTGCATCACTGGGAAATCGTACCAATATTCAGGTAAGAAATAATGCCAATTCCATATAAACTCGTTGCGGAGAAGGAAATACTTCCAATTTATTCTATGAAGCCAACTTTACTCTGATACAAAACCAGAGAAAGTCATCACAACAAAAGAAAATTACAGACAAATATTCCTCAGGAATGCAAACAATGTTAACAAAACTTTAGCAAATCCAATCCAGAAATATATATTACATAATATAGCATGACCAATTTAGGTTTATCCTGGAAATGCAAAGTTGGTTTAACAATCATTTGAAAAGAACTATATGATTGTCTCAATAGATGCAGAAAAAGCATTTGACAAATCTTAGCCTTCATTTGTGAGAAGAAAAAAAAATCTCAACAAACTAGGAATAAAAAGGAACCTCCTCAAAATAATAAAGCATCTAAAAAGACCTACAACTGATATATTTAACAGTGAAGCCTGAATGATGTCTCCTTAAGATCCAGAACAAGACAATGATGCTTGCTTTGGCCATTTCTATTCAACATTGCACTGGAGCAATAAAATGAAAAGAAGAAACAAAGAGAATTCAGATTAGGAAAAAAAAGAAAAACTGTATTGATTTACAGGCAACATGATCATCTGTGTAGAAAATCTGATGAAACATACATAGCTACTAAACATCATAAATTATTTTAGTAAGTTTGTAGGATAAAGATAAACATACAAAAAAATGGATTTCTACATACTAATAAACAATTGGAATTTGAAATTTAAAAAATATTTATAACAGCATCAAATGTTGTGAAACATAGTTTTTAACATAAAAATTAAAATCATTTTTTCTTTGAAAGACATACTTAATAAAATGAAAAGATAAGGCATAGATTGGGAGAAAGTGTTTGCAAACATACATCTGACATTGGAGCTTATATATAGTGAATCTATAACAAAATATTACAACACAATTATAAGAAAACAACCCAATTACAAAATAATCAAAAGATTTGAGGAGAAACAATAAGCATATGAAAAGATGTTCAGCATTTCTAGATATCAGGGAAATGCAAATTAAAATCACAATGATACAACACTATACATTCCCTAAAACAGCTAAAATTTAAAAGACTGCCCATATCAAGTGTTGGTGAGGATGAGGAGCTACTGTAATCCTCATATATTGTTAGTAGAAGTGGAAAATGGTACTGCCACTTTTGGAAATTAGTATGAGAGTACCCTACAAAGTTTTATATACTCTTATCACAGGACCTAGCAATTCTTTTTTTTTTTTTTAAGACTTTATTAATTTATTTGACAGAGAGAGAGAGCACAAGCAGGGGGAAAGGCAGAGGAAGAGGGAGACGCAGTCTCCCTGCCAAGCAGGGAGCCCAACTCGGGGCTTGATCCCAGGACCCTGAGATCATGACCTGAGCCAAAAACAGATGCTTAACCAACTGAGCCACTGAGGTGCCCCAGGACCCAGCAATTCTATTTCTGGATATTTATCCAAGACAAATCTACATGAAGACTTGTACACAAATGTTCATTGCAGCATTACTCATAATAGTCAAAAACTAGAAATAATCCAAATGCCTGTCAACTGGTGAATGGATAAACAATTTATGATATATCCATATAATAGAATACTACTTGACAATAGAAGAAACAAAATATTAATGTATACAACATGGATGAACTCCTAAACCATTATGCTAAAGCAAAGAAGTTAAACTCAAGATGTTAATACTATATAAATCCATTTATATGAAATTCTAGAAGAAAAAAAATTGAAATGGCAGAAATCAGAGCAGTGGTTGCCTGTGGCCAAAGATCACAGGAGGGGAACACTGTAGAGCTACATGAGGAAACTGTTTAGGGTGATTTTGGTGGTGATTACAGAACTCTATATCATTAACAAAATTCAGCCAACTGTGCATTTAAAATAGGTAAATTTTAATGTATGTAAACTATATTTCAATTAAGCTAAGATAGATGATAGATGATAGATGATAGATAGATAGATAGATAGATAGATAGATAGATGATAGATAGATAGATACGTATGACAGAGAGAGGTAACCAGCAGCAGTGCCCCCCAAAATGATATTCTGACTGCTATAACTTACCTGTTTTAGTGGTCTACTCAAATTTGAAAACTTTTGCCAGCACTCTCCTTGTAATCCACCATGGCTCCTAGTTCCTACATCTAGCTGTTTGGTTAGTGTCCATTCTCTATCAGGTGGACACAACATGGCAAAATGCAACTTTTCAAGGGTATCTAATTGTATTCATTTAGGATTAAAGGGATGTCTGCAAAAGTATCCTCAACTGATAGCTTTAAAATGAACAAGTACTTTCTTAAGCAGTTCTGCAATTTCTCACTTTCATTGTGAGACCTAATGAACATAATAATCATTTTATTATTCTAGTACCTTTGTTGGCACCATATAAAATATAATACTTCCCATAGATGAACCCCAAATGTACATCTGGTTTCTTTCTTTTTCTTGTTTTGTTTTTTAAGTCTTCGATGAAGTTTGGAACTTCTGACTCATAGACCCTTTGCAAAGGCTGACTCTTTTTTCCCTCCATTTTTGTGAGGATTAAGAATGGTTTACTCCTTTATATGCATATTTCCATTTACTATATTTTAAATGACTTGTCTAATATTTTGACAGCTATTCTTGCAATGTATTATTTTTAATGTATTATCCTAGAATCTTCTGAGAAAAGTAAGGAAAATTCAAATTTGCTCTACTTTCCTACTGACTTCTTTGAATATAGGGTAAACATAACTATATGATAAATAAATACTCAGTTACAATTATTAGCAGAAACTTTAAAAATACAAATATAAGCAGAAAGTAAAAAGCAAAATTACTAGCAGCATATATGAGAGAATGAAGACATGATCCAATAATCAGTAATTATAAGACATACTATAATGATAGAGTTAAAAAGAAAAAGAAAATGTTGATTTCAATTCTCAAGAAGCTTACAGTCTCAGTGCTGAGACAAAACGTAATTGTAGGGGCGCCTGGGTGGCTCAGTCAATTAAGCGGCTGCCTTCGGCTCAGGTCATGATCCCAGGGTCCTGGGATCGAGCCCCTCATGGGGCTCCCTGCTCCGCAGGAAGTCTGCTTCTCCCTCTCCCACTCTCCCTGCTTGTGTTCTCTCTCTTGCTGTCTCTCTCTCTCTGTCAAATGAAAATAAATAAAATCTTTAAAAAAATAAAATAAAGTGATTCCTTTCAAATTTAAAGGAAAAAAGTTTTTATTTTCTCAAAATTACTTGAAAATTCTATGACGTTTGTGTGAATATAATGAATATATTCTTTTTTAAAGCATATATTTGACACATAATATGGAAATTTAAGGTGTACAACATGTTAATTTGTTACATGCATATACATATAGTATCACTGTCATTGTTGAGATAATTAGCACCTCTGTCACATACGTAATTATCCTTTTTTTAAGTGGTTAGAATACTTAGTAGTCTATTAGCAAGTTTGTTGATCATACTACAATATTGCTGTCTATATTAACCATGTTGTGCATTAGATCTCTAAGGTCTATTTACCACTCCTTGTAAGTCTGTACCTTTAAACAACATTTGTCCTATGCCCATCATAATCACCATTTTAGTCTCTGTTTTTATGAGTTTGGCTTTTTTAGATTCCATACAAAGTGATATCGTTTTCTTTCTCTGTCTGACTTACCTCACTTAACATAACGTGCTCAAGGTCCATCCATGTTGTCACAAATGACAGGATGTCCTCCTTTCTCATAACTAAATAATATTCCTTTATAGATAGAGAGAGAGAGATCTCATATCTTCTTTATCCATTCACCCACTGATGGGCACTTAGGCTGTTTCCAAATCTTGGCTATTGTGAATATTGCTGCAATAAACATAGAAGTGCAGGGATCCCTTTGAAATCCTGTTTTCATTTCCTTTGGATATATACCCAGAAGTGGGACTGCAAGATCATATGGTAGTTCTATTTTTAATTTTTTGAGGAGCCTCCATATTTTTTGCATAGTGGATGAACCAATTTATATTCCCACCTTTAGTGTACGTGGCTTCCATTTTCTCCACATCTTCACCAGTACTTGTTATCTCTTGTCTTCTTGATAACAGCTATTCTAACAGATGTGAGGTGAAATCTCATTATGGTTTTGATTTATATTTCTCTGATGGTCAGTGGTGTTTATTTTGTTTAATTATCTAACATTCTAGGCTTCTAAAATGACTCATTAAATATAAGTCTGTTTTCTTCTCCCCAAAGAACATATAATATGAAAATACATATGGTCTGATAGTTCTCACAAGTCACTAGTATTGGCTGTATATATGAAAACTCTTTGCACATGATATAAACAGAAAATTTTAAGAGATCTACAATTACACAAGATTAGAGGCTTTGAAGTTCAATTTTGGGGAAAAATGGATATAAGAAAAGAAGTCAAAATATTAACTGAAATGAAAAACAGAAAGAGAAGTTTGCCTACTACACTGATTCATAGTTTTCTGTTGATGTGAATGCCACAACTCTAAGAACCTTGAAAGTAGATACTATGTCTTACTCATTTTGCATTCTTACCACTGAACATGGCACCTGGTACCTAATTACCTAATAGGAATGAATAGATAGGTTAATGAATATACCTTTTCTCTGTCTCTGTCTCTCTCTCTACCCTCCCCCCAACCCCGCCACACACACATTGGACAAAAAAATCCAAAACAGAACAGGGAGACACATGGTGGGACTCAGACAAATAAAATGCATTTTGAGTTATCTTTTGTTATGATTTAAGTGTTTGAAAAGTGTTTCATAATTGACCAAAAGCAGCTTTATTTTTGAAAATGTAAAGTAAAACATTTAGAAACTAGCAATTTCATGGTTTTATAGAAATTTAATTAATGGTTGGCCCAGTATGAAAAGGAGTCACATTGACATTTTGCTAAATTCATGTACTAGAATGTTAGCCCTGGAAGAGGTCTGTGTTCCCAAGTGACTGAGCTCTAGGCAGCGGAATGTGTGTGAAAGTGACGTGTGCCCCTTCTGGCCTGGCCCAGAAGCTCCTCTCACATGTGTGCATTCTGCTCTTCGGAGCAATTCTCAGAGCTCTTTCACTCTCTTGGCCAACTGGCACAGAGACAAACACAGTGGTTGGAAGTCATGTATCAAAGATGGTAGAGCCTCTGTCAGCCTCAGTTACTGATTGATCCCATAGAGAATTTCTGGTCCCACTGACCAGAAATACCACCTCACTGTCACGTGAATAAGAAACAGACTTCTATTGTGTTTGAGCCACACACATATGAGTTTATTTGAAAGAGCTCCTGGCATTAGCATAATATCCACTCTTCAAATATACCTTACATATCTGCCTGAAGTTATTCATTCAATTTTCATTTGACAGCACTTTTATTCAGCTACTCATCACTATGGTAATGAAGGACACAGAAATCAGTAAAACGTACTTTTTCTCACCAAAGAATTCCCAAACTAGTTAGAAAAGGAAATAGGCAAACAGATAATACAGGTTATTACAAAATACAATCTTGTGTGCTATGCAAGCATTTGGAGGAAACATACAATTTGAGAGCTGGGGAGGTGACAGATCAAGGAAAGCTTCCTGGAGCAGGTGATATTTAAGTTACATTTTGAAGGCTCAGTAAAAGTTAATCAATGAAGAAAGAGGGGAAGGGTATTTGGGGCCAAGGTTCCAATCAGTTTGGTGCATAATGGGCTTGGGGAGCTGTCAGTCACTATGAAGGCCCTGGGCATGTAGTGTGGAGAGGGGAATCTGTGAAGTGGGAGAGAAGGAAACATGCAGTTATGGAAGGGGGTACCCAAAGCTGCTGCAGCGTCTATAGTTTGTGTCTAAAATGGCAAAATGCAAGTAGCTGTAGTCCTCCTGAGAGGCATTTGGTACTGACTATAAATAGGTTACATTGAGCAAGGAAGGTTCCAATACCTGACCAAATGTTTTGAAGTATTTAACACATAATTTCCATATACCTTCCTGTCAAGGCAAAAACATAGCAAGCAATATAAAGGTTATCTGCAAAAGCCAGCTTAGTTTTTTTTTTTTTTTTGGTTTTTTGTGTTTATTTTATTTTTTTTTATTTTTTATTGTTATGTTAATCACCATACATTACATCATTAGTTTTAGATGTAGTGTTCCATGATTCATTGTTTGTGCATAACACCCAGTGCTCCATGCAGAACGTGCCCTCTTTAATACCCATCACCAGGCTAACCCATCCTCCCACCCCCCTCCCCTCTAGAACCCTCAGTTTGTTTTTCAGAGTCCATCGTCTCTCATGGTTCATCTACCCCTTCGATTTCCCCCCCTTCATTCTTCCCCTCCTGCTATCTTCTTCTTTTTTTTTTTTTCTTAACATATATTGCATTATTTGTTTCAGAGGTACAGATCTGAGATTCAACAGTCTTGCACAATTCACAGCGCTTACCAGAACACATACCCTCCCCAGTGTCCATCACCCAGTCACCCCATCCCTCCCACCCCACCCCCCACTCCAGCAACCCTCAGTTTGTTTCCTGAGATTAAGAATTCCTCATATCAGTGAGGTCATATGATACATGTCTTTCTCTGTTTGACTTATTTCGCTCAGCATAATACCCTCCAGCTCCATCCACGTCGTTGCAAATGGCAAAATCTCAGCTTAGTTTTTGATTAGTTTTTTTTCTTAACTTTTGGATAACAGCAGAGCAAATTATTTTGATCTGTGCCTTCATTTGGAAAAAGAAGGAAGTAAAATAAATAATTTTGCCACTGAGTTGTTTCCATTGGCAGATATATGGATGCAAACAAATCAGCATTAAGAACATTTGGATAGCATGTGCAGTGAAAAGTGAATACAATAGCATTTTATAGTTAGAGGAATTGGGTATTTTATTCCACTTCAATTACCTGGTACCCAGAAGATAACATACACAGGATACAAACACGTGAAATACTTACAGGGAGGAGGAAAAAAAAATATGATATTGATTTAGAAGAAAAAAAATCAAGTTCCCCTAATCTCTCATGAGATATGACACACTGGAAGTCATGCACATCACTGATAATTCCATAGTTGCTGGGGGTCCAGGATGAGTCTATACTGAAATGAGACTGTTAGTTGACTTCTCTCTAGCCAATCATCCCTAAAAACTTCCAGTATTGTTGGTATTTTTTAAAGTCTTTAAAGAACCTGCTATTGCTGCTGTCATTTGTCTTTAGTATTGACCTCTGTTTCTGTCCTTTCTGCCTCTGCTTCAATACCTGGTGAGTTTACTTTGGAAGCAGAATGACAGACAGCCATCACCACCAGCAGGGCTTCTTGAAATTGATGCAACAGAGAGGCAGGCCTTGTCCAAGAGTTAATAAAGAGCACATTTCAGTAGAAAAAGAAAGAAAAGAAAGAAAAGAAAGAAAGAAAGAAAGAAAGAAAGAAAGAAAGAAAGAAAGAAAGTAAATCTCATTTCCTATTGCAAACTTTAGAAGAACTTTCAGGATTGCTTGCCTGAATGGAGTTGGTTTTAGAAAAGAATAAAAACAAAGTATAACTGGAGATACCTACTTATAACAAAACAACCTGCCAAGAGAGCCTTCCAAGTTCATTAGATGGAAAGCTGCCCTTCATTCTGGAGATGAAAAATGTGGTCTTCTCTAAGGGACAGCTGTAACCCACATGTACTTTGCTAATCACGCATAGCCTTGAAAAGAATCTGAATCCTTTTCCTTAATTTTGTCATGGCTTTTTGGCCACCACCTGCTGTGTTCCTGAGGCTCACCCCAGGAATTCTGTGGCCCCATTTCTTTCCTTAATAAACTTTTTTCTCAAGCCCCGAGATGAAAGAGCCCCTTTCCTGAGTATATGCAGAGCAGGTGGGGGGGGGGGCTCTGCAGCTGCTGCAGGGGCTGCACTTCAAGTCTGAAATGACAAAATGAAAGCAGCTGTGGGCCTCTTCGAGGTCTTTTGGCACAGAGTACAAACAGGTCACCCTGGGAAGTGAAAGCTCTCATTAGGTTAAAATCCTCTGTGTTCTGCATTTGATGATCACACACGTTCCACACACTGTTCTGCTGTGAAGTATTTTTTTTAAAAAAAACAATGCTATATTCACAGGGAGAAAAGCAAAAATTCCCATTAGTAACACTGAGCTTCCAAAAATCAACAATTTGGATCATAGGAAAAATCATAATGTTTCATGTTATTTTACCTGTGTGGATGTCTTTACACCAGGAAGACATAGTCAATAATCCTAGGTAATATGGAAATCCATAGATAGCTTTGGGACTGTCATTACTCTAACAATGACCTAAATATATATGAGGGAGAGAAATCAGATTTCCAGGTTAAAAAAAAAAAAAAGCCAAAAGAAGAAGGAAGAGGAGAAGAAGAGGGGGGGATCCCCAATACTTGAAGTAAGTTAAACCGTCATGCTATCCACCAGAAAAATAGTTTTCAAAGTATAGTCCCTGGACCAGCAATACCTGGGAACATGTGAGAAATGTTCATCTTCAGGTTTTACCCCAGGCCTGTTGAATCGGAAATCCTGGTCAGGGGACCCTGCATTTTAACACAACCGCCAGGTGATTCTGATGCACTCTAAACTTTAAGAGCTACAACCAAGTTTTACATTTTAATAACTAGTACTAACACTTCTACTCTAGCTAAAACAGTATGGATTTAATTAATGGGTGTTAGGTGATTGATAAGCACATTGTCTGAATGGGATAAAAAATAATGAATCGTTGAACACTACATCAAAAACTAATGATGTACTATATATTGGCTAATTGAACATAATAATAAAAAATGTTTAAAAATATTCAGAAATGTAAGGAAGATATAATAGAATGTTATTTTACTTGGAATTATGTTATTTAAATTTACATTTGTAAATAACAAAGTCTTTTGAACTTGCTAGAACAAAAGCATGTGGAGAGAGGAGATAGAGACACTGACCTCCCAAGAGCTTGAATGCCAGGGTCACCTGGTACCCTTTTTCTAAGCTAGACATATCTTTCCTTTTTACTCATTGAAAATTCCTGCCCATAGTGAGCCAGTTTACTGACTGGAGTATTTTTTTTTTTTAAGATTGTATTTATTTATTCGACAGAGAGAGAGCAGGAGAGCCCAAGCAGGGGGAGCAGCAGAGGGAGAGGGAGGGAGCCCCACACAGGGCTCGATCACAGGACCCTGGGATCATGACCTGAGCCGAAGGCAGATGCTTAACCGACTGAGCCACCCAGGTGCCCCAACTGGAGTATTTTTATATCTTTCAGAATTGGGGTAGAAAAAATGCTGAAAAACACTAGATTCAAATATAATTCCGATGATATTAAATAAAAATAGCTGCAAATTATTTCATGGCTCTTTATACCAGCACTGCACTGAGAACTTTAAAATTTTTAGCTTTAATCCCGACAACAACCCCCTAAATTGAGCATTTCAATCAAGCAGTGGTGACCAAAGCCAATTTGTAGGCTTAAAAAAGAAATGGTTGACGAAGAAGAGGTTGATGATGAAGAAGTCGCAAATTACAGAAAAGAAATAAATATTAGGGGTGCCTGGGTGGTGCAGTCATTTGTTTAAGTGTCTGACTCTGGTTTTGGCTCAGGTCGTGACCTCAGGGTCCAGATGGAGCCCTGCATGGAGCTCCATGTTCAGCATGGAATCTGCTTTAAGACTCTCTCCCTCTCACTCTGCCCCTCCCCGCCCCCACTCTCTTGCTCTGTTTCTTTCTCTAAAATAAATAAATAAAATGTTAAAAAATATATATCAATTCAAGAGAGAGGCAGGGTTAGAGAAGGAAAGACTATAGTCTGTGTATTAAGAATAGGGGAGACATAAGCACATTTTTAAACTGAGAAGAGAGAAAGTAAGAGGCTGGCTTACCAAACTGGAGATGAAGATTCATGGCTAGAGTGACATACCACAAGAGATAAACATGGAAGCTACCTCATACCCTTTTTACAAAAAAATGCAATATGTACCAAATAAAACTGGGTGTTTTGTTCTTTTAATTAGCATAGGGTGTCTGTAATGGACCAGGCTCTATGACCAGTACCTTCCCTTAGGCTGTCACATTAAGCCTCTGCTGAAGGAATCAAACAGTCTCAAGAGAAATTTATTGAGGGCAGCATCTAAAAGTAAATATATGTTTTCTTGAAAACTACAAAAAAGTAGATCAGACAAATTTCCTACACTAGATACCTTCACATTTCACATGGTTTGCTTAACATTAATTAACAAAATTCTCTCTGAATGTTGCCATGTTTACATAAATTATCATAAATCTAGTTCTTATGAAGTGCAATTCGCCCTTCCTATTCACTGTTGGAAGTCTAGGAGACATAATCCTGTTTGTAATATTAGCATCCCTTTCTTTTTAATCTACTTCAGCTTAAAGCTAAACAGATGCAGGAAAGGTGACCTCAAAAATTTTATCTGTAGCCTCTAGTTTTCATACACTCCAGATAAAGAAAAAACAAACCCTTATATTTTAAAAAAAGTCTTTGTTTTTATATAAAATTATTTGTTCAAGTGGCTTATGTCATCTACATTTAGTTTATGCTTTATAGCTAAGTAAAACATGAAATTATTTTATCTGTATAAAACAGTGGATATAACTTCTGGACAACGTCTTAGAGCTGTGAATTATCTACAAGTGCTCACCAGAACTGAACTCAAATAGATTCCATAAAGTAGGCAAATAATTCAGTGTAATTTATGTCACAGAGCAGGAGCTAAGCAAAGGTTAATTCCCCTCGGCTTAGAGATGTACAGACCAGCTTAAGAAGCTTTTCTTATATTGAATCAATGATTCATTTGATTTCTGTTCCCAAAGTCATCCAAAAGTTAGTTCATTTTACAGAAAAAAAGTCTAGACCAATTTTTTTCTGGAGCTTTTTTTCCCCTTTTATTATGTATTTGTACATCAACATACTTCATTCTGCCAAATCAATATTTTCAAATATTTTAGATTCTCCTACTGGTCAATATCATCAGTTTTGGTTTAAAGGCTATAAAAACCACAGGAAATAAATATAATATCTGTTTAAAATAGTTTGTGTAGATACAAGCATGGTAATAAAGCTTGGGAATAGTTCATACATATTATTTTTTAAATGGCAGTGATAGTGATAATCAACATTAAATAATACCTTGAGTTATAGTAATCATACTACTATATTAATAGGTATGATATTATTAACATTTTACAATTTTCTTCCTAATATAATAGTTCAAAAGAGCTGAATGTTCTGTGCCCGAGAATTTCACAATATTTTAATCACTGGATTGTGCCAGAAATGGAGATTTTAAGACCGCACAGAACTACAAAGGTCAACTTCAAAGGTCAAAGAATCAACTGATGATTAATTCATCCATAAAGACAAAGGACAAATTTGAACTTTATTTTTACACATTAGACCATTTGTTTGGCTGATGAAACTAACTTGACCGATTCAAAATCCTAAAGGAAAAAACTCGACCACTTACCATTTAAATAATAACTACCAGGGTACTGACTCCTACAAAACCCCATCTGTTTGATTTGATAAGGTATATACAACAATTTAAAACTATAATTACAGTTAAAACATCATTATTTGTCATTAAAATATTAAATCACAGAAACTCCTTCATTCTGGACCTTTCAGCCCTACTTTTAATGGGCTGAAGTATTCAAGTAAACATTGCAACTGTATAAATACTAAAAAATGCTGTAATAAGATACTAAAAAATTTATAAATACTAAAAAATTCAACAAATAAAAATAGAATTGTAATTATAATGAAACACTATGTATAGTAAATGCCTTAAAGAGATTACAATCCAGCCATATAAAATATTTTAAGACTTTTATTTTCTAATAACACAATAGATTCCAGCATATTATTTACTCTCTATAATCCCTTACACTACCATCACTTGTCAGCCACTATGCTCTGGGCTATGTGGATTAAGTGGCCGAGTGCCATTGTCAGGAACCTTTAATTGACTGGTAAACCAGAAGATAACAACCAATATATTGCAACATCTAGAATAAAAAGGCAACCTATTAGAAAAGCCATCTGTGTATATAATTGAGTTCAGTGAAGTCCTCAACTAGGAGAAATTATGGTTAGGAATTTTGCTAAACAAATCTAAAATAAGTATTATAATAAGAAGCATGTGTGTTATATTACACTCTGTCCTCCAAAAAAGTGTCACAGAACATCAAAGCTGTAAATTTTCATAGGTATTTTTGTTAGGACACTAAATTATTTTAACATTTTGCAACTCCCATCTGTTATAAATCTTAGAAAATATTCACTGGATAATCCTTTGTCATTAGTGAAAGAGCTGCCAAAGTGGTACTAATTCTCAAACTGGTATTAATTATTGAAATATCATAAAATTTGTTATAAAAGAAATGCTTACTTCCCTACCTTTCCCCCAAAATCACAAATACAGAACCTTAGAAACTAGATAATACATCACTATAGTGGTAACAAGACTGAAGTGACTAAAGGGTTTACATTTATATTTCTTTTTTTTATAGGAAGGAGCTGAATTTGGGAACACTATTTTACAGTTTCTACCATGGAATAAAAGAGCTTTCAGCATCTGATGTATTGTTTTTTTCTCTTTTCAACCTGCACTTTCTGCTATTAAAGGGGAGCAGAATACATGATCCCCAAATATGCCACTTTGGCAGATGGATTATTTTGAGCCAAAGGCAAATCAAAACCCAGGAGAGTCAAGAAATCTTTTACCTCTCCCTTAACTACCTAAAAGAATATAATTTGGGGGCCTGGCTCAGAGAGGGAGCTATTACCAGAGATAAATTTGATCTGAATGACCTATCTGTCCGACAGGGCAAACATCTCATTACAAAACATCTGCTCTTTTTTATTTTTCTAATTAAAGTATGGTTGACACACAATGTTACAGTAGTTTCAGGTATATAACATAGTGATTCAACAGGTCTATATATTATACTATGCTCACCATAAGTGTAGCTACCATCTGTTCCCATACAGCACTATTACAATACCATTGACTATATTCCCTATGCTGTACCTTTTATCCCATGACTTTCTCATTTCATAACCGAAAGCCTGTATGTCTCCCTCCCCTTCACCCGTTCTTCTTTGTATTTATAGGTCTGTTTCTGCTGTTTAATTGTTTTGTTTTTTAGATTCCACATACAAGTGAAATCAAATGGTATTTGTCTTTCTGTCTGACTTATCTCATGTAGCATAATGCTCTCTAGGTCCATCCATCTTGTCACAAATGGCAAAATATCTGCTCTTTCTTATTGTCCTGTGAATCACCCCCTCCTTCCCTTCAAAGCCCCAGGCCCCTATCCCATTCTTTAGCTCAGGATGGCACATAAATCTCAATTGCCTGACTTGTCCTTGGGTCTTATATTCTCATGAGGATTCTATACATACATAATTAAATTGTTTTATTCCTGTTAATCTGTCTTATTATCAATTTACAAGCCAAAGAACCTAGAAGACTAAAGGAAAATTTTTCCTTCCCAACACTGTTTAGTTATATTTTATTGCACAAATCAATTACTCCCCTTTCTCTCCTTTAGTCTTTCTCCAACTATTGAATTCTGTCCCTCAGCAAACCTTCATGACCTTCCTGAATAAGTAGCATATAAGATTCAAAAAACTTTATCAACTGCTTTACCATTTACTTTACCTACTCATTTTCCTTCTCCTTCAGATTCTTGTATGAAAACTGGAAAAAGTCCTAAAAAGTCCCTGCCAGTCCATCACAGGAGGTTGAGACTATTGTTTATATTTGAGCATAATAAAAGATGTAAACATTTTTTTGTACCTAAATTAGTCAATCACTGTCAAAAAATTTTAGAGAAACTTTTGAAGGGCTCAACCTTGGTCTTGAATTGTTCCCACATCAGACAAGCTATCCAGAGTTGGTGAAGGAACCAGGAACCACAGGGTCAGGGAGCGCTTCAATTATAATCAATTCACTATTGCTATTTCTTCTTGTTACCTCAAGGATGCCAGTGTTTTAAGCTAGTCCCTTTAGCAAAATAAATGCTAATAGGTTTAGAATATGCTCAAGTATGAAGGCTCACTGGCCCATCTTCCATCACAGTTTCCACAGTTCTCTGAGGGAGGATAATCCATTGCTTTGCAGTCTGGCTTAATCAAGTAAGCTGACTTAACCTGGGTTCTTAGTGTCACAAATCTTAACTCTTTTATTACTTTAAAATTTTTCATATGTAGCCATTTTCCTAAATACCAGCCATATCACACTTGGAATCTTTGTCCCCTTTCCTTCCCCGTAAACTTCATCACTGCCAGGAATTGGGCAATTTCTCTTTTTTCCTTTTCACATCTCAATTGTCTGGTTGGTTGTACCTTGCCTGACCTCTTAATTGTACTCATCCTCTAAGGACAGCTATCTAGACTGTCTTCAGGGGCTCTACATCTACCTGAAAAATTCTTTTGTGATTCGTGGGCTCTGCTGGACTTCAGATCCACTCAGTTCCATCTTATTCCAAATTTCCCAACCTTCTTTAGGAAACTAGACCTTTATAAACCATATTAACCTGACCTCTTTGCCCTCTAGCTCTCAACTAGTTGGGCAATGGAGAGTTTGAGAGCCATAAAAATGTACCTCTCGGATCTCCAAATGCAGAATAGGAGTTAACTGACAGCCCCAGTTGCTGCATTCTGAAATGCATCACTGCATCTTTGTCAAGAGCACACTTCCCATGGGCTACCTCCAGGCAGTTACTGAGGATAGCAGAGAAACTAAGAGAGGTCCATTCCTACAAGACCTAGGACTTCTCTGATGAATGGCTTTGGCTTGAGGACTTCCCAATGGCTTTTTTAAAACTTTATTTGAACTGCATCATAGTCTGACTTGTCCTACCAAATAGTCCTTCCCACCCCCATAGGTGTTAGAAGGTAGTCTGACAATTCTCACAGCCTCCTCCTGTTCCCTCTCTATTTTCTCTCACAGGCATTTCCCCCAACAAATCTACTGCATGACTAATTTCATCTTAGTGTCTCCTTCTTGGAGGACCTAAACTAATATAGAGGATGAGAGGATAAGAATATTCATTTCCCTGAATTCTTCACTGTTGGGCCACAGGTTGGAAGCTCTTACTAAATTAGCTCTCTGACAGCTGCAGGTTTATTCTGGGTTGTGGCAACTGCTCAGTCAAATTGTTTGCTCAGATGTATGGTGGGTAGTAACTCCATTCCAGCTGCCAACTCTGGATGCTTCACCATCCCTTGTTAGTTACCTTTAACCTTGCCCATGTCTTTTTCCCTTTACTAAACACTCTTCAATCAACCCTTCTTTTTCTAACTTTTTATTTTGAAGTATTTTTAAATGTATAGAAAAATAACAAAAATAATCTTAAAAGGCTCTGTATGCCTTCCACTCAGATTTCCCAATGGTGAATATGTTGGTGTTCTCTCTGTCTATGTGTGTGTGTGTGTGTGTGTGTGTGTGTGCATGTGTGTGTGTAATAATTTGGTGTGTATTTCCTAAAAACAAAGGCCAGGGACATTCTCTTTAGACATCCGTAGAATGATTATAAAAATAAGGAAAAATTTAACATTAATGCAATATTATTTTCTAACCTATAGATCTTATTCAAATTTTTCCAATTGATCTAATAATGTCCCCTATAGAAAAAAACTCTGGTTGAGGTTTGAATCCAGGAATACACATTGCATAATCACCCTTTATACACAGTATCTATTCTCTTCCAGGACTCTAAAATTTTAAATAATTGTCACCACAACAGGCCCAAAGAAACAAAACCTCAAAATTGGATTCTAGGATCAGTTTGCTTACATGTTTACTGGGCATATGGATAACCTTCCTACATGGTGGGGGAGGAACATAGGACATTAGGAATCCATGGCGTGCAACAGCCTCATGATGACTCAAATTATCAGTGGTGGCCTGGAAGAGAATGCAAGTAGAGGAAAGGCATTGAGAAATCAAGTGAATGGAGCATTTGGCTGCTATGATGATAATGGCTATTATAAAATTGGTATCATATGATGCCTTGTCCTGATAATTCTAGAAAACATCACAGGGAAAAAAAAATTAAAATTTACAAATGCACAAAAGGGCACAGGTCTAAAATCAGAAAGCCCCTGTAGTAGCTTTAAAGGAGTCCCTTATCTGTATCCACAGAGTAGATATGGCCAAAGATCAAGTACAAAGCCTGAGTATAAGGGTTTAAGAGTTGCAACACCAGATAAATGAGTAACTTTGACATGTCTCTTATCCCAAGGCAAGGGCACTATTGGGGAAGGAGCAGAACCCTGAGACATGGGATGAAAACATGGAGAAGACAAGATAAGGCTGAG
Organism: Phoca vitulina; assembly: GCF_004348235.1. Taxonomy (NCBI): domain Eukaryota; kingdom Metazoa; phylum Chordata; class Mammalia; order Carnivora; family Phocidae; genus Phoca; species Phoca vitulina. The sequence continues at coordinate 15,311,751 of NW_022589714.1, forward strand.
AACTTTGAGTCCCAAAATCTCCCGGACTTTTCCTACCAACAGAAGCAGGTCAGAGCCTTCTGGCAGAGAGGAATCAACGTTCTCCTACTACCACCAGGGGCAGCTGACTGACAAGAAAATGCGTATTCCTCTGAGGACCTACCCCAACAACCCTCATTGTCTCCAGGTGCATATGAAAGTTAGATTCCAGCGTAGCCTAGTCATAGTAGAATAAGGCCTGGCCCAGACAGAGATATTTTATGCACCTGAAGAACTGCAGATTATTGGCAACATAAACCAGCAGGAATCTGGGGAGTATGTACAAGAAGATGAATTCTAATATTATATTACAATGGCACAAATAAATAGATAAATAAATCACACAGGATTTGGGACTTAATATGTGTGGGTAACAATAATAGTCTGTTGGGTTGATCATTTGAGCTTAGACTCAACTGTGGCTTATAATGAGTGAGACTGAAATGCCAGAACTTAAACCCCTGACATTCTGTGGAAGAAAGAGTCCAAAATTCCATAAGGATGAGACTGTTTGGCTCAATCAATTTGTGCACATCTTGCTCAGCCACTTCCTAATCTTAACCCCTGGGAAGGCTCAGGGGACACCCTTTCACAAGGGCGCTAAGGAATGCATTGGCGAGGGAGAAAACAACATTCTTGCAAAGCTCTTCCAAGTCTGTCTTCTGTAGATCATAGATGATGGGGAGGGATGCTGCAAAGGAATCAGCCTCTCTGATTTTAATGGCAATCATGGGATCCTGGCATGGCAGGAGCCAGGTGGGAGGGTCCACTCACCAGAACCATATAAGGGGCAAAGATAGGGCAGTAATCAGTGTGTTCTGACCCACAGATATCTGTGGCAATGGCTAATTGATCAATGGGCTAATTGATCAGAATAAAATCATTGCAGTGCATCTTAATATTTATGAACGGAGAATTCAAGGCCTGGTAGGCAGTAACCTGACTCTAGTCACCCTTATCATAATTCTCAGCCTCTTACCAAGTTGCTAAGCTTGTACCAGTTCACGGAGCCTCTTGAATGAGGAGACCAGGTTCCACTGAGAAAGGACCTTACAAATGGGTATAATGTAAATCACATCCTAGCCAGTGGCCCTCAACCCTGGCTGCAAATGAGACTCACCTAGAGAACTTTTAAAAAATAGTGATGCTTAGGCTCTACCTCCAGACATTCTGACACATATGCTATATGAAGAATTGATGAAAACAAAAACTAAAAGGGGCTAAAGTTTGAAACAATAGAAATGACATTCAAAAGCATCCAAATTAACTAAAACAATACCCACATAGTAAAATAACTCAACTTTTCTTTTCTTTACAAGGAGCATTCCAGCTTGATAGCAGCTTGCAGAAAGAAGCATGAAAATATAAATAAAATCATGAAAACATTTAACCCAACAGAAAAGAAGTGAGGAAGAAAGCTAGGAAGAGATTATTAGAATTAAACATATGATTGGTACCTAAAATTTTGTATTTGATAACCACGAATAAAATGATAAAGAAATTTTCAAAAAATAGAAATTGTTTAAAAAAATCCCCAAATATAGAAGATAAAATAAGAAATTTATTAGAAATTAATAATAAACTTTAGCTGCTAATTGCTATAAGTCACAAACCAAGATTGATATTCTACTTAAGCAATTGAAGATAAAATCATAAAAAATGCTAACATTTTAGCAAAATAAAAAGTTACTGAAAATATGATCTAAAAAATCAGTATAAACTGCAAATATCCATGTTAAGCTGTCATCCTAGATTTTGGTAAATTGAATGTTTTTTACTGCTGTTATAAAACAGTTGATTAAAATATTGCAGGAAGGTGTTAATACATTCCACAATTTACACATACTTTTAAAATAGTTCAGAAGAAACAAATTTTGACTAAAATGAATGGATTTAGTAAATTTTGTGAATTGAGTTCCTTCAAATTTATTTTAAGCTAATTGATTTTCAGCTTATTGACACAGTACTTGCTGCTCTAAGAGTATAATAAGAGATTTTATGATCCCTAAACACCTCAATTTTTGCCTCGATTCTGTTGCCTTAGGCTATGTTTACATAGAATCTAAATATCTAAATATGTCAATGAGACAACTGTTCAATTCTGAAAAATATGTGAAATTCTCTGCTAATCTTTTTTATAGTATGTAAGAATTCCATAGATCTCATCCAAAAGTTCACTTTAACCCAACATTAATTCAGTCAAAAGGTATTTCTAAGTTCTGATGGTAACAACTACTAGAAAAAAAAATTTAAGAACGATGATGAAGGAAAGGAAGAGGAGGAAAATGAGGATAAAGGATGAGGTAGGGAGGAGAAGAATAATTTACATGTGTGATTCCATAGTACCTATGTTACCAGCAGTTGATTATTCCAACAATTCAGTGAGGTTTTTAAGGTAGTGATAACTTTATTTTTCAGACAGGGACACTAAAACTAAATGAATGAATTTAACTTCCCAAAGACTAGACAGAAAAGGAAAACAAGAGTTAGAATTAAAAAACAGGCAAGTCGAATAGCATTTCTCTCCAAAACTGTGTTGACATAGATTCTGTTTGGGTACGGTTCACGATACAATAGTCTAGGACTGATGGGCATGGCAAGGTTTTGAGGCAAGAGTTTCAAAGAGAGTCTTAGAGAGTAAACAGTGATTTGATGGTACCAATTGAGAAGTTGGGTCAAATCTTATTTTTAAAAAATAGCATTTGGACTTTAAACCTCAATCCTAGTGTATAACTTCTAGTCTAACACCTCCTTTTTTTTTTTTAGAGAAAGAGAGAGCATGTGCACACGTGTGGAAGGGAGGGGCAGTGGGAGAGGGAGAAAGATTCTTAGGCAGGCTCCATGCTCAGCACAGAGCCCCACACAGGGCTCAATCTCACCACCCTGAGATCATGACCTGAGCCAAAATCAAGAGTAGGAGGCTTAACCGACTGAGCTACCCACATGCCCCAAATAACATCTCTTTCTTAATTTTTTTACTTTAAATCAGATTGGGGATAAAATAATTCATCTTAGGCTTCCTATGGGATCTTGGAATTACAGAGCTTAGGGAAATATTAAACATTAAATATTCCCTACAATTATGTTTAAATACAATGGCCTATATTAATCCCACTTTTTATAAAACTCCAAAGGGAAACCCAACTGTTGAGAATGTATATGAAGAAGTTTAGACTCTAGAGGAGTCATGGCCATGGCTAAGAATACTGGTTCTGCAGTCAGATGCCAGAGTCAGAGCCCCTACTAAAACTATGTGGCCAGGGCAGGTTACTCACAGTACCAACGTCACAGGCTGTTTTGAGAATTAAATGAATTACCCATATAAAGCACTTAGTATTCTCTCCGGCACCTAATAAGAGCTCCAGAAGTTTTAGCTGTTAGCTCTGCTCTAAAAGGGAAATGATTTTGCATTTTTACCCAGAAGAATGGATACTGAAATACAATACAATGTAATTCCAAAAATATAACAGCATACAAAGTTTATACTGCTCCAAAGACAAGTAGGTAAATCTTCAATAATACCCATATCACACTATGCCCCATTCAAACACACGGAGGGTATTACATAAGACTATATTGGATTATAGGTCTTCTGTTGTATAAGAACACTTGTGTGTGTGATTATAGACATTCCTTTTCTCTAATCCCATCTGCATTATAGTCTGGACAGTGTCATCACTGACATAGCTCAGAATTGAGTCCAGATGGAAGTTAAAACATTTACTAGTCTAGTGGAGGAAATACCATAAGAAAAACATATTTAGTGTGAGAGATGGGGATAGGAGATTCCTTTGAGACCTAACCAAGTTTGGATACTTTGCAATATAAATTTCACTGTTCTTTTCATGTGCTACCTTTCCAGTTATTGCAAAATATCTCATTCCTAAGCCTAGTAAGGACAGAGTTATTAAAAACGAGTAAGTTACAACTCTATGTTGTCATACTTATGTCTTCATCAGTGGGAGATGAAAAGAAAGTAAAGAGTTCTTAAGAATGTTGCCTTGTAAAAACTAAGACTGGGGTTTTAATAAGAATAGGAATCCATGAGAATTGGATATCAATAAAAAATACAGGTCAATACTTAAGAAATGTAAAAATAATTAAAATATTACTCTATCAGTATAATTAGTCTTTAGCTGTTTCTTAAGCAATGTGATAAACTATTTTTACTTCCTGAGTACATGGAAGAGTACATTTCATAGCCTCCTAATAATTAGGAAGGGCCATGTAACTAGCTCTGACTGGTAGGCTATGAACAAAAGTAGTATGCTCCAACCCTAGACCAAAGCATTTAATTGCAGGTGCAAAGCTCTCTCCCTTGCCTACTTGCCCTCTCCATGAGTTTAAAAGCTAAAAGATGGTATAGCCTCTATCAGCCAAGGTCCATATAAAGCAGGTCATCCTATCAACCCACAGGGGACTGCAGCATCACTAACTTACGTTAAATCACTGAGATTTAAGAATCATTATTATATGTCCACAGTAGTCAAAATGTGGAAGGAGCCAAGATGCCCTTCAACAGATGAATGGATAAAGAAGATGTGGTACATATATACAATGGAATATTACTCAGCCATCAGAAAGGACGAATACCCACCATTTGCAACGACATGGTTGGAGCTGGAAGGGATTATGCTAAGTGAAATAAATTAATCAGACAAAGAAAATTATCATATGGTTTCACTCATATGTGGAACATAAGGAATAGCATGGAGGACCACAGGGGAAGGAAGGGAAAACTGAACAGGAATAAATCAGAGAAGGAGACAAACCGTAAGGGACTCTGGACTCCAGGAACCAAACTGAGGGTTACAGAGGGGAGGGGGGCTGGGGGGATGGGGTAACCGGGTGATGGGTATTAAGGAGGGCACATGTTGTGATGAGCACTAGGTGTTAAAAGCAACTAATGAATCGTTGAACACTACATCAAAAACTAATGATATACTATATGCTGGCTAACTGAACATAATAAAAATAAAAAACAATCATTACTATAGTACAACCCAAATAATCCTGCCTAATATAAGCAAGAATCAATATTTTTCTGCCAGATTCCTGGAATGGCTATTAAATCCTTCTCATTTTACTATCATCAGTGAGAAATGAAACCATCTACACCCGTTCAGTGTATAGGACGGTGTCCTGTCGATAATATAACAGTACTGGGGCGCCTGGGTGGCTCAGTCATTAAGTGTCTGCCTTCGGCTCAGGTCATGGTCCCAGGGTCCTGGGATCGAGCCCCGCATCGGGCTTCCTGCTCAGCAGGAAGCCTGCTTCTCCCTCTCCCACTCCCCCTGCTTGTGTTCCCTCTCTCACTGTCTCTCTCTCTCTCTGTCAAATAAATAAATAAAATCTTTAAAAATAATAATAATATAACAGTATTCATAGGGTGTCTTCATCAACATGACTTTACTACTGCAAGAAACTTTTGCCCGGGGGGAAAAAAAGTTGTGAATAACTCTATTGTTTATTTCAGAAACTTCCTGACAATCTGTTTAAATGAACATCAAACTATTCAACTTTTCAATTGATTCCATCAAATCACTTCTTACTCTCCGAGACTCTCTTTGAAATCCTTGCCTCAAAACCTTTCCTTGCCATGCCCAACAGTCCTAGACTATCATATCATGAACCCTACCCAAACGGAATCTATATCAAACAGTTTTAGAGAGAAGCATTATCAATTGAATGTGACACACACATGATGAAACCTATTTATTATTCCTGGTCAAGAAGGCTCAGGAATTAGACGATTCCAGGACATCCAAAAGTATAGAAAGTAGAGCCAACAATCTCAGGAATTGGAGGATTCAGGTACATCTCAAAACAGAGAAGGTGGGGCTAACAATCTCAGAATTAATTGAAAATCACAAAGGTACAATAGATCTACATTATTGCCTCTAGGCCAGTAGCCAGGATGATTATTCTGTGGAAAGTGTGTAAAACAGGGACGATGTATTTAGAAAATCAGGAAGAGCTGAGGGAAAGTGTGCCTACTAAATTCAGGGAGTTTAATGAAAGTTAACATTGAGAACAGTTGATGCCTAGTTTCCTCCTATACCTCCCACCCTTTGGCTCCCTGAATGCAGGAGCTAGATCTAGATGACTCTCCAGGAAATGATTAGTGGATTCAAGAGAAAATGCTACAAAGACTGATATTCAATGATCCCACACTAAAACAGCAAAGTTCTGGATCCTATGAATCCTATGGATTTTAGTTCCTCACTCTCAAATATGAGTGGATGGAAATTGCCAGATATTTGAGGAAAGTTTCCAGTATGAAAAAGTATCCCCCACCAAGGGGAAAAATACTTAAACATTATGGACACGATACAAAACAGAAGAAAACTTCAAAACTAACCTCTGAAAGATGAGAAATTATTGCACATATGGGGGAGAGGAGCAGAAGGGACAAAATAAAAACAAGAAAAAACTCTTAAAAATTACAGTGATGATAGAAGAAATAAAAATATCCAATAGTAGGATCGGAAAACCAAGTTAAAATTGTTCCAGAAAGCAGAATTAAAGAACATGAAATTAATAATAGGAGAGAAATGATAAATATAAGCAGCTCACAGCAAGAATCTTACTAACAACTAATAAGTATTGCAAAAATAGATAACAGATAAAACAGAAAGCAAGAAGTTACCAAATAAATAACAAAAGAAAAATTTTCAGAACTGAAAACTGAGTTTGTTGGCTGAAGTGTCAGTAAGTGCTCAGCACAATGGGTGAACAAAGACCCAGACCAAGGCATATCACTATGAAATTCTAAAACACCATGTATAAGGGTAAGATCCTAACAACTTCTACAGAGAAATTTAAAGGTCATATACAAAATTCTGATGTGAGACATCACAGTAGCATCATTGGAGGTCGGAAGACAATGGAAAACAGCCACAAATTTTACTTTAACTCCTGATTATGAAAATTTCAAGCACATACAAAATAGAGAGCACAGTATAAGGGATCTCATTGTACCTACCACCCAGCTTCAACAACTATTTACTCATGGCCAGCCTTGCTTCTTTTTACCCCCCCCATTTCTCCCTCCTCCCTGAATATTTGAATAAATCCAGGCAACATACATCATTTTTAAGCGTATTAATACATATCTAAAAAAATAACCCTTTTGGGTGCCTGGGTGGCTCAGTCAGTTAAGTGTCTGCCTTCAGCTCAGGTCATGATCCCAGGATCCTGGGATAGAGTCCCGCACTGAGCTCCCTGCTCAGCGAGGAGTCTACTTCCCCCTCTGCCCCTCCCCCGCTCGCTCTCTCTCTCTCTCTCTCTCTCTCTCGCAAAAATAAATAAAATCTTTAAAATAAATAAATAAAAAATACCCCTTTTATTTTATTTATCCTAAATAATTATGTAAAATTCTTTACTAAACAAGTCAGTGTCCACATTTCCATGATTATCTTCTAAATGTTCTCTTCTTTCTTTTTGTTTTTAACAGTTTGAATCTGGATCTAAGAATTATTCATATAATTGCCATTGTTAGTATTTCTCTGATCTCTTTTAATCAGTAGATTTCCTCTCCATCTCTCTTTTATTCCTTGCAAAATTTTGTTGAGGAAATGGAGTCATTTTCCTGTAAAGTTCACCACTACCTGGATTTTGTTAATTACCTTTCTATGATGTAAGTTAATGTGTTCCTCTCTCCTTTGTAATTCCTGTAAACTGGTCATTAGATCCTGAGATTTAAACAGATTTAGGGCCAAGTTGGGGGGTTTTAGGGGGGTTTTGTATTGTTTGAAAACACAAGCTATTAGATAGGGTATTAGCAGAGAAAGTTCAGGAGTTCCAAGATCCTACCAGACCCAAAGAGCAATGGAAATGTGCAGTGGGAAGACTAAAAGCTCCTCCCAGAGGCAATTCTTCAAAGGTAAAGACACTAACAGATTAGCTAATGCGTTCAAGTCTATAAAATAGAATGTTGAAGGTTTTATAATTTTGTTGGAATCTTTGAGGAGTGTGGCAGAAACTTCTAAGTGTCCCACAATTTTCATTCTTAGATTTTTACTCATGTGGCTTCTTGGAATAAGAAGGAAAATGTTTCCTAGCTTCCTCTGCAGCTAGGGGCAGCTGTATGACTAAGCTCTGGTCAATGAATGTAAGTGGGAGTGATGTTTGAAATGCCTGGGAAGTACCCTCAAAGAAAGGAAGTATGCTCTTGTTTTTTTCTTCCTCCCTACTTCTGGATGTGATGTAGGCAAACAGATGGGTCTTGAGTAACTATTTTTAATCATAATGTAGAAACCATATGTTGAAGATAGAAGAGCAGTAAGATAAAAAGAAAGCCTTAAACACTGATAATCAAGGTTCTGCCATAACAGTTCTGAACTGCTCACCTACAGACTCTTTTCTAAGGGATAAATAAAATTCTACCTTATTTAAGCCACTACTTTATATTTTTTTTGTCACTGTAACTACAGAACCTGGTCCTAAATATCATAGGAAGAAATAAATTCAAACTAAGCAAATGAAAATATGAAGCCATTATTAACTTCAAGGAAAACAAAAGTTGTATAAAAAAGCAAATGTCTTCAGAATACACCACTTAGCAATAATATATCATTATAATAAGAATGTAAACACTGAATATTGATTTAATCAATAATTACTTTACAACTATTTAGAAGGAGAAACAAGGTAGTGTTATTAAAAAAGTTAACCCTTACATACTTTAATTAGTAGTTGATATATAACACTTAAAATTAATAAATTAGCAAATAACAATATAGGTATATTATTTTAAATATGTAGATAAATACCAGGATAAACTGCTTTATGAGTTGAAAGTGTTCACTAGTGGTCACCTCTAGCAGAGAAACTAGATGCTGGGTTTGGTCGGGGGGGGGCTGCTGTTTTTTGTTATAAACCTTAAAGTACGTTTGACTTTTAAATTCTGTACATTTATCCCTTTGATAACAATTTAAGGAATTTTTAGTTGCTATATTGGGTCAGGTGGTCTATCTGCCTTAGATGCAGCACGATGCACTTTAATTCAGAGTAAATGTCATCCCGGCTGATGAGGATAAAGACACAAATATTAATTCATCACTTAATCTCTGTAATGGCACAGTATCTACAACACAGTTGACTTCATTGAATATTTGTGTTTGACCATCAGGAAGATATTTCCTCTTCTACCACTTTAGAAAAATATTATCTATACCATCCTTTAAGACTCCACAAAGGAAAGTGCATAAACTTCCCATTGGCTTACTTACTGTCTTCCACACTACTCTGTAAGCAACATGAGGGCGGGGGACGTGTTTGGTTTCCTAGCTGTATCTTCAGCTCAGTGTATGACAAATTGTAATTGTTCAATAAGTATTTAATAATTAAATGAAACCATTTCAGGGCATAATGTCTATTTAACTTACGATCATCTTACAATGATCCACATACAAGTTTTACTTTCTCATTGAAACATTTCCTTTCTTACTGATACTCTAAAAGAAATCATGGGTAGATTCTGGCAAGAAGAAAAGGCATTCCAGAGAGAGGGATCAGTGATATCCAAAACAGAGAAATGGAAAACTGTAGCATTTGACAAAGGTAAAGTAAGAGAGGAGGACAAGAGATTGATCTGGGCCCAGCCTCATATATTTTCAACAACCCAGAATGGGAACCTGAAGTTTAAAGACTTTCATTAAATTGCCCAGGGCACGCACCCAGTTTGTGGTAGAGAGATGAATTCCCCAGCCCTCCAGTGTCCACAGAAATAGACTAGTAGTTTTTCATCATACAAATATATATGAAAATAAGTGTATTTATACTTATATGTAATTCCACAAAAATGAACCACATAATTGAGCTTTAGATGACTGTGGCAAACTAATGACAGGAAGTTCTTTTTACATAATTTTATATATGCTTGTTGTTCAAAGAGCTGTTTTATGAACAATCTCTTTCTGAAGCTTATTCAGTGTCTAGAACTTTGGACAAAAGGTACCATATATAAACTCAGCAATAAACAGATTGATAAATCACAAATGTCATGATACGCTCCTGGTGGAATGCGAGATTAAAGCAGAAACCAGTTATTTTGAAATCACAGATCTTGCTTAAGAAATGGGAAGTCTGGACCCGTTCTCATGGCTTCAGTATCCCTTTTCTGCCCAGAAGCATGCTAGCAATGCACCCTGCCTGAGCCACAAGCATTCATAGGTCCCCCTTATCCACCCTCAGCAGTAACACTACAAGAGCTGGTGCAATGAGATAGCATGTGCTTATACAGACTTTCTTTAGCACAAACATAACTTAGTGTTTTGTATTCAACAAGTTATTTCCAGGCTCTCAAAAACTTTAAAAATATAAATCAGTTCCCATAACACATAGCAAGGAATGTAATGATTATTAAGCTTGACGAATGGGGTTGATATTTTTAAAAAGAGAGTCTTAAATCTATCTACAACTTCCCTAACTCATTAGAAAACTGTGCAAGTTCCTCAATGTTGAGATTCTCAATTTATCAGTATTAAAGAGATACTAATTTAACTTGAAAATGAGGTTTTCTGATAGGATTGGCTGCTGATTTGAATTACATTGCTTAAATGCTTTCAATGAATCTAAAATTATCCCTTACAGGAGCCTACCTGGGTGGCTCAGTCGGTTAAGCATCTGCCTTCGGCTCAGGTCGTGATCCTGGGGCTGGGGACTGAGCTCCATATCAGGCACCCTGCTCAGCAGGGAGTCTACTTCTCCCTCTCCCTCTGATCTTCCCCCCTGCTCGTGCCCTCTTTCTCACTCTAATGAATTTAAAAAAAAAAAATCTAAAATTGTCCCTTACAGTTTTACATCAAGTAACTACTGATTTAATAATCTTAAAAAAAAGAAAAGAAAAGAAAATGTACTTAGAGGGGCGCCTAGCTGGCTCAGTCGGTTAAGCATCTGCCTTCGGCTCAGGTCATGATCCCAGGTTCCTGGGATCGAGTCCTGCATTGGGCTTCCTGCTCAGTGGGGAACCTGCTTCTCCCTCTCCTGCTCCCCCTGCTTGTGCTCTCTTTCTCTGACAAATAAATAAATAAAATCTTAAAAAAAGAAAAAGAAAATGTACATAGAAAATTTAGGAGAAAGTCTGAGCTGGAAGGAGCATGGAAATCACCTGAGAAGCCAACCTTGTATTTCATTCTTTGTTCAGTCTTTACCTTTTTGAGAAAGCAGGACACAGGCTATAAAGTCAGAGACCTACTCAAATTCTACCACCAACTAGCCATGTCATTTGGATTATGTGCTCTCTCTGCATCTCAGCTCCTCATGTATAAAAAGAATAATATCCACCTTGTAGGGTTAATGTGATTATTTAAGAAAACAATATATAAAGTGCATAATTGAGCAGTAGACCAGGTAATCAATCAGCAGTTGCTACTATCTTGATTCTAGCTCTAACCCAAATTAAAATAATTCTTTGCATGTCTTCTCTTCAATTTCTCATGACCCTTTTCCCAAACATTTCTAATGCCCCTGCTCAGTCTCCTTACTTAGTCTTTATCCTGCTATGCTATATGGTTTTACTTAAGGTTGTTCTTATTTTAATAAAAAATATTCCCTTATTTTCACTAATACTTAAAAGGAACGATCATTAAAAGTGGTGGACAATTTTAAAACCCTCCTGAGATTATTATCTCTCTTAGATTTAGTTATAATACAAATATTCTCTTTCTTTTTATGCAAAGATGATCTTGCTGACAGTAATATCCATGTGTGGGTGTGTAGCTACAACGACCAATGCATGATCTGCAGTCCTTTTCTCAATTATAGCGTCTAGGGATCAGCTTATTTTTAAACTTCAGTAAAATCTATTTAAGCCATTTACTACTTTACCATACTAAAAACATGTTCTGAATCACCAGGATAAGATTCAAATATGTGAGTTTGCAGTTGTTTTATGTTAATTGTTTGCTTATTTTAATGCCCCTCTCTATATTATGCTTTTTACCCAAAACAAAATAAGATTCAGAATTACAGAAAGACACTTCTTTTTAACTGTGTTTAGGACCATGAGAAAATAGCTAAGAAGCTTTTGGTTCTCCCTCTATAGACAACTCTCTACTGTCAATAGCTCAGAATTGCTGGGGAAAATAATTAGGAGACATATGCTGTCAACAGCATGACTATACATCAGAGGAGTTGCCTTTAGCAGCTGCCCCCCAAAAATCTGGATTCTGGAAGAGATTCATTCATAGTGAGCTCTAGGGTTAAAAGAGAAGAAAGAGAATTTCTCAATATCAAGCAACAAGAAAAATGGAGACATTGCCTTCAATTTTCAGTTGAATATTTGCTACTACTTTCAAGATTTGTACTTGCATTAGCAATCCCCAACCTTTGGAAAATAATCAAGTGAGATCCTTGAAGAGGTGTGGAAAGGGATTTACCCCAGAGGCCCAGGGAAGAAGTAACTTTAATCTGAAAGTCTACTTCTACTGAGACAGGGATGTGCTAAGGATAGATATGAATGCAAATCATTACATGGATGGGGGCAGGAGAAGGAAGCACAGATAAGAAAGAGGTCCCTGGACAGCCTGTACTACAGAAATGCCATCAATGTTTGCACACATTTAAAATAAAAGATGTATAAAAGCATTTACTCTCAATAGTGATTGTGATCATGTCCATTCCAGTGCACTGCTAAAGCCTACTTTGGCCACGCACTCAGAGCTCTCTCTCTCTCAACCAGTGAGAGCTGCACATTTCATTATTGCCCTTGACCAGTGTGCACTCTCCCACTCTACTTCAGACAAGGCAATTCTTCAATAGACCATGTTTACTGCACGTGGTCCTCTCTTTCTGCCACTTATTTTGTGATCTGGAGAACTGTATTGATCTGTAACAGCTGATTAAAAGATGTAGACATGGTAATACCAGACCAAAGTAAAGAAGAACAGCAAGAATATTAAAATTCCAAGGGCACCTGGGTGGTCCAGTTGGTTAAGCATCCAACTCGATTTTAGCTCAAGTCATGATCGCAGGGTCGTGATATTGAACCTCATGGAGGGCTCCTTGCTGGGTAGGGGGCCTGCTTGGGATGTTCTCTCTCTCCCTCTCCCTCTGCCTGCCCCCCTACTCTACCACCCCCACCCTGCTCTCACACACATGCTCTCTCTCTCTCAAAAAAAAAACGAATACTAAAATTCCAATTTCATGGCATCTCAGACACCTTCAAGCATCTGATAGAGGGAAAGGTCAGAAAATATCTAGCAACTGGTGGGAATTCTTTGGCATTGTAAAGAACATCATAAAATGTCACTGAAGCCTGGGGTCATGGGTGGAAAACTGCATGAATGGTTGCAGGAAGACAATGAGCCGAGGCTCATCCTGCCTCCAGAGCATGTGTGACCACATGTACTGGACTGAGAAAAGACCCCACACCACACCTGGCTCAGCCCTGCTTCATTCCCAGGAAGGCATCCCCTCACTTCCCTTACTCTTCCTGTGAATGTCCCCTCCACACACAGAGACCCCTCAATTAGGAGGCTTACCTCTAACATCTGACCCTCCATCACAGTGATAGACACCAACCCGTATTCACGGCCTGCAAACATGTGTCATCCTTTGCCAAGCAGCAGAGCACACTGCAGAGCAACACAGCAGAGACAGGAGCCCCTGAGGCTTTAAATGAGAGCTGAAAAGGAGAGGAAGGGAACATGCATGGATCGCTGCATCTGTGCCCAACTCAGGTCTCATTCTGTTAGACAGAAGGTGGGTATGATGGGAAGGGAGAAAGCAAGGGAAGGGGAAGAGGAGGGAAAGGGAGAAGAGGCAGAAGTAGAAAGACAGAGACAGACAAAAGGAAATCAGTCAGGGGACAAAAACATAATCATAGACATCTCAACAGATAGAGAATTTCATTGAAAATTTTCATTAAAAAGTATATAATGTTTCAAAATCTTAAATTATTTTATGTCTATTATTTTCATATATGGATAATATCTGGAATATTGAATGTGTTTTCAAACATGTAATGTAATTTCAACCAAATAAATTTACAATCATTTTACTGTATAATCAGACTTGACTACTTTTATTCTTTCTAACCGTGGATTTAGGTATTCATAATTTCCTTCACAACCCTTATCCTAGCTAATCAAAACTTAGTCCTGCTTTATGTTAAAGGAAATAATTACTTCTAATGACTCTCTGCTTTTACAACTGTGTACTGGATTTCTTAAATCAGGGCACAAAGCATTTCTGAAAATTTGCTTGCTTGTTTTTTTCTTCTGTGGCACCTACCGTGCCTTCTCTCGCTATCTATATAGTGAGAGCAAGAGTTGCGAGTTGGTGCCCAGCTCATAAAGCAGAGCATCTTGGAAATGAAGCCTAGCACTAGTTTCTAACCTCTTGATTTTTCCATGGATTTCTTAACTATGGAGTTTTTTTAGAGCAGGAACCACTCAGGCACTGCTCAGTGAGAAAGACAATAGGGAGACTTCAATCCATTTCTGGTTTCAGCTTATTAGAGTTTAACTAGCCCTTATAGAAAGCTATGTATGTGCTAAAAGCTAAATCTGAGTGTAAAGTTAAATGAAGTTTAAGTGCCTATGTAACTATTCATGTGATTATTTTTGTATTTTGTATTATTTATATTTTTTCTTTTTTTTTTTTAAGATTTTATTTATTTATTTGAGACAGAGAGAATGAGAGAGAGAGAGCACATGAGAGGGGAGAGGGTCAGAGGGAGAAGCAGGCTCCTTGCTGAGCAGGGAGCCTGATGCGGGACTCGATCCAGGGACTCCAGGATCATGACCTGAGCCGAAGGCAGTCGCTTAACCAACTGAGCCACCCAGGCGCCCTATATTTTTTCTTTATGCAATTATTTTAAAACTCAGTAAGAAAGTACATATAAACACACCACTTTGTCTTTTTGAAGTCCAGGTTTATTCATGCTATTGGCATAACTATTGTGTCCCCTTGTCACTCTCAAAAGTTCTAAATAATTTCAAAACCTCAGTGGCTTAAAATAGTTAGCTATACCAGACTTTTCAAGAGCACATCCATGGTGTTAAAAGGAAAATACACCCGGAACTTCACTGTGCTTCTGCTCAAATAAATACCTTAATCTTCCTACCTAAGATTTGCTGAAGCTAAGAACCAGAAGAGATTACATGAGACTACTTTGGATGTACATGACTTTCTTAAAGTATTCTCAGTTATTTTGCCTTTCATGTGACCTACACCATCCCTTTTCTACTCCAGGTATCACACAGAACATCACAAGTTCCCGTGGGGCTGATCATTGAGGGTTTCCTAGCCTTTTTTGTGACAGAATTCTGTCTAGTCTACTCTGAAGTTCAGAAAAAGGTGTTTCAAAATTCTAAAGTCTTAGAACAGAAGTAGCCCTGTGCCACTGTATAATTATTGGTTTATACCACAAATACTTCAGAAGTTGACTTTTCTTCCAAGAGAAATCACTTTAATATGATATACTTTGACATGGTAAAATAAAGAATAGAAAATGAAATTATATTTAATTATGTTGCATCATATTAAGTCATATGATAAGTGTGAAAAAAAGTTTTGTATTGGGAATTTTTTTATAAGACAAACTTTGGCTTTAGTAGAAGACATTTTTCTCCTAATTTCTGGCCAAAGTAGGAATCTCAGCTGTTACAAATAATTAAGTACTTTCAACAGTATTTCAGACAAAAGAGACTGCATCTAAAGTATACATATAAGGCTCAATTCTAATTTTTGAGTCAAAATGCTCAATTCTAATTTTTGCACTAAATTTGCAAACCAACAAATTAGATCCTACTTGTTCCTACTTAAATTCATTTTTGTTGATAAGATAAAATATTAGCAAGATGTCACCACTTTTTTTAGGATACCATTTGTTATATCATGTTGAGGAAAAATGACTAAACTATAGAGTAAGAAAGGGAAGTACATAAAGTAGAACCACACAATTTAGAGAAAAATAGGAATATTAGAAAATAATATATAAGAATTGGCCTTACCTAAAATATTGGCATCTTTGAATTCCATGATTTATTTGAGAAATAGCAGAGTTAGTGAAACAATCTCACCAGAGTATATAAGAAGTATGACAACCTATTTTTGAAGTAAAAAATAAAAGGGTTATTCTTTGTGGCAGGTGTTGTCCAGTGCTCACACTGATGCTCAGTCTCTCCCAGGCCTGGCATCCCAAGAGACCATTGATGGCCATGACTGCACAGCAGTCAATATTTTGGAGTTGCCATATACCAACAGACAATAGTCATATTATACAACCTGTTAACCATGTAATAGGATAACACTGGTAATGTAGTCAAAAACTGTGCTCTGAACCTGAATGTTAGACCTAGGGAATGTAGACAGTCAAATCAAGTTTTATAATCATTTTATTGTATCAGTCTAGGTTAGGCTGAAGTAACAACCCTAAAATCTCAGTGCATTAAAAAACAAAAGGTAATTCTTTCCACATACATTGTCTCAGTCAGCTTGAGCTGCTATAACAAATTACCATAGGCTGAGTGGCTTAAACAATAGACATTTACTTCTTATAGTTCTGGAAGCTGAGAAGTCCAAGATCAAGGTGCTGGCATATTTGGTTCCTGGTGAGAGCTGTTTTCCTAACTTGCAGATGGCTGCCTTCTTTCTGTGTCTTCCCATGGCAGAATGAGCGCTGGTCTCTCTTCCTCTTCTTATAAGGACACAAATCCCATCACAAGGGACCAACCCTCATGACCCCATCTAAATAAACTCCCAAAGGCCCCACCTCCAAATACCATCACACTGGGGGTTAGGGCTTCAACATGAATTGTGGGAGGATATAAATATTCTACACCTTAGCACCCCCAAAGTTCAAGTCCTTCTTGCATGCAAAATACATTCAGTTAATCCCAAGCTCCCCAAAAGTCTTAACTCATTCCAGTATCAACTCTAAAGTCCAAAATCTCATTGAAGTATCATCTAAATCAGATATGGGTGATTTAGTATGACTTATCCTGAGGCAAAATTCCTTTCCAGCTGTGAGCCTGTGGAAGTAGATAAGCTATGTGCTTCCAAAATACAATGGTGGGACAGGCATAGGACAGACTGTGGGACAGACCATTCCAAGGAGAAATCAGAAGGAAGAAAGGGGTGATGGGTCCCAAGCAAGTCCAAAACCTAGCAAGGCAAATTCCATCAGATCTTGAGGCTTGAGAATCCTCTTTGATGTTCTGCCTCCTGAACCCACTTGGAGCAGCAGACCCACCTCTACAGCTCTGCCAGGCAAAGATCACAATCCCAAGGTTCTACAGGATGTTGGTCACATCCTAAGGCCCTGACATGTGGGGTGATGTCCCCAAGACTCTGCCAGGCAGGGGCCCTACCCCTGAGGCATCATACTTTTCTTGCCTTGAAGAATACCACATGTTCACAGCTAAATAGTTCCTTGGTCTGATCCTGTAAGATCTAAGAAATCCAACAGCCTTCCTTCACTTCATTCCATTTCTATCTCCTTCAGTTAAAATTGACAGCGTTGCTCATATAATTCCATAATCTTTTTGTCAAGTGATACTCCAGGCACACCCTTGGCATTCTCTTCCAACCACACTTTCTCATTTTCTGCAATATAGGCAAAGAATTTTCCAAATCTTTAAGTTCTGGTTCCTTTTTGCTTAATTCCTTCTTTAATTCATTTCTCTCTTCTCACGTTTTACTATGAGCAGTCAGAAGGAAGCAAGCACACTTTGCTTAGAAGTAGCCTCAGCTAAATATCCAATTTTATTGCCCACAAATTCAATCTTCAAAAAAATACTAGGGCACAAATACAATTCAGCCAAATTCTTTGCCACCTTATAACAAGGATTGCCTTTCCTCTGGTTTCCAATAACATGTTCTTTATTTCCGTCTCAGAGTTCATCAGAATGGCTTTTAACATCCATATTCTACCAACATTGTGTTCATGACTATTTATATACTCTCTAAGATGGAAACTTTTTCTTCAGTTCTCTTTTCTTTCTGAGATCTCAACAGAAGAACCCTAATGCCCATATTTCTTGCAGACATCCTAAAACTCCTCCAGTCTCTATTCATACCCAATTCCAAAGCTGCTTCCATATTTTTTGGTATCTGTTACAGCAGCACCCCACTTCTCAGTACCAAAATCTGTATTAGTTGGGATTTGACTCATAAAACTGTGGAGACTGAGAAGTCCAAGATCTGCAGTTGGCAAGCTGGAGACCCAGGGGAGCCAATGTGTCAGTTTCAGTCTGGGCCCAAAGGCAAGAGACCGATGTCCCAGCTTGAAGATAGGCAGAGAGGATCAGTCTTTCATTATTTGAAGGCCTTCAGTAGATTGGTCAAGGCTCACCCACGTTGGAAAGGGCAATCTTCCTTACTAATCTACTGATTAAAATGTTAATCTCAGCCAGAAACACCCTCACATCACAACTGGAAATGATTACCCAAATGTCTGGGTCCTCCATGGCCCAATCAAGTTGACACAAAAATTAACCATCATACCCATTGTGGATTGGAAGAAAGGCTCTAGAAATATTAGTCATTCAAGGAATCTGCTGAGTGGCTGAATCAGCCACCATCTCAAAAGTTAAAAGTTATCATACCAGAGGGGAAAAGAGAGCTCCAAGGGCTTTGTATCAACAGTTAAATGTGCCAGTCCAGAAGTGACACAGGTCACTCTTGCTCCCAACCCATTGGCCAGAATTTGTCATATGACAAACTGAAATAGGTAAATTTCATAATTGCATAGTGCTATTTTATTATGGTTTTAGTTGTGTTTCCCTGATGACTAAGGATGTCAAACAGATTTTCAAATGAGCTTATTGGCCACTTGATAAATCTTTCTTGAGGAATTATCTGTTCAAATTTTTTCCCTTTTTTTATTGATTGGGTGCGTTTTTATCACTATGATGTATTATTTCAATATATGTTCTGGACTACAAGTTCTCTTTGTAAAAACTTTCTCCCAGTCTAGTTTGCCTCTTAATTTACTCAATAGTGTATTTTGATGAGAAGATGTTTTAATTTAAAGAAATCTATTCAATCATTTTTTGTTTTTATTATTCTGTACTTACTCTCTGAGAGATATTTGCCAATCCCAGGTCACAAAGATAATCCCCTATATTTTCTTCTAAAAACATCAGAGATTTAGTTTGTCCTTTGTGGTAAACTGTATACTGTTCATTCCCCATAGAATTGCTTCAGCACCTTCATCAAATATGAGTTGACTATATACATGTGTATCTACTTCCAAATTTTCTGTTTGGTTTCATTGATCTATTGGTCTATTATTATGCCAATACCACACTCTCTTGAATAACAATTCTTTATTATGAATCTTGAACTGAGGTAGAATCTTCCAACTTCATTTTTTTCAAAATTATTTTAAAGATTCCAGGATCTTCATATTTTCATATAAATTTTATAATGAACTGGATCATCTGTATAAAAATTTCTGTTGATATTATGATTGAGATTTCATTGATATGACAAATTAAGTTCAAAAAATTAAATTAATAAAACTAAGTCTTCTGAACCATGAATATGGTATATTTCTCTACTCCATTTCTTCCAGCATTGTTTAGTATGTTTTAGTACAGATGACATTCACATACTTTATTAAATTTATTTTTTTTAATTTTTAAGTGTAATGTTTTATTTTATATTTACACCTAGTTTATAGATATACTTCTGATTTTGGTCAATTGACCTCATACCTATGAAATTTCTAAATTCACTCATTATTTCTTATAATTGCTTTGAGATTCCTTAGGAATAACTAGAAAGACAATTATGCCCTCTGTGAATACAGATCATCTTATATCTTTCATTACAACTGTTAATGCTTTTTATTTCATTCTCGTACCTTATTGTACTGACTAGAACTTCCAGGACAATGTTGAGTAGAAGTGGTGAGCACAGACATTCTTGCTTTGTTTCTCATCCTATGAGAAAATAATAGAATTTATACCATTTGGTGTGGTGTTAGCTGTAGTTTCTGTTTTAAAGAGTTTCTGTAGATGCTCTTTATTGGACTGAGGAAGTTCTCTTCTCCTAATTGCTGAAAGTTATTATAATGAATGGATATTGAATTTTGCAAATGATTTTTTATTGAGATGATCATGTGGTGCTTCTCCTTCATTCTGTTAGCCAGTAAGACCACAACTTTCTGCTTGAGTTCCAGCCGTTCCATATCACTCTAGTAGAGAATGTCTTCAGGCAAAAAATTCATAAAACTCATCCAGTCCAGTTCCTGTTTTCAAGGGTCTACACTCTTCCAGTTTCTGCCTACTTTTGGTCACTCTCACTGCCTTCAAATAGTTGGTTTTTATTTCATCAAAAATTTATTATTCTTTTCTGCATGATGGTAGTCCAATACTAGCTACTTCACTATTACTAGAAACAAAACTTCCTAATTACAGTACTTAAGATAAAATAATACCCAACTCCTACTTACTTGAGTAGAAAACAGTAATAAACAAGTTCCCTACTTTCTAATGAAAAATATTTAATGTATTCAACAAAAATATTATATGTATTCAACTGCCACAAAGTCAAAGGCAAAAAAAAGCAATTATTGTGAAAATTACCTCTTCCCTTAAAAAAGCAATGTGTGAAAATTACCTCTTCCCTTAAAAAATATACTGAAGTTCTATTGCAATAATTTCCACTCTTACTTCAAAGGCTTATTCTAATTTCTTAGTGGAGCCCTTCTTCCTGTTAAACCACAATATGTAGAAATATAAAAGTTTATCAAACATATCATTCTCTAGTTGCTGAAAAATATAGTTGGATTCTTTACCATACATCATAATCACTTCTCAAGTGGGAAGTTATGGTAGACCCTATTGACAGGCTAACCCAACTCAATATTCATCCCTCTTCTTCCATTCCATCTCCATTAACAAAAGTTAAAGAAACTGAATGCTCAATTATAGTTTCCTTTGCAGCTAGAAGTGGGCATGTAGCAAAGTTTTGGCAAACAATAAATAAATGGAATTTTTCTAGGTTACATCTAGGAAAGCATTTGTTTTCCTAATAGAAAGAACAGATATCATTAGCAAAGCTCCTTCCCCTTTCTTCATCTTGAAAGTAGTCATGATGCCAATTCCTGGAACTTAAAAGCATGAAAGAATGGCCCTAAGTATGATCCCATCATTCATATACCTTAGACCAAAACCAGTAGCCTCCCAACTCCAGAAATCCTCAGTAAGAGAAAACTATTCATTTAGATTACTGATAGTCAGGTTTTCCTTACTTACAACCAAAATTACTTCTAACTACTATAGAATTTAACTTCCATCATAGCAATTTATACCAATTCATATCCCCAGGGTATATTACAGTGCCTGGAACATAGGACTTATTAAATTTTTGTTAAATGAATGACTATATACTATAATTTATAGTAATACAAGGTATAAAACCAGTTCAAATTTAAAATATAATTTTGGAAGTCAACAAATTTTTGCAAATTTGCATTTCTTCCAATACTTCATAAGGAGCTTATTTTTGATGATAATTACATGTTTACCTTACTGTAACATCTTCAATATGGTGTTGATTTTTGGGTTGGTTTGGAATATTCCTAAAAATTCCTCCCAAAATATATAAAACACATTTGCAAGTGTTAGATTTGGGGGTAAGCATTATTGGGTATACTTCTTTCTTATGACTTGAATAATTCTTCTGTCAATTCTTAAAAACTATATCACATCTGTGAAGATTTAGTTCACCTCTACCAACATCACCTTAGACACATTTTTTCAGATTTTTAAACTCTTTTATTACCATGGCACCTTGTAACAATTGTAAAATTGCCAAAGCAAGAAATTATAATATCTAAAACTCTGTTTTAGATTCTGTGATTTAGATTCTATTTTTCATTACTTCTGGAGGAACTGCATTTAACAATATTATAATATAGACAGAAATCTAAGTCATTAAACTTTCAGAAAACATTAACTCCATGGAAAATATTCTATATTTCATTAATATGCTTTTCATGCAATTTATATTTTTAAAATAAAATTTCTTAGAAATATGATTTCTCATCTTAAATGTAAATATTCTCAAAGTGGAAATAAGAGGTTGGTAACTATGCAGTATTATTCAACAAATATTTTCATTAAAACCCTCAATAGTTTAAATCATAGAAAGCAGTTATAAATGAACGACGTTTCTGTTGTTTAGATTAAAGAATCATAGGGTGTATAATGAATAGTTTCTTTTAGTCTGTGCTACTCAGAACAAACTAACTTCATCCTGGTGAGGTTTTGTGGTATGTTTGACACCAAGGCTTCCACACACAATTACGAAGGCTGCGCATCAAACCCTGCCTGAAATACAAGCATGTGGTTTATAAATCATGAGAACAGCTTCAAAAGGAAATATGAAGACAGCTGTGTCCAAAGGCTTTAAAAAGTGAAATGAAGACACCAAGGAATTAGAGAGCAACAAAATATTTCCAAAAGTAAGTGAACAGTTTTCTGGGGGGCAGAGTTAGGAATTCCTCCTTCCTAGGCTCTGAATAAATCAGGGAGTTCCGGGGTTGGAGAAGTTTATAACTTGGTTTTTAATCCTCAGCACTTGGTAACAGACAACTGAGATATAGGTAGATATAGATGTGAACATAGATTTATAGATGCCTGTGGTTACGGTATCTTAATGAAAGAGAAAAATATTTAGCCAAAAATCTATAATCCCAACCTATGACTATTCAATTTTATGTCAAAGGGCCAGAGTTATTCCCTATTTAGTAATTAAGTGTTCTGATGTATCTCCTTCTGTTAGACAACTTAGACAAAGTAGAAAGTATTCATTTCTTGCATAAATAATTTTTTTACTTATTTTTATTCTGTTTTGTGAGTTTAATCACACATCTGAAATAAGATTGGAGATGGGCAGGGCTCAGAAGTCTGAGGTCACGTGTGGGTTTCTTTAAACAATGGTTAATCTATATTCCAAATAATTTGCATTATTTTATCCTTAAATTTTCTGGGAAATATACATCCACAATCACAAGCCACAAAAAAATACAAAAGTGCAAATGAAAAAGAAAGGATGATATAAAACCTACACTGACAATGGGGAATACTAGGAACTAGCCATACAATTTCTTGTCTTCAGTAAGTCTAAGAAGTTTAAAAAAAATGGTCTAGCAAAGTGAAAAAGGCTGCATTTCAAAGAGAATCCAAAGAAAGCATTCATTAAATGTAAACACTTTTATTTTCTGCTTTTGTTTATTTAACATTTTTTATTTTGTT
Source organism: Phoca vitulina (assembly GCF_004348235.1). Taxonomy (NCBI): domain Eukaryota; kingdom Metazoa; phylum Chordata; class Mammalia; order Carnivora; family Phocidae; genus Phoca; species Phoca vitulina. The sequence continues at coordinate 15,334,988 of NW_022589714.1, forward strand.
ATGTTAATCACCATACATTACATCATCAGTTTTTGATGTAGTGTTCCATGATTCATTGTTTGCGTATAACACCCAGTGCTCCATGCAGAACGTGCCCTCTTTAATACCCATCACCAGGCTAACCCATCCCCCCACCCCCCTCCCCTCTAGAACCCTCAGTTTGTTTCTCAGAGTCCATAGTCTCTCCTGGTTTGTCTCCCCCTCCGATTGCCCCCCCTTCATTTTTCCCTTCCTACTATCTTCTTCTTTTTTTTTTAACATATAATGTATTATTTGTTTCAGAGGTACAGGTCTGTGATTCAACAGTCTTACACAATTCAAAGCGCTCACCATAGCTCATACCCTCCCCAATGTCTATCACCCAGCCACCCCATCCCTCCC